>NW_024356249.1:10429626-10541993 GCF_902729225.1 Pteropus medius | reverse complement strand
CATCCCTTCCTTTGTTTCTTCTTTCCTTCCTTCCTTCCTTTAAAAAAGTAGAAATAACTTTGTCTAATTATAATAGTAATATATGTTTCTTATAAAAAAATAGCCATTCTGTTGAAAATATAGAAAAAAGTTCAAAAGAAAGCAAAAGCTATGAAACCTTTAGCGTTATCACTTAGAAAACATTTTGGTGTACATTCTTCCAGATATTTTTCCTGATACATTTTTTTGAAGTGGTGTTTTAACTTGTACCTGTTTTTATTCTGATTTTTCTCGCTCAACAGCATCTGTTTCCACATCATTAAATACAGATCTACATCACCATTTTTAATGTGTGGATGTATCATAATTCATTTAAGCTATCTAATGACTAATATTTGGGGCATTTCCAATGTTTCACTGTTATAAACAATAATGTGATAAACGCAGATGTAAAAACAGGTTCTTTGTGAACCTCTTTGAGTATACCTATAAGAAAAAATCTTTAAAAATTGAATTGCTGAGTCAAAGTTTAAGTATAGACGAAAGGCCCTGATGGACACGGTCGAATTGCCCCTAGAATAATTGCAACGGTTTATCCTCCACCCCATATATGAGAGAGTCCATTTCCCAACGCTCTCACTTACCCTAAGCATTATCACTTTTTTTTTTATCTTGGCTATTCTTATAAATTGAAAAATAAATCTCATTCCTAAAAAGAAAAAAGAACTGCTTTTCTTTGATTACTTGCGAAACTGAACTTTTTTTATACAATCATTGCCTATTTATAAACCTCACTTATTGGGATGGTCAAAATTTGTATTGCTTTCTGAGAACAACTTATATATTAAGGATATTTATCTTTGTGTGTCATATTGCAAATATTTTTCTATTTTAGATTTTTAATTCATATGATGTTTAAAACTTTTTATCACAGAAAATTTCAAACCTATGTAAAAGAATGCAGAATAGTATCATAAGCTTCTGGATATCCATCATTCAGCTTTAATCACTATCAACATATAGCAACTTTGTTTTGTCTCTATCCCTCCCACTTGCCCCTTTTATTTTGAAGCAAATCCTAGACCGCATATCATTTTATCTGTAAATATTTGTTATAGAGTGTCTTCGACTTGTGGAAATTTTTAATGTTTCAGAAAATCAAATTTAATCAGAAAAGAGTCTTCACAAAATCCCAGCCCCATTTCTTGACCAACTCTTTCTTCCACTGATTTGAAATGCGAGTTGGATTTTCTATTCTGTTCCTCTGATCTGTCTGTTTATTCAAATACCGATACCCTACAGCTGCAATTGCTATAGGTTTAAATATATTTTTTCTTATTTGACAAGCATCAAGGGATATTCTAAATCAGTCTTTTTTCTCTCCAAATGTTCCTGTGTATTTCCTCACATTTTTCATCCAGATTAATGTTAGATTTATTTTATCGATTTCTACTCAAAAACTCAATTGAGATTTTGATTGCAATTATGGAAATGTGTAGATGAATTTGGGGAAGATTGACATTTCTACAATATTGAGTCTTCTTATCTTGAAATCAAGTATGTTAAGATCCCCTGCCCCACTCCTGGTACTTTATGTTTTGGTTGCCATTGTGAATGCAAGCCTTTTTCCCATTACATATCCTGACTGGTTGTTACCACTACATCGAAAAGCTAACACATTTTTTTGTATTTCTTTTGTAACTACCTGCCTTATTAACTCTCTTATTAATTATAATAATTTTCAGGTTTTCGATGGAGGCCATCAGGTTTTTGACTCTCCCTTTTCAATAACTATATCGCCTTTTCTTTTTCTTTTTCTTTCATGATTGCATTGACTAGAACTTAATTCCACACAACGTTCTGCGGTAGCTCTAACCAAGGACATCTTTGTGCGCTTACGGGGCAGTATTTCATTGTGACATTAGCTCCTGGTTTAGATTTGTTCTTATCCCTCCTTGAAATTATCCCTCCGTTCCTAGTTTACTAAGAGGATTTTTAAAAAATGTTTGTTAGATGTTATTAAATGCCTTTGGGGCTTTATCAAATGATTATATGATTTTTCTCTAATCTATTCATGAGGCAAATCTCATTAATAGATTTCTTAATGTGGACAGCCTTGAAATTTCTAGAATAAAGTTGCCTTTGTCATTTACAATATTATTTTTATAATATTTTTATAATATTATTTTTATTATATTTTTATAATCTTCTGTTAGATTCTATTGGTAATATTTTATCTTTTTCCTATTCTGGTTGGTATATGACACTACAGATTACTATCCAAAAAGTGTAACTGGGAAGGGGAAGAAAGAGAGAGCTGAAGCTCTAGAGAGACTCATAATTAAGGAAGTGTATGTTTTGAGTATATTAATAGGCTTTGGGAACATAACCAGGAGAGAGGAAGCACTTAAGGATATAAGAGGTAGAGGGAATAACCGACAGAACAAGGAGCCAGCAGTGGTCCGGTGGCCATGAGCAGGGAGAGGGTCACTGAGATTGGAAGGAAAGAGTACAGGGCAGGTAAGAGTACAGGTAAGACGGGGCCAAATCAATTGGGACAGGTTATGGTCAGAGGCCTCAATTGTCATGGAGTCAAAGAAACAAGGTCGTCTTCCAGGGTTGGTGGGTCAGGGCTTGAGGCAAGTCATAAAAGTTGAGAAGAGTTACTGA
This sequence comes from Pteropus medius, assembly GCF_902729225.1. Lineage (NCBI taxonomy): Eukaryota > Metazoa > Chordata > Mammalia > Chiroptera > Pteropodidae > Pteropus > Pteropus medius. The sequence continues at coordinate 10,539,344 of NW_024356249.1, read as the reverse complement.
GAGAAATGGGGACAAATCAAAGGGTCTTCAAGGGATGCTGAGGCCCCGCTGAGGCAAAAGACCTTGATTTTGGGGGGCATCAGTTTGCAAGATTTCTTCTAGGAGCACTGTAGGAGTGGAAGAGGGCTGCGGGGCCCATGCAGGTTGGGGTTCTGATGGGTGAGTGTGGAAGGCAGACAGTGGGGCCAGGAGCTGAGCGGATCCCACATGTTGGCAATGGGATGGTAAGGAGCTGGGAAGACACACGCGACATGGCAGGCCTGGCCGGGAGATGGCTGTCATAGTTTGTCTTTGTTTTAATTTCCACCTCAAGGCAAAATTTTCCATTTTTGCCCTGTCATAGAACAAATAGAATGCACCCTGGCTTAAGCCAGATAACTTATGTAACTGATTTCATGCTCTGCCACGTTCTTGTCAGTTACAAAAGAGTCTATCCTATTGGGACATTATGTTGGGACCACAGAAAGTGTGTTCTGATGCTATGATTGGTTGGGTGGGCGACGGGGGGAGTACACCTGAGTCCCTGCTCTCCACATTAGGCTGTGAGGGCATTGACAGAGTGGTTCAGGTGGTAAGGCACGTAGGCCTGGCTGGGCAGGGGAGTGAAGGCTCTGGCCTGATTGACTAAGAGCAAGGAGACTGGTCGGGACAAGGCAGCTGGGAGTGAACCAAGGGTGTGAGTGTCTGAGAGGAGAGAGAAGGGAAGGGTCTGGAGATGAGGTCTAAGGCCCACGAGGCCAGCCCGTTGAATAGAACTTCTACATGGATCTTAAGTTCACCCCAAACGTTGCCTGGGCGTGGAGTGCATGGGGAGACAGTGAGCTGGGATGTAAGCCTCAGGGAGTGTGGGGAAGTGTCCAGACAGCTGGAAGGTGACAGCACTGAGGAGGGGGGGAGGGGGGTGCCTGGAAAGCAGGCCCTGCAGAGGAGGAACACGAACGTTTTGAAAGTTGCAATGGGGAGCGAGAAGAATATGCTGACTCACGCTGGGCCCTGTGATTGAGCCCGAGATGCCCCCTGGAGGAGAGGCCCAGAGAGGGAAGTGACCTTCTCAAGATCCCCAGCCAATAAGCAGCAGGGTTAAGATACACACCCAGGTCTGTGGCTCCTCGAGGGACAGCAGGTGGCCTTTCAGGTGAAGGCGTGAACTGTAGGCACTGCCTTCCCCACCCTGCAACCCGGTCAGAGCTGAGCCCAAAGGCCTCCATCTGCCCCCTACCCACTGAAGGCAGCCTCTGGGTGGCTTGCTAAGTGTTCAATCCTGAATGTGCCCACGAGCCAGGGAGCATGAACACGGAGCACCCCTCTAGGACCAAGGGATTCTGCCTCCATTTCTCAGTGGCTCAAGCCCTGTCAGCTCTGCTTGGCCTGTTCTTTTAGGGGCTGCCCCCCTCATGATTGAAAGAGGGGTGTAATGAGTATGAAGTTTGGCTTCTGATGAACTGAATTCAAATCCTGACTCTCACATTGCTAACTCTGTGACCCTGGGCAAGTGTCATCTCTTTGGATTTTAGATCTCTCACTCGCAAAAAGGGGATGACGATCTATAATCCATATTTCTCTTGTCAGTCGCTGTTGTAAGAGAGAGTCCATGTCTCACTGGTCGAGTTCTCGGAGAATGTGACTCTGAGAGGGACAGTGGCGTGTGGGAGTTTCCTTAGGGAGTGCCCTCAAGATCAACACCGGGGGAGGGAAGAGCCCTTCAGGGCTGTTTCCAGGAACTCACTGACGTGGTTGCCTCGGGAATGAGACACGACTGGAGGAGGTCCCCCTCTTCAGTCAAGGAGGTTCCAGAAGAGGGATGGGGACTGTCAGGGTGGCAGCACTCCCAGCAGCTAGGAGAATAAGTCCTCCGGTTGTGAAGGGAGACCTGGTCTGCACGTTGCAACGTGCACTAATGCACTTATCAAACTGTCATCATCATGGATCCAAACTGACGGGGAGCTTGGCTCAGGACGCACTGGCTCAAGATGGACAGTTCTGGGCTCAGCCCCTACAGGGATCAGTGAATTTGGGTGAACCCCCAATATCATGAAAAAATTTGAACATCTTATCTGAGATGAGAGTCTAGTTTTTTCAGCGTCCCAAAGAGGCCTGTGACCCCAACCTTTTGGAACCATCACTTTAAGGTCATATTCCAATTAGAGATGGGGGTCTCCTTTACCTCCCCACTCCACAGTCTGCCTCTCCCTGCTGGTCACATCCAGGAAGCCCCACCACCCCCCTGCAGAGCTCTAGAATCCTTTCTCCTGGAGCCTCCTCCTTCCATCCTGTAACAACCTAACCTGAGGCTGCGCAGGAGCCTGGGAAAGGCATGGGCTTTGGTGTTCAACATCTGGATTTAAACCTTACCCTTGTCACTCCCCATCTGTGTGGCCCTGAGCAGCTCTCCTGACCTCTGTGAGCCTTAGCTTCCTCGCCTGAGAAAAGGGAATAATTATAGCTACCCGACAGCTACATTTCGAAGATGGATTAAATGAGATGGTTTAGAGAGTGCAGTGGGTGGAACAGAGCAGGTAATTCATAATAAAAAATCACTATTTCCTTTCTGAAATTCGATCACATTTTCCCTGTTGTCTGCCTCTCCCAGCACTTCTGAGCATAAATGGGTGATGCCTCAGACCCAGACCAATGCAAAGACTCCCCTCACCGGACCTCACAGCTGGGTCTCTCCCTCTGCCTCTCCTATTCGTGATCCCCGCATAGGGGCTGAAACCCTGGCAGGTCCCCTGCTCCTGAGGAAAACTCCTGAGCAACAAGAACCCCACGTTACCCTGGAGGAAGCCTCAAGCATTCACAAAGAGCCCTCCTGCCCCTCTCTCCCAGCAGGCCTGGGTGGCGGGCAGAGCAGGGACTGTGTTCCTCCAAGCAAATCCAACACCTCAAGGCCACAGAGTTAGCCGGTAGCCGAGCTAGGTTCCTTCCTGGATGCAGCTGTGTAATGGCTGAGCCAGACTCACTGCCTGGGTTCAAATCCTGGCTCTGCCCTTTACTAGCTGGAATCTTAAAGTGATTTACTTTACCTCTTTGTGCCTCCATTTCTTCATCAGTAACAATGGGAAAAATAATCGTCCCTATGTTACAGGCAGCGTGGGGACGAATGTATGGGTCTGGAACAATGCCCGCTACTGTGTAAGTATGAGCGACTGTGCGAATGGATCATGGTTGTACCACATCTTCTCAGATTTGAGCTCCATCAGCCTCCCTTCCTACCACATGAAACCTCACTGGCCGTATTCTCTGTTTCCCTTCAAAATGTGTTGGTATTTTCAAGTGGCTTCACCTGTGTCCTTGGGCCCCATACCCGCTTGACTCTTAAAACTCTTGCTTTTTCTTCTGTCTTTAAACATTTCCCCCCCATGCTGCCTGCTTCCCACAACCTATAAACAACAGGTCCCCTCACCCACCACCCTCCTCAGCTGCTACGGTCTTTCTTCATTCCTGTCTTTAACCAGTAAACTTCTAAAAAAATAAAATAAAATACCTCTGGCTTCTTTCCTTCCTGCTTTCCCCTTCCCACCCAGGCTGGCGGGCTCTTCCCCTGCTCCCTCTCATCCCCTCCTGCCCCCCCTCCCACCCTCCTCCTTCCTCCCCTCACACTCTGACCCTCAGTTTACCAGCCTTCTCCAGCTCTCTGGCTCCTGCCCAGTCCGGAATCCGGGGCACTGCTTTTAGATCTGCGGCTTCTTAGATCTGTAGATGTTTTTCACCAAATTTGCAGAATTTTTAGCCTTTACTCCTGAAAATATTCATTTCTGCTCAATTCTCTCCCTCCTTTCTTTCCGATCTTTTTATGTTAAATTACCCAATGCTGTCCCATGGGTCAGTGAGTCTTTGTTCATTTTTTTTAAATCATTTTTCTCTGCGATCTTCAGGTTGGATAATTTCTATTGATTTATTCTCAAGTTCAACGACCCTTCTTCTCTGCAGACTCCAATCTGATGTTAAGTTTATCCAGTTAATATTTTTTGTGTGTTTTAGATGTTGTGGCTTTCAGTTGTAAAATTTCCATTCAGATCTTTTTGATAGTTTCCATTTTTCTGCTGAAATTTCTACATCTGTTCACTCATCATGTAGATCTTTTCCTTTCACATATCTGAACATATTTAGGATGGTTATTTAAAAGTTCCTGTCTACGAATTCTAACATTTCTGTTATTTGGGAATCAGCTTGTATTGGCTTATAATAAACACTTGTGGGTTTATTTTTCTGGATTATGGGTCACACTTTCCTGCTCCTTCTCCTGTCTAAAATGTTTTTTTATTGGGTGGAAGAGACATGTAGGGAGTCTAGTTTGTGTTTTCTTCCTTTAAAGAGTTTTGAGTTTTGTTCTGGTAGACATTAAATTACAGGCTAATTTTTTTTCTTTGCGATGGTTTTTTCCATTGGTCTTAGAGTACGGCACTTACTCAAAGTCATGGTTATTACTCAAGGTGCTGCCTTTCCGAGATCACTCCTAAACACCTGGAGCACTCACCGAGGTCTCACTACTCTCGGCCGGACTGGAACTCTGTCTCTCAGTCCTGCACAAGCTGTGGTAACTGTTCAGCAGCCACTCTCTGCTGGGCTTAATGGGGTCTTGCCCAGTTCCTAGCAGCCGAGCCCTCAGCCAAGAACCCACGGGAGCCCTTTTGGGTGCCACAGTCTGTTTGCAGCCCCCTTCCTCCCCTCTGCTACTGTATTAGCCTGCAAGGGCTGCTATAACAAACCACAGACTGTGTGGCTTAAACTACGGAAAGTTATTTCTCATAGTCATGGAGTCTAGAAATACAAGATAAAGGTGTCTGTGTGTCCAAATTTCATTTTCTTGTAAGGACACCAGTCTGGTGGATTAGGGCTCACCCCAATGTCCTCATTTTAATGGAATCACCTTTATAAAGGTCCATCTCCAAATATAGTCACATTCTGAGTTACTGGGGGTTAGAGCTTCAATATATGAATTTGGGGGGGGGCACAAGTCAGCCCATAATAACCATCTTGCCCCTCAAACTTTAGCTGCGTTGGCAGCCCTGAACTCCGATCTCTGCCATCTGGGAAGTGCCTGAGTAGAAATCAGAGGCTAACGTGGGCCTCACATGCTGTGTTTCCCTTTCTCTCAATAATTACCGTCCATCCTATGCTGCCTGTTACCCAACGACTGAAAACAGTCGCTTTGCGTTTTGTTTTTCAAGTCAGGAGGGCAAGTCCAGTCTTCATGGCTGGCAGTGAAAGTTCAACACCGGCTTTTAACCTTCACTGCCTCCTTCAGTGGTCAAGATTACTCATGATGCCAACTATACTTCCTCATGCCACGGTCATGCTGTGGTCTCAGCAAATGGCTGGTGTGCGCTGGCCTCGCTGCCTGAGCGTCCTTCCGAGGGCTGCCTAGTCTCAGCACCCTGCGGGCCTCGGATGGGGTTTGGGTGGCAAACACTTTCTTTACATTTCTCACTGAGTTTTTCTCCTTCAGTTTTATTTATTGTCCCAGGAAGAAGAAAACCAGATTTTTGCAGAAGCAGTTCTGATGGGGAGACAGGCAGAGAAACAGAGAGAGGTGGGGACAGAAGAGGAAGACAGAAGCTGGGAGGAGGGATCTTCCAAGGGAAGACAAGGATGCAGGAGGGGAGGAGAGCGGAGGAGGGGGAGCAGAGGAGGGGAGGACGGTGGCTGGCTTTTCTTCAGGGCTTCACAAGGGCCTGTGCCCTGGGTCCTGAGTCTGATGGAACCTTTGCATAGTCAGGATCACAACTTCCCATCCGTTCTCCCAGGGTGGTGCTAGGGCCTAGGGGCTGGGACTCACTGCTGGTAGAGAAGACTCAAGGTAGGCTCATTCCTTACTGTGGGTAGAAGGGGGCCTGATGTACTTCTGTCCAGTAGCTGCCCACCACTGAGTCAGGAGCCACAGCTTAGGATGCTGTGCTGGTCACCAGAGCTGGTGACTTATGCTGGTCTCGGCAGCCTCGGATGAGGTCACAGTGTGGCATGCAGGGACTGAAGGTGAGCGAAGGCACTGGCCCTCCCTCCTCTAGACCCAGGCCACCTTCCTGACAGGGCTGGAAAACCAGCCCAGAGCCTCTGCTTCCCTGTCCCCAGACTCCCTCCAGACCAGCTCCTCTGCTGAGTACCAGCTACCAGCCCCGGATGTGCCCCTGCCCACGTTTCTGAGCTCCAGACCGTCTCTCCAGGCAGGTCCAGTAGCAACCTGAACCTCTCCTGTTAGGCCATTCATGTTGCTTCTTGCTCCCCTCAGTTCAGAAGGTGGTGCTTCCAAGCCAGGTCTCCACTCGGAATGGGAGGACAGTTCTCCCTGCACACATTATCTGACCTCTGGGGAACATTCTTTGTCCTCGAGGTCAGGTCCTGGAGAGACTCCGGGAATCACTGCAGCTTTCAGATGTTGAGGCCCTCTCCTCAGAGCCCAGGGTCCCAGGTACAGGGAGTTCAGACAGGTGGAGTTGGAGTGGGAGGCTGGATTTCTATTAGCATCAGAAAAAAACAAATCCGGAAAATCTAAGGTTATTAATAGAATAAAATTCTATAAACTGTGTTATCTCCATTCACACACCATTCAGGATACACGATGGTTATTTTTACCTAAATTATTTCCTATATAAGAATAAGATTCAGATGTTAAATCAAACAACTGTTACTCTATTTAGTTTCAATTTATGGTTAATGAAACTGTGAAGACAATAGGAACTTACAATAGATCCAGAAAATTTTATTACCGAGCTGATAGAAAAAAATGGCCTATAACTTAATGAATACAACTTAAATAAGAAATACTTCTATTTTAACATGAAAAAGACAAATGTAAATACTAAGAGGAACAAATTACAGGGCACAACATGTCACAAATCAAGAAACAGGAAACAAATGAAGAAAGATATAAAAGGCGATTCAGCAGGTGATAAGGTCACAGTGCAAAATTGCCCACTGTTTACAAGAGTTTCTATCACACAGGAAGAAATTGGATGCCATTTGAAGGGCTCGTCTCCCGGAGCTCTCTGGGAAAGGAGTCATCCAGGCAGTAGCAGTTATAAAAACATGGCCTTCTCCCCCTCCTTCCTTCCTCTCTCCCTCCCTCCCTTCCTTCCTTTCTTTTTCCCTCCCTTCCTTCTATCAACACGAACTATGGCTGCTGGGTATACAGAAGCTAACAAGTCAGACAAGATTCTGTCCTTGTGGATTTACAGTTCAGGGGACAGGCAGACATTAAGCAAGCAAATCAAAAAGCCACACTAATAAATACGTAGTTGCAAAAGGAGACTAAGTGCTGGGAAGACGTACAGGGTGCTGTGCAACGGACTAACAGAGTGGATTTCATTTGGGAGCTCAGGGGAGGTTTCTTAGAGGGAGTGATGTGAAGCCCCGCGCTGCAGGCTGAGCAGGACTTATCCAGGCAGAGCAGGAGGGATGGCGTTCCTAGCAGAGGGGACAGCAAGGGCAAAGGCCCCGAGGCGAGCTTGGCGTGTTCAAGAGCTGGGAGAGTGCCGAGCGGCTGAGCATCAGGAGGTCAGGAAAGATTGACATGGAGGAGCCCAGGGAGCTAGGCAGGGGCAGGTGATCATGCGTGGATTTAATTTTAAGAGTGGTGAGAAACCGTTTAAGGATTTTTTTTAAGCAGGGGAAGGACATGAGCAGAATTGTATTTTAAAAAAATAATAATTGTGTTGCAGAGGGTGAGTGGATGTGGAGTGACCAGGTAGGAGGCTTCTGTGGTCAAGGTTGCCAGTACAAGGTGGGGTGGGGTTGTCCCTATAGGGGGGCAGTGGAGTGAGAGGAGAAAGTGGGTGGGTTCGTTTAGAACTTTGAACTTGAGATATATTAGAAATGAGGGGTGAGGAAGTAGAGGTGCCCAAGGTGGCCTCTAGGTTTGGGCAGAGCAACCAGGAGAAGGACGGACGGAGGCTCCTTTCACTGAGGTGCGGACACCCCCTCCTTTGTGTGTCTGAAACACTCGTTTTACAATTAAGGGGCATTAGCGCTGGCCTTGAAGAGAGGGGCAGCGAGACGCCCAGCGTCACCCAGCCAGTGGGCAGAGCTGGGTCTGGAACCCAGGGGCTCTCTCTCTGTGCCACGTGTCCACCGCTGGGCAGTGCTCGTCGGGGATCTCTGAGTTCCTCGGCTACAGAGCTGGGTTTGGGATCCGCAGTCTTAGGCGACCCTGCCCAGCCCAACATGCCCCGCACAGCCCGCACTCCCTACTGGACTGGATGTGCCACCAGCCCCAGCCCAGCCGGTGGGTTGCACTCCTGTGTGTGTGTGCCCTGCTGACCCCCTCCGCCTAGCCGGGGCTACTGGAACAGTGCCAGGGAGGCCTCCACAAGCCAGCCAGGAGCCCGTGCAGGTGTCCTCATGCTCTGTTCTTCTCTGGGTGGCCTCCAGCTTCCGTTTCTGCCTCCTTCTATGCCCTCCATCCTTCACCTATCATGGTCACTATCAGATCCTACATCTTGAGAGCTGAACACGCCCCTGTACACAGGGGTCTTCCACGTCTGTTTATTAAATTGGACCGTATTTCCTATGTGGTTCGACCGTCTCACTTTCACTGGTGTTCGCTCTTCAGTCCTCCCCACTCAAACCCCTTTCCCAGCCCCACCGATGGGAAAAGCACACTCCCCGCACGCTGCCCTCTCTTGTCGATTATACCGGCATACATTTTCTGCATCAGTCCCTTCCTATCTTTCTGGGTCAGGTCCCCCCTGACCTCTCATCAGAACTGTTGCAAAGCCTCTAACTCTCCCCGCCCCACCCCAGCCTCTCCCTCCTACAGTCAATTTCACAAATTTTTCCAGCTCAAAAACCTCAGAGGCTGCCCGTGGCTTGCTGAAGGAAATACAAACTCTTTAGCCTGGCACCAAAGGGCAAGCTTTGGCCGTAGACACTCACCTTTTCTCCCTTCTCCCCTTCCTGCTCCTACAAACCAGTGCCCCGCCCCCAGCACGTTCCCACCTGGAGCCTTTGCTCTGCCATTCTCTCCCCCTCTGCCTCCCAGTCCCAGAAGTTCAAACCCCTCCCACTTTGCCCAACAAAGCTCCCACTAGGCCTCCTCATCCTCACTCCCATTTCCGGAAAAGTCTCCATTTCTTGGGCACCCCCTCAGCACTCCTCGAGCACCCACCGTGGCCTACCTCACCCATCATTGTGCTGCTGCCATTGGTAGAGGCGGCCCCAAGAGAGAGATCAGGCTCCCTGGGGAGGCCGATGAGCTCAGTGCAGGGTGGGTTTTGTCTGAGGGGCTCGGGGCATCCAGGGGGCATGTCCACACCTCCCTCCTAAGCAGGGAGCTGGCAGTGGGGGTGGGGAGGGTCTGTGGTGGGCTCATCTCCAGCACCCACTTGGCATTCAATTGATGTCTGCCAAGTGAGCTGAGGGGGCAAATGAATGGCCCAGAGGGACATGCTGCGGGGTTTCAGGAAGGGCATTAAGGAATCCAAGGGAAGTTCCACGAAGGAGGCGGAACCGAAGAAGATGATCAGGGAGGGGTTTGGACAGGGAAAGGGAGGAAGAGGGTGAGAACGAAGATGATCTGGGAGAGAAAGAGGAGAGAATCCTAGGTGGGGGAGGGACAGCCTCTTTAAGACAGCAGAGGGTCTGGGATTGGGCTTGGATGGGAGACAGTGTTGGGGTCTGGTGAGGTCGGTCCGATCTGGGCAGACAGAGTGCCAGGCAGAATGGCCGGGGGCACAGAGAGACCTCCGTCCTCCTCACTCGGCATCTCACTAGATCGGAGATGCTACAGGGGTCCCTCACCCCTCCCATCAGTGGGAGAGTGGCCTGAGGAAAGCGTTTCTGAGAACCTGGTCCACCCGGCTGGAGCAGGAGAAGGGGGCTGAGGACCCCTTCCCGTGAGCCATCTGATTTTTTATGCTCGCCAAATCCTAGGAGGAACATTGGGAAGGTGAACAGCTCAGCAAAGTACACAGTTTATTACCGGAGGGGTGAGGGGCCGGGGTCAGAACAGCAGGGCCAAGCCGGCTGGGGCGGTGGTGAGTGGGTGGGTGGGGTCAGGGGGAGGGGTTAGGGAGTTGGAATCAGAGAGACCTTTAGAGGCAGAACCTGTGACAGACCAGAAATGGAGCTGCAGAGGGAGAAGTCACGTTGACTTGGATGAGATCATGAAGGGCTGAGGGCTGGGGGAGGGGGCGGGTTGCAGCAAGGACTGCACCTGGTGCTTTGGCCCTGGAGAGGGGGAGGGGCCAGCACTCAGGATGCAGCCCCCAAAGGAATGAAAGGAGCAGCCAGTGGGGAGCAGCGGACAAAGGGAAGCTGAGTTCCTAGAGCTGAAGGAGGAAGGTGTTTCCTGGCGCACAGAGTGATCACCTGTGTCCAAGGCTGTTGACAGGTCGAGTGAGATGAGCTTTAAGAATCAACCGCTGGGCTTAGCAGCACGGACATTATGGTGACCTTGACAGAAATGGTCTTGGGAACAAAAGTGACTGAAAGAGGTTCAGGAGAGAGTCAGACAAGGTCAAGTGAAGCAGCAGATAGACTTGCGTTTTGCCTGTGAGATGGGCAGCAGCTAGAGCCCTCTGGCTCTGTGGCCAGGGGAGGGCTTTTATTAGAGTGAGGTGACCTGGAAAGGGAGGACTGACCATCCAGGAGAGAGTGGGTACTTGCTGGCTTTCGTCTATGAGGTGGCCAGAGGGGGTGGGGTCCAGGCCCAGAGGATGGATGGGCCTTAGATCAGAGTGGGACAGTTCACTGTGGATCAGAAGGGGAAAAAGTCCAGGGATGCAAGTGGATGCAGGAGGGTACAGAAGGATGCAGGAGGGTGCAGGAGGGGTACAGGTGAGTGCAGGCAGGTGCAGGCAGGTTGCGGGAGTGAGTGCAGGTGCAGGTGAGTGCAAGGCGGATTGCAGAGTGAGTGCAGGCGGTGCAGGTGTATCCGCAGGCGATGTGCAGGCGAATTACCGGGCGTGTGCAGGCAGGTGCAGGCAGGTGCAGGTATTGCAGGCGGGTGCCGCGAGCGGATGCACCGAAGCGGGTGCGATGTGCAGGCGGGTGCAGGTGGGTGCAGGCGGGTGCAGGTGTGTGCAGGCGGGTGCAGGTGGGTAGACTTGGCAGCGGGAACATACAATGTTTCCATTAGACCCAGACATAGGGTATGATGCCCACTTTAGAGGTGAAGAAACTGAGGTACAAAGAGGTCAAGTACCCATTTTTAGGTAGTGGAACGAGTATTTGGCCTGAGACTCAAAGGCAGCAGAAACTCTCCTGGACAGGGAGTGGGGGAAGAAAGCATCAGGAGGAGCAGAGCAGGGCCGTTGGTAAGTCTGGGCGCATCCTGAAGGAGCTGGCCTCGGGGGCTTTAGAGTCAGACAGACTGGGTTTCAATTGTGTCTCAGCCACTCGCCAACTGAGCTGCGACTGGATGGGTCCTTCTCACCTTCCTCGCCTGGAAGCGAGTATCTTTAGCACCTACTCCATGGGGTCTGTGAGGAAAATTGAGCAGCACTGTGCCTTCTCGAGTGAATGCAGACATAAGAAGGAGGAGCCTTGGCAGAGGAGGCCTGGGGGATGCCAAAGAGAGAGCAGAGGTTGGACGGGGTGTGGGGGGCCCTGGGCAAGTGGGGAGGGGCCCATCTCACTCCCTGATGGCCCTCACCAGCCCTGCCTCAGAGTCCAAGCACCAAGGCCCGTGTGGCTCAGCACACACCCACCAAATGCTCCCCCTCTGCCCCACCAGTGTTGTCCCTGTGCTGGTTCTAGTCCGGCCATCAGCCAGGAAAGAGGCAGGAAGGACAGGCAGGGAGAGAGTCCCAAAAGATCCTGAGGTGCACCTGCAGATGGCACCAGGAGGACCCTGGCAGCAGCCAGAGCCCCAAGCCGACTGCAGGTGCTTCTCCCTCCAGTGAAGACCCTGCAGCAGGCAGCAGGTCCCAGTCCTCATGACACAGCCGCCAGCCACCTGGGGTCACAGATTCCCAGGCCAGGGGCTGAGCATCTAGAAAGGGGAGGCCTGCTCCCTGGGCAGAAAAGGGCTTCCTCCTCTTCCTTCTGAGAGAGCGAGCTCAGGTCCAGGGCTGCTGTGAGGCTCAGGCCCACCCATGGGGAGGCAGCATGCACGCCTGTCCGCAGGGCCGTGTCAGAGCCTGGGGCACCCCGTGTTCTCCACTGCAGCCTTCCTCATGTCCACATGATCTCATCTATGGCTACAGGTCCCACATTCTGGTCTCTTCCCTTGGCCAGCCCTCCGAGCTGGGCCAGTGTCTCCAGGTGGCTCCTGCTAACAAGCTCCTGCTGGGAGCTGGGGAGCAGTGAGGGCCTACCCTCTCCAGCAGGACCCGGATGTTTGCTTGGCTCATTCAGGAGAAGCAGGGGACAGATACCCTATGCTGGAGTCCGCAGTGGACGGCAGGCAGAGCCATTCATTCCGCAGACCTGCAATGTTGACCATTCTGACTTCATTCCTCCGGGTTGTGGCCTCTGGCGGGTCTTCCAGGTAAGGCAGGTAAGATCAGGTCCAGGCTAGTCAGGGACCTCTGGAAAGCTTTGCTGACTTGAGGCCACTGAGACATGGGGGCTTAGCTGTCACGCCTGGCCTTGCACTTGGCTCCTGCCTTTACTATAACAAGTGCATCTGCTGAAAACAGAGGGCCTTATGAAGACACCCCTCCCCTACCCTGCCTCCCAGGCCAGACTGACTGGACCCCAATCACAGCAAGAGACTAAGATACTCCCAGGTCAAAGAGAACTCAGGGAACCATGGACCCTTGGACCGGACCTGACCTGACCTGACCTGATCTGACCTGACCTGACCTGAAGAACAGTCATGCAAATTCAAACCACCCCTAGTCTGGGAGTGCACTACAGTCTCTCAGCTCTGCTGGCCACCCCTACCAAAGGTAAGAATTACCTTGTGACAATGGGTGGGTGGGGGGAGGGATGACCCTGGATTCCTGCGGCCTGCCTGCTTCCTGGGGCTTTCTTTCGGCTCCCTCCCTCCTCCCTTCTCCCCAGGCCCTGGCTCCTGTAAGCCCTTCCTGGAGGGGTTCGCCTTCTTCCTGCCCAAGGGGGCTGCTGTCTCCTTTGGATCTTTTTGCGGTCTGGGCTTGCTGTTCCTCTCAACAATAGTCAGGAAGCCCTTACCCCAAAAAGTATCTGCGGGAGGCCTGGTCTACAGGAGAGACACCCCAACGGCTCCAGGTGAGTTCCACACCCCACCCACGGACAAGGAGCCCAGGGAACGACTTGGCTTTCCCTTGAGCCGCTGGGTGGCCTTAGGGCAAGCGCTGCACCTCTCTGAGCCTTTTAATCATTCTCTGGTGAGCAATATCTAGTGGGAGATTCCACAAGGTAAAAAACAGGAGTGGCTCATTAAAGGTGTGCGTTGGTGGTTTGGCTCCCAGCCTTCTGTCCTCTCTCTGCAGAAAATCTCCCTCTGGGCTCGTTATGGAAACAGGAGGCCACTGGTAATTTGGGGGAATTACCTCTCCCATCCTGTGGGTGCTCCTGGTGGGACTGGTACTCAAGGCATCTCGCCTTACCCTGCCCACTTGGTTATGGACCCAGGACGGGCCTAGAGTTGGGGAAAACCCATCCAGGCTGATTGAACCTAGCAGCTGTGCCCACGAGAAGGCTGAGCCATGGGGCCCGTGTCCCCCGGATTGCCTGGCGTCTGCCCTTCCCTAGCTTGGACCTTCAACTGCCTTCTTCAAATAAAATCCTTCAAATAAAATCTTTTAAAATTGTTTTAGTGAAGCAGTCCGTGCTGTTCCTTGCCTCGAGTACAGAGCCCTCTAGAGGGACGAGGTGGGATTGCGCCCCTGGAGAAGAGGGGGAGGGGCTGGCGGGGCGAAGAACGGAGTTACTGTCCTTGGGAGAGGCCCACAGGGTATCTGCCCTCAGGGGACAGAGAACGGAGCGGAGAGCAGAGGTCACGTACAAAGCTTGGGTTAGGGCCCAGAGAAATGTTCCCGGAGGTGAGAACGACGTCGGGGTGAAGGACAGAGGAGGACCTACATAACCGGGAGAGATTGCAAATATAGGTAAATAATAGGGTCCTCATTTTCTAAAGAGGGAAGAGGATGGCTTATGACACCTGCAGGTGGCTGTGGATTGACTGGGTCTCTTGCCATGCATCTAGTGTCTGGAGATGGCCTCAGCAGCTGCAGCGAGGCCATGGCAGGTCAGAGGTGGCCCCACGGGTCTCCCTCTCATTTTCCACTATCGAGAGAGGTCCTGAGCACCTCTGATGGTCTCTGTCTGGGAAAGGCCAGGCTCCAGCACCCCCTCGTCTGGAATCCCCCCACCTGGCCCTGGGTAGCTGCTGGGCCTGGACAGCCCAAGGTCGGGGAACAGTGTCAGATCTCCCCAAGCCTGTTATCTGTTGTAGGCTATACCAGAGTCACAGTCAGCAGGAAACAAGGCAGCTGGAAGGTTCCTGCCCCTGCAGAAGCCGCTAATGCTGCATCTTGAGTGAGGTGGGGTTTGGGAAGAAGGGCTACGAGCAATTACCGTAGGTGTGTGAAGTAAACCGAGCCCCCACCTGGATGCAGCCAGATATCAGTGGGAGAGGCAGGATGGTGACAAAGGCTGACAGGCTGACTAATGCCTGTGATTGCCACTACCCTGACCTCCCAATCTCATTTATCTGCAAAGCAGATCTTGCTAGGCCACCAGCGCACCTGCATGAGGGTGGGCAGAGTGTATGCAGCTCAAGGGTGGCATCGTGTGGTCATAATGGGGTATTGCACCCAGCTGCCTCCAAAGAGCTCCATTCACAGGTCACTCCTTAAGTGCTGAGTCCAGCTCTGTGCTGACCTGTTCTAGGAGGGCAAGGCCTGCAGATCTTCCCAACAGAACGGGAGTTTCTGTGAGGCAGTCCTGAGGGGCACAGAGCCTGAGGGGGGGATGGAGGAGAGAGAGAGAGCTCAAGGGTGAGAGGGCGGGCAGGTGGGAGGGAAAGGTTGCTGGAGAGAAACTGCCTCTCAATGAGGGTGTCAGCACCCCAGGCCACTCTCCTGGGTCTAGGCCACCTTTCAAAGTGAGGCTCTGGGCCCAGGGCCCAGGCAAATGTTCCCTAACTCTTCACTTGAGCCCCTGAAGTGGCTCAAAACCCTGCCATGCTAAGTGACCCCTTCCCAGGAAAGAGGTGGGGCCTGGGAGAGGGCATTACTGAGAAAGGGCTCCTGTTCCCAACATTAACGGAAAGAGCCTGGACTTTAGAACCAGTCATGTCTGCATTCAAATCTCACGTCCTCCCCATAGGAGCTGTGCGACCTCAGGAAAGTTCTTCACTCCCCGAGCTTCAGTGTTCCCAGCAGTAAGGTGGGATTGGGATAAGAATGCCGGCCTTGCAGGGGTGTGGAGAAGAGTCACTGTCAGTCCAAGGAATGGTCACCACCATAGAAAGAAAGGCCCCCGATCCCAAGTCTAAGGGTGTCAGCTCTCAGGAGGAACCTGCTCAGTTGGCGGTATGTGGCTGTGTGTCTTTCCGTATTTGTGTATATGTCCATTTGGCAATGAGTTGTTTGATTGAACCCAGACATGCCCCCTACTCAGCCCACCCAAACAAACGAGAGGTATGCGGAGAGCCTGAGCTCACGTGGCCAGCACTGAGGTTTGAAGCAAGTCGACAAGGCCCCAGGAGCAAGAGGGCAGGGAGCGGGGCATGGCCAGAGTCGGGGGGTAAAGGCTGAGCCTTTGGGAGTGGGAGGAAGGTGGGGGTGAAGAAAAGTCTACAAAGGAAGGGAAGGGAGGGGGAGAATGCACAGCAAAGTGAGAAGTTTCCTCAGGTGGCTGACGTCCCCCTCTCTGACTGTTCGAGGTACCCAGTAGTACCTGGGCAAGGTGCTCCTTCAACCCACGCTGGGCCAAGCTGATGGCAGGTTCTCGCACCAGCCTCCTTCCTTCCCCCGGCCTCGGCCTCGGCCTTGACCTTGCTTCTGCATCTGTGAAATGAGAGGAATGTGCTGGATTCCTTCTCTCAGCGACCATCTCCTCCCCTCCCCCCAGGCCCACCTTCCAGGCAGGTGAGATCTGGGATCCCAACAGCCTTCCTTGAGGATGGGAGCTGTGAGGGCGCAAAGGAGCTCCTGGCACGGGGCGGAGGGGGGAGAGTGGGGGAGCTGGCTAAGACGGGAACACTAGGCTCTGGGAAGAAAGAGTCAGAGAAATTACCAGCAATGAAAGCCTATAGGTTTCCCCAAAGTACAATCTGAATAGAAATGTCAAACGCACTAGAGTTATTACACCCTGCAATCCCAATGACGTAGAATCCTATATACCGAGTTGGTGATATCACGAGTGTGTACGGCAACACTGCCGCCATGAATCTGCCTTTTCCGGGAGATGGTCTTTCCCATCCCAGCAGAGCCTATGAGCCTCCTTTGTCCTTCCCAGAGGTGGCCTCCTCTGGGCCGGGCCTGGGGAAGTGCCAGTGGGAGACCCAAAGCGCTCCCAGAAGGGAGCTTTCATGTCACTCGCACGGGAATGGGCAGTTGTCGTTTGGTACGTTCATTTTTGCCCAATCTGGGGTACAATCTAAATGCCCTGAACGTTGTGAGCGCCCCCGTAGCCCCTCTCTTCCAGGCTGTCTTCGCTGCCACCCTCCCTCTCCATCCTTTCTTGGTCTCATTTCTCCTTTGCCACCCATTTCCTTCCCTTCTTTCTTTACCAGTGTCTATGCTTTTTCTGCCAGGGACGCCTTCAGATATGGTTCTTTCCTTCAAGAAACGTCGGTGTTAGTGCGTCCCCAGCCTGCTGAGCTGGGCTCCTGGACTGCAGGACCTGGGGCTGGGAAGCGGGGAGGTAGGAGCAGGTGACGGCAGCATGGTTGGTGGTCCGTGGGCAGGGAGGGGGCTTTCGGGAGAGGAGACACCTCAGGGTGGACCCTGGCTTGTATTCTCTACAGCGTAGCCCAAGCCGGGCCCTAGGACGTAAAGCTGCCTTTGCTGTCTGAGCAAGAAATCTCTTTCCGGGGTCCTTTCAAAGAGGTGGGATTTTTAAGGTCAAGGTCGCAGGGTCATTCGCACAATCCAGGTATCCCTTTCCAACTCCACGCTGCTGTGCCCAGCCTTCTAGGGCAGAGGTTCTGGAAGTGTGACCCCTGGAAGAGCAGCTTCAGCATCACCTGGGACCTTATTAGGAATGTGCATTCTCAGGTCCCGGTGCCAAGGCGGTGCTGAGATGGCTTACGTGCCCTCCCCTACTCTACATTTAGTGACAGTCTGATTGGCGGCTTGAAATCAGCCCTGGTGGGACTATTGACAGCCTGGAAATAGGCAAACACTACAAATCAGTACTTCCGCGCCCAACAGTTTCGAGCATCACTGGGCCCCAGCCAGACTTAGGAGATCGGAAACTCTGGCGGTGGGGCCCCGTAGTGTGTTTTGATAAGCTTTCCAGGTGATTCTGTTGCACACCTAAGTTTAAGACCCGCTGTTCTAGTGGGTCGGCGCTGGTGGAGCCATGTGAAAGAAAAAAGGCATCTAAGGGTTAGGATAGAAAGGGGGCATATTAGGGTAGCCAAGGAGTAGGGTTTTGTAGGGAAGCTTTGGAAAAGGTAAAGAAAGGAGAGAGAAAGTAAACCAGACCTTGGCCTTCCCTCCGGGCAGAAGGCAGATGGCATTTGGCAGGAAGGCCTCCTGGACAGAGGGGAGACCCCTGCCCAGGGACTGGGAAGACCCCTGCCAAGAGGTGCAACCCGCTGTGAGTGTTTGTTTTTTCCAGCTATCTAGAGGAGAGAGACAAAGTCAATTACTCTGAGTCATGAGATCAGAAGGGCACTGAAGAATTGGCTGGAAAAATGCCTCTTTCGATGATGTTTCTGCAACAACAACAAAGCACATTTATGACCGTTTCATTAGAGATACAAGGAAGGGAACTCCTGAAAAGTTTATTTCAGGAACAAGTTGAAAATTGAAAATCACAGTTCCATATCTAGTACTACTCATGTAGATGCGTGCAAAATGCCATGGCAATTTCCTTTCCTCTGTCCAATTTAAAAATATTTCAAACACAGAAAAATACGAGGAGTAATATAACAGAAGATTTATACCCACTACCAGAACTAGCAAATGTTAACATTTTGCCACATTTTTGTCAGATTATTCTTATTTTTAAATAAAACTTTACAGATATGGCGAAGTCCCTGTGGGCTCCTTTCCTTTCTCCAAAATGCCGCAGCTCTCCTGAAATGAATGGATATTCTTCTCATACATGTGTATATACTTCACCACATATGAATTACTCATAAATTACACCAGCAATGCTTTGAGTGCTTCTTAATTTACAGAAGTGGTGTCATTCCGGAATTTGCTTTTTTTCTCTTAACACTGTTTCCTAGATCTACCCATGTTGACAGGGAGAGACCCAGCCCATTCATTTAAACTGACATTAAACTGTACAAATAAATCACAATTCATCCATTCATCTACTGATGACATTTAAGTTGTTTCTAGTTTTTCACTGTCACAAATGACTCTCCAGTGAACATCTCTGAGCTTGTTTCTCTGATGTATACCCAAGAAGTAGGGCTGCTCGTCCTTGAGAGAATGCATCCTTAGCCATATACACTTTGCCAAATCGCTCACTGCATCTTGGCCGAACCAGGTCACACTTCCGCCAGTGTGGATAATTTATGTTCTAAAGTATTGTTTATTTAGTGTGCTCTTGGATCGTGTTCTTCCCTGAATGTAAACCAGTTGTTCCTGACCTTTCTTCTCCTATCTCTAGAAGTCTTAAATTCCCTTGAAGTCTTAAATTCTTCAGCCAAGAATTCTTCTACCAGGAAGGTTTTCCAGAATTTGAACCTAGTGGCCAAGAAGGAATGACCAGTCTGTGTGTTACGAAGTGACATGATGTGTGTGTATATATGTCTGTGACTCTATGTCCATATTTGTCTGGAGCTTTGTACCAAAGCCAACAAGAAGAAAGACCGGGAAGGGCAAGATTTCCCAGTGTCTATTCTTGATTGAATTGAGTTTTGTTGTTGTTGTTGTTATTGAGTTGTATGAGTTCTTTGTATATTTTGGATTTTAGGCCCTTATGTGAGCATTGCTTGCATAGTGTCTTTTCTACAAGGCATCAAAACCAGGAGAGAGGGAGACGGCGATGTGACCCAGAATCCCTTTCATGCTTTAGTCATTTCCTCCCCGTCTCTTTGGAGTAGATTAGAGGAAGAGTGGTTAGAGGAAGAGTGGTCCCAGAATGTCACCCTACTGTTCCATCTTCCCATCTTCCCTACCCAACCAAACTCCGAATACCTCTCTAAGCCAGGTAGACACATAGGAGAGGGGAAGAGGTGTGCTGGGGGAGGGAGAGGGGCAGTCCCATGTGCTCGATCTGGGGGAAAGGTCTGACTTTTTGGCCCTGAGCCTAGGAGTTCCCTGTCCATGCCAACGGCCGCCTCCTGCATCCGGCCCCATGGGGCTGAGAGAGCTGCCAAAATCCTAGACGGGGCAGTGACTGTGGACAGCCTAGATCTTAGCCATTGACCCCGTCCAGGGCCATACAGAACTGCTCTGGAGCTCCTTCCTTCCAGTGCCCTAAAGCAAGAAGACTTCAAAGCCTCTGAAGTAGATTTGAGAAAGGGGGGCACATTAAAGGGACTACCACAAAATCACCTGTCTCAAACCAAAGACATTCCAAGAGGGAGGAACTCAAAGTGAAGGAAAAAGTATGGCTCACAGATAAATAAGAGTCATGAGGCCCCTGATCCAAGAATTAATTTTTGAGTGGGACTTATTTTTCCCCCAACACCTTAAGCGTGACTGGCAGGAGTTATTTGTTTGTTAGGGGTATTTGTCCTTTCTCAAAACAATGAAACCTGAAACCTTGGGCTCCTTGTTCCACAGCCTCTTTTTGGCCCCATACAGTCTGACCTCATAGGCCACAAGTGGCTTAACTCAGGCTGGAAGACAGGAGGCTGACCCCTGTGCCCTCGGAGACCTCATCTCTGAGCCCCGCTCATCCACCAATGAGGACATGTGGAGGTGACATCACCGCATTCCCAGCCCACCCGGAGAATGGGACCATTTGGAACCAACGTAAGTGATGGGCTGCCACGACCATGTTGGGTAAGAAGTGGTGGAAAGTAAATATGTCAGCAGCGAGTTTAAGCAATGAACATTGCGCCATGGGGTGTTTCTCAAATTCTTGTCTACTTTTAGAAAGTATGCAATGCCGTTCAGTTGAGTGTCTTGATGCTGAAATAGCTACAGAAAATGTTAAAAATGCTGTGGGTGAAGATGTGCCTGCATTTGCCCCTTTTCTAAAACAATAGTTAACCGTTGCGTTGCACGCCCCTGAGCAAATCTTTTAATTCTGTTGTGCCTTAGCTTCCTCATCTGTAACATGATGAGAAGAGTATGAAAAATGTCTCTGGGGATTCCTTCCAGGGTAAAATTCTATCATTTGATATTATGCTTACATTCTTAATACCTAGGCTGGGTCTACAACAATGCCAAGACCACTAGCCAGTTAGTGTGGACAAAATGTTCTTTCCAATCAATTCTTTGGCACAGCGTAGATAAAACAGCCAGTTCATTGGCACAGTGTTTCATTCCACAACTGGCTCCTCTGGCACCATCTGGAGCAGCAGTTTCTCCATGCTGGTGTCCTGGCATGCTGCATGTCTGGAGCAGTTATAAGGTGTGTCATAGGCAATTTGCTATTAATAGCACAGGAGTGAGGATTTCAAATTGACTGATGGATTTTTTATCAATTAGAACAGATTCAATGTCTTCCTGTTATAATGTCCCGTCACTCACTTTCATTCCAATATGCCTCTCTGGACAGAAAAAGAAGGGGTGGACTTCCAGCCACCAGCCAGGATTGCCACAACCCTGAGCCTACCAGGACGCCCATGGGAAGGTGTCATGAGTTGTGCATGTGAATGTCACCCATCACCTGCCACATGGCATTTGAGGATGACTGACAGGGATCTTTGGTATATTGTCAGCCATCAAGTCGCTGGAGACTCGGACCCTGGAACAATCTGATCCAGATGTGGACTGCTGCCAACGTCCTATGATCCATCCGCAAGCCAATGAAGAATGCATTGAACAGGGTACAAAATGAATGGCCTATTCATTATGCTTGTCTCTTGGTCCAAAAAGCATTATTTCACCATAATGTGTTCATAGTTGAGGAAGAGGAGGGGGCCATGAAGTAGTGTTTATTAAGCACGTACGTGCCAAGTCCTGTGCCAGATACTTATGGCAAGTTTGAAGCTACTTGTAATGTACTTTCTGTTCTCAGCTGTCTGATGGTAACTCACTTCCTCCCCTTCATGGTTTGGAAGACTCATGTAATATTCTGGCCAGTGGGTTGTGAGCAGAAGTAATGTGTATCATTACAAATCCGGGGAATTTAATCGCTAGTTTTAGACCCTACAGAGCTTCTTCTTGCTCTACCATGGGGCCTGGCAGCAGTCCAGTGGCTGTTCCATCATCAGCCTCAGTTTGGGGGTACCGTAGAGCAGAGCCCTCAGTCAATTGTGATGCAATTGCATGTGAGGATAAAGGAAAACTTGGTTGTTGTAAGCCACTAAGATTTTGGAATCACTCGTTACTGCAGCACAGCCTAATTTTGTGCTGACTGATGCAAAGTTTTATACAGTACAGTAACATAGTGGGAATATCTGAGCATTAGAGTCAAAAAGACCTAGGTTGAAATCTTAAGTTACTGACCTTGAACAAATTCATAACTTCTCTGGGTCTCAGTTTCTTCATCTATAAAATAGTAGTTATGATTCTCATCTCATGATGTTGTTATTAAATTTGGAAATAGTATTTATAAAATACCTAGCACAGGATTTGGCACATAGTAGATGTTCAATTGTAATTATTTTAATTTCACTTATTCCTTAAAGTAGGCTTATGAATAAATAGACACCATGGGAGTATAAGAGAAAGGATGATTCATTATTGATGTTTTAGATGCCATCATGCACTGGCATCTGTGCCCACTGTCCCTGAGCTCAGAGAAGCTCTAGAAAGAGAGGAGGGCCTGAAAATGCCATTTAAAATTTACTTTTCTGTTGCCAGAGGAAAGGCAGATTCCACTTATGGAAGTGATTATCGATAACTTCAGCTTATAAAATAAGAATATGGCAGTAGAGTGGGTTAGTTTCACTGAAGCTTGTTATCCTACCAAGCAAGTGCTGGCTGAAGTCTTTCCCAAAGGTCCAATGAGCTAAACTCACCTCTTAAATCAGCTTATTAGTATTCTTACACCCACTTCAGCGGGCTCACCAAGACGCAGGAATAATCTGGAGAGCACCTACAGAGGAAGAGAGAGCGGGAGAATGTGCATGGCACAGTGGGGACTGAGGGGCCCTTTGCCTCCTCCTGCTTCCCACTGCATCTTCCTCCCTCCCCACCAAGCCTGGCCTGATAGAGCCAGGGAAGGCAGGAGGGGAACCATCCCTCCCTACACCAGTCAATCTGGACGCTATCATGTCCCAGGGCCAAAGCTTGCTACAACTCCCGCTTACCTTTAATTTGATGAAATGTGTTACCTCTAAGCCCAGTTTTCTCCATGGTCTGCTATGAGATCTCTGTTTCCCTCTAAAATGCCATATCTTGGCCATGAACTTGAAATTATAAACATTTCATGGCCTTCCCCATGGAGCTCCCCAATTCTGCCTCTGGGATAGAAGCTCCCTGGTCATAGTCACAAGCAAGGAAGACAGACAATCACTCAGAGCCCAAAGAGAACTTGATCACCCTGCCATCAGTAGTAGGTCAGGAAGGAAATTCTGGTTGAGACCTCCACATCATTCGCTAAATGGAAAATAAAGAGATGTCCAATTCCAGACAAAGTTCCACATGCGTGGGACAGCTTTGACACCTGAGATCGATATGACTTGCTCTTGATTAACTGTTGCCTATTCCCATGTAGACCAAGGCCCCACGAGAATTCCCACGGCCAGTGGGACAGCTGATCTCCAGCAGATGGGTGATTCTTCTAAGTTAGGAAGGTTTAACCAAAGTTTGTATTAAATGTACATGGATGTGTGCTCAAGGGTTTACAGCATGCTGAGATTGGAAATAAGACTGTGGGACTGAGTCCAGGAAAGGCCAATCAACCTCATTTAGATCAAGATCTCAGGTTATACTCCTGTTCCAGATGAAAATACTAAATGGCTTCCATGATCATGATCAAGACAAGCAGCGGCATGCTGGAACAGACTCATAGTGGCTCGTGAGAGCCAAGTGTAAAATATTCAGGGACTCTGTGAGACAATTTTTAAACCATTGGTAGCATGAAGTCTATTATGGTGGAATATTTACACTATGGAAATTGGCAAACTCTACACACTAGGGCGTGTGTGTGTGTGTATTTAGAGCTACTTTACTAAAGTATGCATGGCTTCTTGTAAAGCCATTCCTTCCACTGGAAAAACTATTTTAGGGATAGGATCCGAGTAATCAGTTTTGTATATGAAAGCACACAGTTCTCTGGAAACTTAGACAGCTATGAGAACTCTAAAAAAAAAAAAATGCAATGTTGATAGAAACTTTCACTGAACAAGGGACTGTGGCTTCAGTCCTTGTGCTGAGATAGTAAATGTTAAAGCTTTAGCCGAAGTGAAAATTACACATAAATGTTGGGATTTATAGCACTGCAGGAGTCTGTATTAACGTTATGTAAAAAGCCTTCATTGAATCCTCGGTGAAGCAGTGGTCTCTCGTGATATGGCTTCCAGAGCGCCATCACAGCCCCCCACAGCTCCTGCAGAGAGAAGACACCTGGGACTAACTGGAAGTTGCTGTAAGAGGGACATGGAGCTGAGACTGAATAACCCCTCAAAATTCATATGTTGAAGCCCCAACCTCCAGTGTGACTGTTTTGGAGATAGGACCTTTAAGGAGATAGGACCTTTAAGGAGATAATTTAAGTTAAATAAGGTCGTAGAGGGTGTGTGTGTGTTGGGGGCGGGGGGGTTGTGCCTGATCCAATAGGACCAGTGTCCTTGTAAGAGTGAGATGTATGTGCGCATACAGAATAAAGGCCACGTGAGGACGCAGCACGAAAGCGGCCGTCTGCAATTCTCGCCAGACATCTACCCTGCTGGCATGTTGCTCTTAGACTCCCGGCCTCCAGAATTGTGAGAATATCAATATCTGTCATTTAAGGCACCCAGTCTGTGGTATTCTGTTATAGCAGGCCTGGCTGACTAATATAATCTATAATGCAAATGGCTTCTTTTCAGTTTTTGTCTATTTATTGATCAATTTTGCAGAATAAGACACCTTTCCACAATTCTTCAGACCCTCTTAACCTTGTAGAAGATTCTCAATGGTCCCAGTCACCCAAATGGGAAGCCAACAGGTGGAACCATGTAGACTGAATCATGTGGAAGCAGGAAGACTAAGATTGGACATGGGGAGAACTCTACTCTGTCAGCCTCTAGTTGTGGGATCACTGGCAAATCTTTATCCCCTCTGTGCCTCAGTGTCCTCATCCGTAAAATGGGGGCAAAAACACTATCTTCCCTCCTCGAATTCTGGTGAGGATAAAATGAGATAATGTAATGATAAGCATGGAGCACAGAGCTCAGCCAGCTCCCTCCTGAATGAAGCAAATGAGGCTCAGGTAAAGGCTGGGTCAGAGACGGGTCCGCCTGCCCTGGTGCTGGGGTGGGAAGTGGGGTGGAGGAAATGAAGGAGGTGGGGTGGGGCACCTGACAGGCAGGTTCTTTCCTCTCCAGGTCACCTGCACTGTGGAGGAGTAAGTCATCTTCCCAGGACAGCTCCTCTTGGCACCAAGACCTGCCCCCAGTTGAATTCTTTCTCTTGATTGTTCCCAAACAGGATGAGACCTTCTTCCTCTGCAGAACATTGTGCGTCCTAATAAATAAGATAATGAAGTAAAGTTTTCACAGTGAGCCTGGCTCTCAGCAAGCATTCTGTAAACGTTAATGATTTC
This sequence comes from Pteropus medius, assembly GCF_902729225.1. Classification (NCBI taxonomy): domain Eukaryota; kingdom Metazoa; phylum Chordata; class Mammalia; order Chiroptera; family Pteropodidae; genus Pteropus; species Pteropus medius. The sequence continues at coordinate 10,514,480 of NW_024356249.1, read as the reverse complement.
TATCTACACACCTCCCAAGAGCGGTTTTCACGCCACCCCTCAATGCAGCTGACCCCTACCAGGAGGCTGTAAAGCAGTGGACCTTTCTGATGCCTGGGTCCTCCTCGCCTCATCTGCTGATGGACGTCAAATTAACTTTGGCTTTACTGAATTCCAATAGTCACCTCCCAGTTCTCGTTTCTCCACTACGAGCAAGAGCACTTATGACCTGGAAGGGAACAGAAAGGATGGACTTGAGCTGTAGGAAATGAGCCAAGGAGCATTTGTCTCACCCAGTAAAACTCAATGAGCTCAGTGACGTTTGGACCACAGCGCTTTGCATCTGACTCCCCAGGGGCTCCCCGTAAAGTGACTACAAGCTCCTTCAGCATTTTTCTATTTTCACTTCCCCCGGGATCGTGCTGAGCACACAGGGGTGCTCAGATAAAAGTCATTTTGTGTTTCTGTGTCACCTCTGGTTAAAAGTGCATATAAAGCCATGTTCTGGGACAGTCTGCTTTGTACCTAGGGGAGAGCAGGCTTTGCAGAATCAGGTGACATTAGGGGTCAGTTTACAATCTAACCTGATCAGGTACCTGATTGCCAAGGGATCTTTCAATGAAGATTAGTGATAACAAACTCATCAAAGAGCTGAGGCTGAGAAATAGATTCAGGTGAAGAAAATTCTCCTGCTGATTCAAAAAAGGGCGGTCACGAGTTTCAAACATTCTAAAAACATCATACCTTCCTATCATTATTTACTCTTTCTCTCTGCAGGCTACAGAGAAGCAAGGCTGAGACAAAGAAACCCAGAAGAAACCAAAGCCTTTTTCTGAGAAGTTGTAAAGAATCGGGAAGGGTCCTTAATTAAACATGGGAGACCAGAGCTGGGGGAAAGCTACAGAGCAGGACTCTCGACAGATCCAACCAGATTTGGAACACACCTGAGAAGGTTAAAAGATTCAGAGTCAATTAACTCTTCCCAAGCCTAAGGAGAATCAGGATGATCAGACAGACTAAAGGATCGTAGCACCAGTAATGAAGATTCCGGTTTACGCTTAGGTGTTCGCATTCCTTTGGCTCTCACTCCAACCACATAGCCTATTTTAAATTACTATTTTAAATTCTTATTTCTTGGTTATTTTAATAAAAATCTTTATTTTTATTTATTTAAAGAGCACCAATGCCACTAGAAAAGCGTGCTTCGGTGACCAATGCCTTTGAGTAACTAAACAATTCAAGGCCAGCAGTTTGTTCTAAGCACAGGCAAGGAGCTTCACAGGAAATGAACAACCTGTGGGGCACTAGTGATGTGAACCTGTCAAGTTCTTGCAATTGTCATAATGCTTGATCAATACTTATTACTAAACCCTACCCTGGAAGGGACAAGATTTAAAATCCTGAAAATACCAAAGGCCAATGACCCAATGATAAGTGAATAACTGAGAGGGGGATCAGACTCGACATTTCCCTGGGGAGATGCTGCTGTGCTTTAGGCAAAAATGGAAGTAAATGAGAAAGCCTAGGACTTCTGCCAGACCCTGCTCCCTGATTTCGTTTGTTTAGATGGAAGAGATGAAAGGAACGTTCCCCAAATCCTCACACGTACCCAAAGCACTTCAAATTCTTCGCAATAGCAAAGGTGGAGGCATTTTGGGCAATGTAGAGTCAGACCCCTTGGAGGTTCCAAGAGCCCAAGGGAGATCCTTGGGGTTTCTGAGATATCCTAGGGCAACTCCTTTGGCTGGAAGATGCAGAAAAGGAAACACTGGGATCCTAACAGAGAGATGGCAAAGTATCCTGTGGCAGAAACATTTATATCTCACCAAATATCTTACATCTCCCACCTTCTTATCAGTTAAGGGCCTTGTGGCTGACAGCAGAAGTGACAGGTGTTGTTTCCCGGCTGAAGCACGGAAGAGCTGCCCCGCACCCACCCAGAACTGGCCTCCGACACACTGACTCTCTCCTTCCCTGAGGGACCACAGAAGCCACAAGTCGAGAAGTCAGGGCAGGCCTCTGCTCTTCTGCCACTCTGAGTAGAACACATGGCATAAGCACAGGAATGAGTCTGGAGGTGTAAAGCTGAGATTTCAGATTTGGTTGGTCCTGCAGTTTAGCCTGGCCTGATCCAGCAGAGATGTTATACATACCATTCATACCCAGCGATCAGGAGGCCGCAGAACCTCTACCAGTGACTCATGTGGGACCTCGAGGATGTCACTTTTCTTCTCTGAGTATCAATTTCCTCATGTGGAAACTTAGCATTAGATAAGTTGAGCTTTCTGCTCTGTCATTCTCTAGTTTTGCATTTTTGAAAATTTTAGTCTAATACAGATTCAAATGTTACCAGTTACCAGTATTAGTGTCTATTTCTGTTTATCTACCTATCTGCCTCTCCATCTACCCATCTACCTATCGATCCATCCATTCTCCCATTTTACTCATTTCATTATAAAGAGCTGGGATAGTTGGAATAGCGTTTGGGACTCAGCAGTTTGCCTCCCCTTTCCTGCATCCTGAAAGGCCCCAAGAATCTCAGCCAACCTTTGCTGTGATGGTTAATTTTATGTGTCAAATGGGTTGAGCCATTATGCCCAGATAGTTGGTCAAATCTTATTCTGGGTGTTTCTATGAGTGTGTTTTTAGATGATATTAACATTTCAATCGGTGGGCTTTGAATAAAATTGATTGCCCTCCATCATGCGGTTGAGCCTCATCTAATCAGTTGAAGGCATAAATACAACACAAAGACAAAATCTTCCTTGAATAAGAGAGAATTCTCCAGCAGCCAGCCTTTAAACTTGAACAGGAATATCTGCCCCTCTGGGTCTCCAGCCTGCCAGCCCATCCTGCAGATTTTGGGCTTGTCAGCCTGCAAAACCACATGAGTGTATTTTACATATATATATATATATATATATATATATATATATATATATATATAGAGAGAGAGAGAGAGAGAGAGAGAGAGAGAGAGAGAGAGAGATAATTATATTATATATATATATATAATTATATTATATATATTATATATCTTCTATTGATTCTATTTCTCTGGAGAACCCTGATTAATACACTTGCCCAGGGAAAAGCAGAGGGAACCCCTGAGCCCAAGTGTGGAGAGGGGATGGGAACCAAACCCGAGGCATCTCAAAGGGACCAAGAACCCGAATCTATGTGCTGTCCTCTCCATCCACTTTCTGCATCATTACAGTCCCCCCCATCCTTCCCCATCACCACCTCTAGCATCCAGAGTGTTAGGGGCTTGGGACTTTAGGGCAAAGTTTCCCAAGGCTGCTTGACCCAAGTCACAACCACCTTTGCTCTGCGATCCTGCTCCTGGAATAAAAGGCAGGGACTTAGACGGTCAAGAGACACGGGCGAGTTGTTAACCAGTCCAATCTCAGGATCCTCCCGATAGAATAGGGAGTAAGAACCTCTGCCTCTCCTGTCACACTGGGTTGCTGGGAGGATGGACAGAACAATGTATGCAAAAGTGCCTCGTGAATGGAAAGTGCTATGCAAATATGAGGTCCTGTTACCCAACATTCATTCATTTCACAAGCACACTTTCTGCCAAGAACTGTGCTGGGGGTGGAAAGCCAGGGATGAAAGATGCAATCTGTTCTCCAGGAGTTCTTCATTTAGTGGGGGAGACAGACAAAAAATCGAGGGATTCTAACAGCATGTGGTGAGTGCTCTCATAGAGGCATATCCAGGGTGAGGATGCAGCACAGGAGAGGGACTCCTTCCTCATCCCACAGGGTGGAGGAAAGGCTTCCTGTAGGAGGCGGCATCTCTGAAGGATGAGCGGAATTTGGCCAGATGAAGAAAGGAGTAGGGCGTTCTGGGCAGAGAGACCTGCAGGTTCAAAGGCATGGAGGCATGAGAGAATTTACATGCTTGGAGCTACGGCTCACAGCCACCAGCAGCCAAGTTTGGAGCCAGGAGAATGAGGCTAGTGGACATGGATACAGCCCAGAGGATGTGGGGAGGCAGGTGGAGCCTGCTCCCTGGTTCCCTGAGAACCAGGCCCGGTTGACACATCATTCCAGCGTCAGTGTCCCTCCCTCCCTGCTGACACTGCCTCGGACCAAGAGACTGCAGGACACGCCCTCATAGAAACTCCCCTCTGAACAATATACACACTCATGTGACACTCAGATACACAGCAAAACATGCTCAGAGACACACACGGGTACAGAAAATTAGGATCCTGCCCTGAAAATGCAAGGGCTTGCTCGGAATTTGCTAAACACGAAACAAGTGCTGTCATAGCACCTGTGCCTCAAAAATGTCCCTCCCTCCCCACCTGTCCAGAGCCACCCAATGTCTGCTCAGCCAGTCAGCTCACCCTGCACGGACTCCACCGGCCCCCTCGCCCCCCCTGGGACAGCTCCGCCAGATTGTTCCGACATGAAGGAGAGGCATCTGGGAAGAGTGAGCAGCAGTTGTGCTTTTGCAACCTCCCCACTCCCCATCCCCACCCCCCGATCCCAATTTTTCTGGAGAACACTTCGCACTAAAGGCTAATTTATGAAGTCCCTGAAGATTTGAACTTTCTGCAGAATTGGCAGCAGCTTCTAGTGGGTTAGAGTCTAATTGGAGTGGAGCAGAAGCCAGGAGCTGTGTCGGGGAGGGAGAGGGAAGACAGGGAATGCCAGGCCAGGGTCCCTAAGCCCCTTCTTCCCTCTTAGGGAGCTGAAAGAGGGTTTATGTGGTAGGGGGAGGGATGAGAGAAGGGTGACACTGGGCATGGGATGAGTCCAGGAAGGCAGAGGGGTGAGGAGATCTGTGGCTGGAGTGACCACGCATCGCCGCTAACATTCTAGGCAAATCCCAAATCTCCCAGGTGCTGGATGCTCTTAAAGGAGCACCGTCCATCCTGCCCCCTCCCAGGTCGCAAGATTAAATGCATCCAGCATCTACTCCACCCTTCAGATTTTCTCACATCAAGGGCCAACCCCCGCCCTGAGGCCAAACATCTACACCCCTTCTCCAGCAGGCATTACAAGAGAGCCAAGGCAGAGCTCTGTAAGGGCAGACAGAAATTTAAAGTGAGAGGCTTAATTCTCCCTGTGGAAAATAACGGAGAGAACGCATCACACACACACACACACACACACACACGCGCCTTATCTTAGAGCATTTGCTTTAGAAAATTTGTAATTGGAAGTGCTTTCTCAGTTTCTTTGAAATTCGAAAACTAAATAAGCTGCTTGCAAGTTTTACCATCCAGTGGAAACTTTCTCAAGGAAATAACAATCATCCAGGAAGACAGCACCCCATCGCCTAGCTTCTATGGGAGGTTAAGACTCGAACTTTGGCTCAAGTGGCAAAAACTAGCTCTTGTCATAAAGAGGTGAGAAGTTTATTTTCCCTTTGGATAAAGGCAATTAGCAAACACAGATGGCCACCCCAACAGCCAGGTGAATCTAGGATGAACTATGCGTAACAAATGGTGCTGTCAAGTTCTTTTACCTGACCAGACAGGAACTGCTTGCCTATAGAAAGGAGATTCCTTTCTGTCCTTGGAATCGCTAAGCACATTGCCTGTGATGTGCATTGTATTATGGTGTAACGCTAATTCAACAGGAAAGTTCTTTTCCTACTCTTCTCCCTCTGTGGAGAAGTTTGCTGAGTTGGGAGGAGATTCTGTTTTAAATTCTATTTCTCCAACAATTCTCATACTTTCCTAAAAAGAGCTTGTGGCAATGCCCTCTCCAGGCCCTTCCAGGGTTGAGGGGAGGGGGTGTGTTTTCAGGCCTGGCCAAGGTCAGATTCTGCAGGGTTAACAGAGCCTGGGTGTTACCTGGAAGAAACAGGCTCTACCTCACCCTGGACTGGGGGCAGCCTAAGCAGCTGCCTCGGGGTCCCCCAGCCCCAAGCCTACTGTCCTTATGGGGCGACTCTTTGTCCTGGGTTCACCTTGCTTTCTTTCATGCACTGATTATTAAACTTTTTTTGTTTTCCCTTCAGAGTAGTAATCCTATTCAGCAGTTCTTCTCCATTTTGCATACAAAGCCTGCCCGTAATAGATGCGCAGTGGAGATTCAAAGTCTGTTTTCCCTTTGTTCCTACAGGTGTTACCGGAGAGTGGGACTCATCTCTTGAGGCTTCATCCAGGTTCTTGATGTCTCGAACAAAGAACTGAGCGAGACACCGAAATACAGCAGAAAAAAATAGCTTCTTAGAAGTGATAGTACACTTCCGGACGTGGAAGCAGCCTGAGCAGAAGAAACGGGGGCTCAAAAGGCCTGGTAACAAAGCCTTCGGGGTTTTTATGCCTCTTTGCTGTGGGTGGTTACTTTTCTTAGAGGGGTGGGATTCCTTGATTAACAGCTAAGACTGACAGGACTCAGTGACTAGTTATTTGCTTCCTGCACATGTTCATTCCCAGAATTCAGTCTGTTACAATGATATTAATGAATGTCCGATCATATGCATCATATTATAATGATGGTGAGGCTCCGGTGAGTTGAAGGTCGTTGGGGTCTTCCTTGCGCAGGTAGGAGTGACTGGCTGAAACTAGTACCCAATTTTCTGCTTATTTGTTTCTTTGTATGAGTTACTTTTGGCCCAAAAATGCCTTCTGGCTTACTTATGGGCGGGCAGAATAGGATGACCTCTGCTTCTTTGCAGGCAGACTCGAAACTCCCTCACTTTCCTGTCTAACCCTTTCTAAGAGCCATGAACCCCCTTTTTATTAGTATGGGTGTAGAGAGAAGAGAGGTCTCTTCTTCTGTATCTGCTTCCTGCTGAGGAGGGCCCTAGTCTCTGCCTACTGGGGTTTCATGGAGCTCTTTCCCTCTCTGCCTTAGTCAGGACGGGGTCTTGGGTATTTGGCTGAAGCGATGCCTCAGTCCCTAAACAAAGAAAAACAAAGTGCAAACTTGTTACTTGAATATATCTAGTTACATTTCTATTATTGATTTGCCTATCAAGCGGGTAAAGGAAATCGAGCTTGGTTAATATATTTCGTAAAAGAAAGAAAAAAACTTGGATTGAAGGTCCCCTCCCTTCTCGGACTCTAAGGGCCCTATTTTGGCCTAACTCTATTCCTGCCCTATAATGGGCCAAGGAGAAGGCTGAGTTTCAATGATCCTCATCAATAGCCAGAGCACCTGAATCACCAGTTTCAAGGTGATTATCTAAGTTTGAGGGAGAGGGTCTTTCTCCAAAGAAAGGAAGAAAGAAAAGACTTAACTAGGTTTACTAAAAAGATTAAGAATTTTGCAAGTGATGGCCCGCATCACAAGGACCCTATTCATGACAATTTTTTTTCCAGACCCTATTCATGACAATTTTTTTTCATAACTTTTCTAGGGAAAGATTCAAGTATTTTGCTATTTCTATGAAGAAAGATTATGTCAGGTAAATTCATCAACGAATTTGCTGGGAAATAATTGACTTGAGAGCAGGAATTCTTTTTGAGCATTTAAGGATGTCTTGCCTACTAGATAGTTGGGGATGATTCTCTTTCTCCTTCATCCTCCCCCCCTTGGCTAGCTGAGAATCCAGCAAAGGACAAGCCCCAGTCACCTGGTCTCTGCTCCGGTCAGGCTGAGGCCCGTCAGCTGCCTAAGGACATAGCCTAGACAGGCCAGCTGGTTCAAGCCTCTGGAGTCTGATTCTCAACACTGGCTGCACTTTATCACCTGGCAATTTTAAAAGTATTTATGCTAATGTGCATATCTCACCCCAGAGTGTCTGCCTTAATTGATCTGTTGTGGTGCCCAGGGCAGCTGTCTGTCTTCAAAGCTCCTGGATGATTCTAAGGTGAGTGGGGTCTCTCACCTTCAAGGTCCTTCTGTGAGGTCCCTCCCTGTGAGTTAAAAAGCCTTTCTTGGGGTGAGGACTGAGGCCGTGCAGCGCAGGTCAGGTCTTCTCTATCAGGCTGCTCACTGAAGCATCTTGAGAGCTTTTAAAAAATACTAATGCCTGGCCCCATGGCTAGCGATTCTGGTTTTATTAGGCTGAGCTGAGACCTGGGCACCTCTGGTGTCCAATAAGGGTGAGAACCACCTGGGCAGGGGAGAGCCCTGACTTTTCAGATGGACTGACCAGGATTAGAATCAGAGTTCTGCTGGGTGACTTTGAGCAGATTAATTAACCTCTCTGAGCCTCATCTTTCTTATTTCCAGCACTGGGAATGACTGCAGTCGACACAAATGGGGACCTCCACCACCCTCCCTGCACAGCATGGGTGGGTTAAATGTCTCAATAACTCTCTCTTGTGCAAATTTACTGCCAGTAATTAATTATGCTACCAATAAAAATTCGGTTTTTATCAACAAAAAGTGCTTTTAGGGACAAGAAAAAGAAGAAGCCAGGGCCTGCCTGTCCTGCCAGTCTCTGGGAAGCATTATAACAGAGACTCCTTCTCTCATGAAACCCCATTTCAGGACGCTGACACTCATTTCAAATGTCAGTTAATTAAACCCTCTCTGAAACTCATGTAGGGGAACTCTTTGCATATATTTAAAGTCCTGCATACTAGATTTCATTGTAAAGAAATTAATTTTTTGTGTGTTAGAAATAATTATACATTGGTATCACAATATAAATATGTAGCAACATGGCTCAGGAAAGGAACCTCAAACTAAAATCCAATCACATGGGTCCTAGACCATGTGCTCAACTAAATTTTAGATTGAGACTCTGAAAAATGGGGTTGAAAATCCTGCTGCGACTGTGAGCCTAGTGCTCAATTCCATAGCTCTAGCCTGATGCAGAAGGATGCAGTTTCCCAGCTGCAGGGTGTGACCTAGAGGCATTGGAAGAACCTCCTTTTCCCCAGTGTATCCTGCTGTTTGTACTGCATTCTGCCAGCTGGAGAGAAGGAAGAAGAGAAACTAGACGTGGATTCTGCCCGCCTGCCCCCAAGGAGATTGTGATCTGGAAATTCAGATAAGTCATGCATGTAACTAACTCAACACACAGTAGAAACAGATCCAGCTGTGGTCGAGAAGGGCTTGCTAGAGGACGCAGTGTTCTGACTGTGCCTTGAAGAGGAGCAAAATCTAGGTAGCCGGGCAGGAAACATCCTCATTTCAATGGCAAGGATGCTCAGGAACCCAGGATGGGAATGAAGTGTTCTGAGTGAGTGGAGGGGTCATAAAGAGAAGCTATGGGAAATAGACGGGAAAGACAGGCAGGCAGTTCCTGGGGGTCTCGGATTACTTTTGGGTGTTCCTAGAAGTGAAATCACTGGTTCAAAAGGGGTGCATATTTTAAGTCCTTTGGTACAAAACAATGATGAGGAATTGCAAGTGCAAGTGTGATTTCATGGAAGCCAGTGGACCTCGTATGGGCTGTCTCTCCACCTGGGGCACTGCTGGGCAGCCAGACTCCCTGGCCCTACTCTACTTGTCAAGCCAAAGTCTTCACCCCAGTATGTCGGAGGTGTGTTCACATGAAGTCACTGTCATATTTAGTCAGGCATTTATTCCATGGATATTGATTGAGAACCTGCTATGTGCCAGGTACTGCTGAAAATTAGGAATACAGACATTTGCTCAAAGCTCCATGTAACAGTTTATAGCACCCTTATTGTGTGTCAGGCCCTAAGCTGGGACTTGGCAGACCCGGTCCTGACCATCATGGAACTTGTATTCTCATAATGGAGACCAAAAAATAGACAAATTTGAAATCAGCTAATTGACTATAGTTTTTCATTGGTGCTATGTAGAAATAACCAGGGTGCTCTGATAGATAATAAAAGAAAGAACATCTTTCATTAGCAGAAAGAACTCAGACCATTCATGCAGCTGACAGGCATTTATGGAGCACCAACTATGGATCAGGCACAATTCCAGGGACTGGGAATAGTGGGGTGAATAAGGTATGGTCTTTGCCCATGGGGAGCTCACCCCTAAGAGGCCACATACATACCAAAAGAACCAATCCAGTCCACACACACACACACACACACACACACACACACATACACACACATACACAAATAGCTAATTTGGGGAAATAACAGACCCATTATTTGACTGAATTATACAGATGATTTTTTAGTCCAATCGCTAGGTCTCTGTAGACACCTCTTCAATGTGGGTTGAAAGGCATATTTCTCACATTTGCGATGACCTAATATCAGAACAGAGATTTAACCCTTGTCTGCCTTTCTTCTAACTTAACAGGCCACCACCATTTGCTCCACAAAGCACAGAGATCTGTGAGGCCGCCTTCAGTCCCCGGTGTACCTACCTGAGCCTGTAGATCAGGGCTGATGTCAGACTCTCGATTGGCATCAGAGGAGAGCCGCAGGGGCCACCATAACTGAGAACTGTGCTGGGCAAGTCCCTTGACTGCTCTGAATCTCAGGTCCCCATCTGTAACATCAAACTGGGACCTGCTCTACCTCTTTCTGTGGGATTTTGACAGTTCAAAATTAAATGAGATCATGAAAATGCTTTGAAAAAGAAAAAAACGATATTCAAATCCAAGGTGCCAGAATTACTTTTTTCCCATTGCGAAGATTGTCAGTGTTCAAACAAAAAAGATTTTTATGTCTGACTATTTTATAATAAAGTTAAGTCAATCGTAAGTTTGATAATACACCACAGTTGAGTACCATAGAAAGCACTATTGGTTGCATACCCAAGAGGTATTTCTTTTCTCCTTCTCCTAAGCTCATGGAACTCTAATTCTTTCAGGTAAGGACAGAGCTTTGCTTCATCTACCTTGATCTACCCAGGCCCAGAGTAAAGATTATGATTGGTCTCAATCACTCAAGGCGATCACATTCCACTTTGCAATGGTGGGCATATGTCTCAGTTCTGATCAATGAGAAATAAGGGAAAATCTGACTTCCTTTCCCCGACTTGAAAGAGAATTTCAAGAAGAGAAACTACTAATGAGCACTGGTGTGAGGACATGGTGCCTGAAGGGGGAGCATCCACCTTGCCGCTGTGAGGCAATAAACACCAGGACAGATGGAACATCAGAAGGGGCAGGATTCTCGATGATGTTACCAAGTACTGTTCCTGCCCCTCCTCCAGGCTTCCGGGTAACTAAATGCTGTTGATGTTTAAGTAACTGTTACTTGCAACCAACTGCATATGTCAATTGGTGCAATCTCTAAGGAATGTAATTTGGCAATATAGTTCTATTTTGCATGTGCATACCCTCTGACTTGACAATTCTATTTATTAGAATTTCTCCCACAGATATAATCACATAGTGCTCAAATAGATGTAAATACATTAATTACAACATTATGTATGTCATGATATGGTTAGATTGATTATGGTGCATCCATAAAATGAAATAAGCTGACTTTTAGAAGATCAACACAGCTCTGTGTATATTAGTAAGAAATTGTATTCTAGATATATCAAGTGAAAAAAGTGAGAATAATGGCTGAAACATGGAGATTGGTTATGCCATCTTTTCCTTGTAAATGTATTATGGAGATTTGAAATTTTCCAAAATAAAAAAAATTTAAAGGCAAGGGGCAGGAACAGCACAGTGAATAGTATGACATCATTTGCGTGCGCATGTGCGTGTATGTTTAAAGAAAATAGATCTATGATTGATAAAAAAAGAATCCCTATGGAAGAACACCCTAGAAACTGGTAACAACTGTTACATCTAGGGAGGGGTGGGAGGGTGGGAGAGTGAGTTTTCATATCTCTTTTTCCCTTTCGAATTTTTTCAAAAATAAAATTTTATTATACAATGATATTTTATTTAAAAATAAAATAATTTATTAATCAACCAAATGCAAAAAATAGGTAGGTGATGGATAGATAGAGAGGCAGGCAGTACACATCCGCACGATGTGGTCTCAACTGCTGCTCGACGCACATGCAATAACTCTGGTCCCAATCCACCTCGTAACCCTAAAGAAGGTGATGCCTAGACAAGTAACTGTGGCCGCCAAGGTCCCTTAGCATGCAAATACTCTAAGGCCTTAAATAGGACCAGGTTACAAAGATGTTGGGCACAAGGAAAACTCTACTGTAGTGAGTGCTACAGCCTATATATGAACAACAACACAAAATACCATTTCCATGGGAGGTAAAAGATTTCTCTTTAAAACGCAATTCCATTGCAGACACTTTTTTTAAAGCAGAAAAGCACAGAGTTTAAAAATCATTCCTAATCTCACTCCCTGTAGTGACAACATATCCTCACGTAAATGTGTTTGTGTCGACACCTGTGTGATCAGAAAACACGTACCATTTTGTAATCCAATTCTTTCCAGCTCACAAAATATATAATTACTTTTCCTAATTCATTAAATATTATTTTACAACATAATTTTTAATGTGTGCATATTGCTCTCATGTGGCTTTTCAATAATCTTACTAACTTCCTATATTTAGTTGGTTTCCCACTTCTTAGGTAGCACTATAATTATAAACCATAGTTAATGCTAACAATTACTGACTGCCACAAATATATAACTCAATTTCTTTTCTTCCTTCCTTCAATAAATAGTTACTAATTAAGAGCAAAGCAAAACAACCAGACTCAAACGAAGCAACTATAAAAGATATTTTGGAGATATTTGGGGAAATTTGAATGTATAAATTGGATCTTTCATGACGTCGAGGAATTACTGTTGTGTGATAATGGTCTTGCAGTTATACAGAAATGTTTTGTTATTTTTTAGAAATACACACTGAACCATTTAAGGATAAAATGTCATTATGTGTGTAATATGCTTTAAAATATTTTAGCCAAAAAATAAATGAGGCAAATAGGAAAAATAATAGTTGTTAAATCTAGGCAATGGATATATTGCTTATTTTCTGTATGTTTGAAATTTCCATTTAAAAATAAGTCTTAAAAATGAAATACTTAGTGCTAGGCACTGGGCTATGAACCGGGATATAGCAGTGAACAACACAGAACAACACAGACATCCTGACTGAGCGCACAGCCTTGGGGAGCCTATTTCCACCAGGGAACCTCCAATGCAATGTGACTGATGAGCACTTGTGTGAACCTGGCGTTCCTGGTCCGCTCCACACCACCGTAACCACAAGTATCAGCTCCGTGGTGTATGGTGCCCCTGGGGTTCAGTTCAGCAAACTTTCCTGGGCACCCACGAGTGCCTGGCACTGTGAAAGTACCAGGACTTAAAAAGTGGGTGCCCTAGCTTCTGCCCTCCCTTACTACCTAGGGGAGGAAGTGGAACAGGTCACCAAGCCAGCTGCAGGGAGGGGAGTTGGCTGGAAGGGGGACCACGACAGACAAGCTTCCTTAGTGAGGGAAAGAGAGAGGCCCCGGTGTAAAGCAGAGAAGAGATAGACAATCCCCCACGCCCACTCAGGACAGGCGAGAACAAGACCCAGAGGAGTCAGTGCCAATGAGTCCCCTAGTTCAGAGACTGGCAAACTTTCTGTCTAAAGGGCCAGATAGTAAACATTTTAGACTTTGCAGGTCAAGGGACAACATGGGAGACATCACGGTAAGAATAAGAGGAAAATTCCCACAAATTTTTGGACAAAACTTAAAATTTTATTTATAGACACTAAAATGTAAATTTCTTATGTTTTTCATATGCCTTAACATTTTCTTCTTTTGATTTTTTTTTCAACTATTTAAAAATGTAAAACTCATTCTTAGCTCTTGGACGGTACCCAAACAGGTGGCACCAGGATTTGGTCCCCCACTGCAGGGTTTGCCAACAGATACCTTACATGATGGGCTGATTTTTAACTGAACGGTTTCTTTTCGGAGCTGCTCTCTGCTGTGGTGACTGGAATGGGCCTGGTCTGGTTGTTGACACCTGGGTTCCGGGCCCATCTCTGCTCCTTACAAGCTGGGAGTTCTGAGGGAAGTCACTTACCTCCCAGGACTTCAGGTTCCTCATCCCAGAAGCCAGAGGTTAATACCCCCTCCTCACAGGCTGTAGTGAGGAAAGTATCGCTGTATCTGGGACGCTGCACTCTACACACAGGAAGCACTGGGTCGAGGAAGGACCCTGCGCGTCCAGGGAGGGTATCCCCACAGGCGGAGGCGCCGGGTCCCTGCTCAGCACAGCCGTCGGGAGCCAGAACACTCTGGGTAGCCTTGCGGCCGACTCCTCCCAGCTAAGGGGTCGCATGTCTCCCTCAGCCTTGGAAGCCGGGTTCTCAGAGAGCCAGAACAGGCTGGGGAGGGGGGCGGGGGATGCAGACCCCCTCCGTCCGGTGGGAACCCGGGGCGCATGGCTTCCCAAGCGCCCAGGGCCGTCGGGTCCGAACACCGCGTTGGCTGCGGAGACCCGGTGAAGGGGGCCCAGCCCAGGGCGCCGCAGAGCTGGCTGCGCGGGCCTCGACGTCGGCGCCCCCGGCCAGCGAGGGTGCAGTCCGCGCCCGAGCTAGCTGGGAGGATCTCCCCCGCAGCCTCCCGTCCCCGAGAGGCAGATCCTGAAGCCACAGCCGTGCCGGAGACTCTGGCCAGACCTCGAAGATTTCTCGCTTATGCCAGCGGTCGCTAAAGTTTCTGGCGTACCCGAGGGTGCGCGTGTGACTCCTGCAGCAGCGGAGTCCCTCCCTCAAGGCCCGGGGCCTCAAGGCACGGGGTGGAGCGGGAGGGAGCTGCCGCTCCGAACGCGCCTGGGCCTGCTGGGCAGTTGCGCAAGTTGTGCCTGGGCAGCTATAAGAGGGGCGGGAAGGCATGGAGCCCCGGAGGAATCGCTGTGGAGCAGCTGCGAGGTAAGCCCCGGACGCACTCCTTCCTCCTCCGCCCGTCGTTCTTGGCAGGCCACAGCTCCCCAACCCACCCCGACCCCCCAGGGAAACTGAGGCGGGCTAAGGGCAGGGTGGAGTGCTTGGTTCTGGACCATGGTAGCTTTGCGCAGACTTCTAACCAGAGGGAAGGCTGCCAGAAGCCGGGAGCATTGGATTTGGGGCTGGGCTGTGTCCCCACGCGATAGGAATCTGTACTCAGGGTGCCAGCCAGGGCCCCAGCAAACTGTCAGAGCCGCCAGCCCTGTTGCAGAGATGCTTCGGATATTGCCTTGAGCAGATCCGCAAAGATCAGGGTACCCTGCTCCCATCTGGGGGTGGCGGGGTAAAGTTGAAGACTCTGGGGACACAGATGAGAGCGTTCAGTTTCTGAGGACTAGATATAGCCTTGCTCTGCAGGTAAGAATTCAGGCGTTCAATTCCGGTGAGTCCTGACCTCTGAATGCGGGGAGTTGTATAAGGCCCAGGACAGCAATGGAGAGTAGAGGTGGTGAGAAAAGGAGTCAGGAAGAACCCAAATCTCCCACAGAGATTGTGCTGGGCCTCGCCGCTTCTGGTCTCAAAGCTTTGCAAACGGCCTTCTTCACAATGGACAAAACAGGCTTCCTCTGGGGCGGCAGAGCAGCAGGTCATGGGGAAAATCTGTTACATGTTGCTCACTATTCCTGCTTCTCTAGCTAAAACCGCCAAATGCACACTGTTGGCAGGTGGTCCCCAGAAGGGACCTACTAGGCCCTCTTACAACCTGCCTTCTCTCCTGGTTTGGTTTATTTAGATTTCATTGCGGGTGTGGTCTATAACTTAAAGATGGTGGCACTTTGGAAAAGTAACTCCTTCAATACGGTTACATCTGAGTGTGACAAGTTGCCTGGTTGTTATTTGAGAATGGCCGCTTTGGAGAGACAAGATGATCACTTCCTGGCGGAAGGGTGGTCTTCGGGGGAGGTGGGGCAGAGGGCAGGAACTTGAAGGAGCACAAGTTCGATGATGCGCTTTTGTAGGAAGTGACCTCTGTCTGCTCCTTCGTGTTTGTTCTGTGGAGTTCTGCGGTGGGTAGTTGTCCACCAGGACTAGTGGGAAAGAAGGTACCCAATCTCTTTCGTCTCAAAACCATTGTCACTCCCACTCTATCGTCTGCATGAACAGAAAGGCCGTGCTGAGCATTTCTCTCATTTCGGTAGGGGAAGAAGGCAAGAGAGAAACAGTGGATGTTTTTAGGTTCTTTCCTTTTTAAGCAATTGAGGACATTGGGCTGAGAGGAATGTTTCCATGTTGGCCAAAGGAGTCCTTGTATTTTGTACATCTTATGCCCAAAATAACTCTTCTTGGTATTTGGGGGAAATATTGTCCTCCCCTTCCGTTCCAGGAAATGGCTCCAAGCACCAAGGACAGAGCCAGAGAAATTGCAATTAATTCCTGCCGGTCAGCCCCAGGCGGATGCCTGTCATGTCTGAGTGGCCCATGCAGGGTGTGCAGGAGCCCACTTGGAAGAGCTCTCCTCACAGAACGCAAGTCATTGTCCCTTGTCTAGCCTAGATGCCACCCAGGGGAATGTGGGGGTCAGGAGAGAGAAGAAGCTCGGGGGAGGTAGAGTCCTGCATCCTCGAACAGCAAGCATGTGATTTAAAGAAAAATGAGCCAAATTCTCCTGCAATCGGTCAATCAGTAGGCCCTATGCCCACCAGCAGTAAGATTCCATGGGCAGCAATTCTATTCTGGCCTGCCAGCCAAGAGCCTTGAAATTCTTCTTTGTCCACACTGTTGTCTCAGAGAATAAAAAGGGGTTGTTTCTGCTTAAAAACAACACGCCTGATGCCTTGGGCCCATGGAATCCTTTGCGCTCACTCCATGTGTGACAACAGAAGTGCCTTGCTTCTCAGCAAACTGCAAAAGGCTGCATTTTACAGTCTTTCGTGCTCAGTTTATCAGCTGTCAGGAACTGACTCCACGATCGGTGTCAATGCCAACATCTCTTCCTGTAGGAGATTTTGTCCCCATCTGTGAGTTTGTACTCTGTGGTGCCTGAAGTTGGGAGTGCCAAGGAAGAGGGAAAAGCCCCAGGGAAGACAGGAGGGGCAGAACAGAGGCTTCTGAGAAGGGCAGGAGGCACAGAGCACAGGAATAAGAGCCAGGCTGATGAATAGGACCAAGGCGGGGAGCACCTAGGATGACAGTTAAGATGGAGCAGAACTCAGAAAGCTAACAGGAATCGGGGCCCATGTGGTGCTAGAGGACACATACGAGGTACAGGAAGCCGCCCAAGGTCCCTGGGAAAAGGAGATGGATGCTGAAGCATTTCCTGTCTTCATTAAAAACGAATGCCTGCTGGGCGAAAGTGAATCCTAGGATGTGACATTAAGATGGGGAAGGGTGCACCACCGCAGAGGTAGGTTAACCTGGTTAGACAATGAAGATCAGGGATGGGAAATATTTTATTTATTCATTCGACAAATATTTAATGAGCATCTGCTCTGTGCCAGGCCCTTGGGAGATGCTGGAACAATTACCATCCACAGCACTCCTGCACCTGGCATCACTAATTGATCACAGCACCCTCTCCCTGTGAGTGTGGATGGAGCTCCAAATCCCCCTCCACGCAGCGCTCCAGGGAGCCACGAACAACCAACTGATCGGAGTTGACACAGGAATTGACATTTATTTGTTACTTCTGATGGGATCGGATCTAAGGCAGTTTCTGGCTACTGGCTGAGTATGTTAACATGATTTCTCAAGTGAGGCTCTTGGTTACAAATAAGAGAAAACCACTCATGCTAGCTCAGTGTTTTTCAAACTATTTATTGGAACCGACATTTAAAAAACAGAACAGAGACTCTCAAGAGTACACTCATAGTGAGGGTGAATTTTATTTCTTGACACTTGTTTCTCTCACATGAGTGTATCTATATATCTCCTGGATGAAAACTATATTCAGAAAGTTGAAAGCTACTCAAGCGAGTTTATGTGGAAAAGCATATCTCACTCTGGATGCTAAGAACAAGGAGGGCTGCTGAGCCTCTTGAGGGTCCAGAACCAACAAGATCAGACACCGGAAAGGTCAGAAAGGAGCACAGGCAGTGACCGTGACCCACCTGTCAGTGGCTGGCTGGACCCTGGTCTCTCTCAGCTACTCTATGCACGTGAGGACAACCATGGCTACCCCAGAGCTTCCAAGACAAACTGAGCTCTCCGAAGCCCTACTTTAAATTCCTGGGAGAGGACCTAATTGACCCAATTGGAGGTGGGAGGAGGAAAGGGAGCAGGGAAGAGCATTCTGGATCGTTTGCCTATAGGCTGGTCATGCAAACAGGGCCTTCAGGACTCTTGTGTGTGCATGTGTGTGTGTGCCCCGAGTAGGGCAGACCCCCTACGAGGTCCCTCCTGCATATGGAATCAAGTCTGGGACATTCTAGCTCTCCACCTGTCACAGCCTACCCTTCTACTGTATTGAATCTTCCCAAACCGACCGCGGTTTTCCCAGGCCCCACACAGTCCCTTTGGCCTAGAACACCCGTCGTCTTCCCCACTGGGAACTCCTGTCTTTCAGGTCTCAAGTCAAACGCTGCCTCCTTTGCAAAGTTATCCTTACCTCCCCAGAGTCACCCCCTCCTCTCCTATGCTCCCTGGGTCTTGTGCTCCTTCCCTCGCGAGCTTTACCAGTAACTCCAAAGCCCAGGCTCTGATGTTCTCTGTATCTACTCCTCCTTCGTCTTTTCTCTGTCCTTAAATTCCTTCCAACTTGGAGTTATGGAGAAAGGAAGGAAGGGGGAGAGGGCAGAATGGAGGGGTCTACAGGAAGAATTTCTGCAGGGAGAGGGTTTACACTATTCAAAGCTTTTTCCTCGTAAGTGACAGCAAATACCACATTACCTGAACTTAATTCACACGAGCATCCCAAAGATTACCAGAAAGACGTGTGTAAGAACCCTGACAGCTAGAGCAGAAAAGAAGGGAGAGAGAAGAATATGCCGGGTCCCCTGCTAACCGCCGGGCTTGTCAACCAGAAGAGAGCAGAGGATTTTGGATAGTTGGAGACTAGCAGCCACCATGGCGAATGCCTCCGAGACCCAGAACCCTCCCTTCCTTCTCCCCCACTGCCGTCCTCAGAAGGCTGTGGGCAGACCTGACCTTGGTTCAGCAGACCCTTTAGAGAAGCCACTCCCTACCTTGACACAGAGACTCCCACTTGGTCTGCCTCATCCCCTAGGATGGGAGGGAAGGTGAGGGAGCTGCGTCTGGAGGCCACCAACCTCTTGGCGGAGGCGGCTTGTCCGTGGAGAGGCAGAGGCAGAGGTGGGGAGGGGGCCTGCACGAAACTGCCAAGTGGGGACGCGGAGTCAGCTAAGGCTGACAGGTGGGGCCAGCCCCCAGCACCCAGCGAAGCCAGAGAGCGGGCAGCTGTGGCAGGGCTGACGGCAGGGTTATGTGAGCCTCTCCGCTAGCCTGGAGACTGTTTTCTGCGATGACATTTCATTACCCAGTGCTGCTCTGGGGGCTTCATTTTCTGTTTTTCCTCTTTTCTTCTTTAGTGCACACCCTGGCAGGGGTGACGGTAGAGAGGCCGGGGAGTGGCAGGATCTTAATTAAAGGACGGGAGAGGAGTGTGTGGGGGCAGGGTGGGGGTGGGGCGACCTCAGAGTGGAGGGCAGCGCCCAGAGGCAACCGTTCCTTAGCCCCCTGCCCTCCTCCACCCCTCCACCCTGTACCCCATTCCCTCTCCCTCTCCGGGATCTGCTTGACCAAAGATCAGAGGAAAATGGAAGAGACAGGATGTCTCTCAACATTTCAGCAGTTCATCTTAGAAAATGACGGCTCCTAAATGTTCGAGAAAAGGCTTTGCGGCCCGGGCAGGGCTGACAGCTGCCTTTCCCCCTCCCGCTGCCTCCCCCGTTCTCTCCTCTGAGTCCCGTGTGTGTTCACCGTCCTCCTTTCTTGAACTGAGACTCCTGTTCCCAACCATCTTTCCTCATCCCCAGACCTCTCTCCGTGCCTTGCCCAATTTCCATCTCCATCTTACTTGTCACGTGGCTGAAAGCATCAGCCTGGGAGTGGTCAGAGCTTTCGCTTCCACAGAAAGAAGCCTCCCTGTGGGCACTCACGCCCACCCCCTCCCCACCTCCTCACCCCTCACGTCTCCCATGCCAGCTGCCAGCCACCATCTTCAGAGCCCACTGCTGGGGCTGCCCCTCTCCTCCACCTTCGTAAACCCCAACCCTCCCCTCTCAGGGTGCGTATCGAAGGCCACCTCCTCCCAGACACCTCCTCGATTCCTTAGCTGGAAATAATGGTGGTAACAGCTAGCCTGTACTGGACTTGGCCATGTGCATGATCCCATTTCATCCACGTCACAGCCACAGGTGGGAAATAGGATTCATATCATCCCCATTTTATAGCTAAGAAAACTGAGTCTCAGAGAGGTCAGTGAACTTTCTTCCCAAGGTCCTGTACTCCAACTCAGACATAGTTCTGCCCAAACTGGAGAGCTCATCATTTTAAACACGATGACTCCCTCCCGAGTTAACCAAGGCATTTTATCTTTTAAAACGTTCTTCCTTGCATCGTAATTAATTATGCAGATTCTTCAACCAGTTGTTTAAGAGCACAGTTTTGTTCTTTACTGTTATTTTTAACAGATGATATATGTAAGTAGTCGACAACATCACGTACTGTGGAATACGGAAATACATGCCTCCCCACTCCCGATTCCTACTTTCCTGTGCTTCCAAGTCTCTGCCATCTCTGCTCCCCACCCACGGCGGGTGATCAATAAGCGTTAGCTGTCAACCATCAAGTGTATAATGAGTAACTACTATGTGTCAGGCACTGCGCTCAATGAAGTTGTAGCTGCTGTCTTGAATTATCCCTCCCTTCCCCATGCCCTAAACCCTGCTCTTCCCAGCCATTCCCCTTTCTTGGGCCATGGTCAGGCCCCACCCAAGTACTGATCCTCAGGTGAACAAAGGAAGACAGCTATCCACTCTTTTCTGATGCCCATGTCCGGGTTTATAAATTACTTAGCATTAAGTTTAGCCACATTTACCAGAGAAACCAAAATAACTGTGGCTTAACTGAGACAGGGGTTATGTCTCTACAGCAGTCCAAGGCCAGTATGGCATCTTGGCTCCATGAAGTCCTCAGGGACCCGGACTCCTTCAGCTCCCTACTTGCCATTCATAAGGTGAGCTCAGCGTCCTCATGATCCTAGATAGCGCGAGAACGCCAGCTGCCACATCCACAGTTTGGGCATCGGGATGGAGGAAGAGATGAAAGAGGAAGGGGCAAGGCACATGACACGAGACCTGCCACATGTTACTTCTGCTTGTATTTAATTGGCCAGAATTCAGTCCCATGGCTATACCTAATTAGGAGAAACTGGGAAGTGTAGTATTTATTCTGGATGGCCACATCCCTAGCTAAACTTGGAAGTTCTATTACTTGGGAAGAAGAGAAGAATAAATATTAAAAACAATAGCAGCCTCTGTACTATACAGAGGTTAAATGTTTTGATATGTCAATAAGTGTATGTGCATGTGATGTGTGTGAGCATTTGTGTTATGTGTTGCGTGTTGGTGAACCAGGTTCTCTCCATCATTTTGATCTCAAATGGACCTGGTATCAATTCTTTCTACAGCTCCCATGAAGCTCCCCTAAACCAGGCTTCTCCTCTGAGGTAGACTTAGCAGCAGCTTCTTAATTCCACGTTTCAAGGAACTGTAATTTATTTTCAGCATCCGCTGAAGCATATTACCAGTGGTGATAGAAGGGGCTTATAAAACTGTTTTCCTATTCAGGTATTATAGGGTGGCCATTATGTGAGAGCGACTATGACCAGAGTTAATCTGATAATAAATTCTCTTGGGAAGGAGGGTGTCATTATTACCTAAATCCTAGGTGATAGGATAGGACTCAATCTTGTGCTGCAGGCGGAAGACCCAGAAATACCAGGCCCCCTGCTGAGATGGCCCAGGGGAGGCAGCAGGCCAAGTGCTTGATTCAGGGTTGGCTATAGATAGTGTTGCCTGAGCATTTCAAGCCCTGCCCAGTAGTTACACAATTCAAAAAAAGCTGGCATTTACCCGCCTCACCTTATAACACAGACACACAGACACACAGACACAGACACAGACAGACAGACAGACAGACACACACACACGGGCTTTCCAGGTTCATCTCACTTACCCTTTCAGCCAGGTGGAGTTAGTTCCATTTTATAGATGGGAATGGATGCTTTCGGGAGGTTAAGCATCTTGCCCAGAGACACACAGCTAACAAGGGCAGAATCCACAGCTGAAGCTCCGGGGCCTGACCACTGTGCTGTCCACCTTTGCAAGAGTTTCATGGAATCACACTGGGGGATCGGCACTATTTAACTCTGTTCCACAAAGGTTTGGTGGAAACGTTTACTCAGGTAATAAGTAATTAATAGAGGGAGTTTTGACTTTTTAATAGAGAAAACCAGCACAAAAACATCTCAAGTACCCCCTCCCGAATTACTTAGTATTTTTCATATTTGAAGTCCTAGAGCAGGCTATCTGTTCCCAAGTGCCAAGGTCCCAGGAGCTGCCCTTAGCTGGGCATTGGGGCGGTTTCTAATTTGAACTTTTCCTTAAAGGCTAGTTCTCTAGCCTTTGGGGAGGGAGGTAGAAAGGACCCCAGTCTTTCTAGAGGAAGCAGCCCTGCGTGTGAGTCCCAGCTCTGTCACTTACCTATTTGGCTTTGGGCAAGTAAATGGCATCATTTTTTTCCCTCATTTTTTTCCCTCTTCTATAAAATTCAGATAAAAAATATACCTTTGATCAAGCATTATACTGTATAAACAGACTGCTAATTTCTATTACATTGCCAGGATATGAATTGTACTAATAATGCCACCTATGTACAGAAAATGTATTGTCTGTCTTTAATAGGATCCAGATGAGGCAGAACACTATAAGTGGAGATTAATTTTTTGCTATCCCAAGAAACTTCATGTAAAATTTATTTACATTTAATTATTATTTCAGGCTCATCCACATATGCTTAGCATGGATCATTGGCCACAGTTAACAAAAACATTTAACTTTATTAATTTTTGCCTCATGTATCTCATTAAAACGTCGCAGCTTAATCAAGGATCTACATATTGTTAATTTTAAAATTCATGATTCCATGATGTCGAAAGTTTCAAACGTTCTGGGGAGATATGTAATATATTCTCTCCTGCCTTCGTGACCTTGCACCTGCCACTTTCTTGGTGATTATAACAACCACTTTCTACTCTTACTAACCCCTACTCCGTCTTTAATACCCATCTCAGGTTGACACCTCCTCCAGGTAGCCCCCTTTGATTCCCGTGATATCTTTTACTTGTCTTTCTTGCTAAGCTCTTTCTTCCTGAATCGGAATGACCTGTTTACTTATTTGTCTCTCCTATCGACCTGTAAGCAACTTGACAGTAAAGAATACCTGTTGTTAACTATTGTATCCTTGGTGCCTAAAACTGCCTGTGACATATTGTCAGACCTTCCATAAGTGCTAGTTGGATTCAGGCTCCCAGTGGGAGAGAAAGGAAGTAATAAAGCCAATGATAAATGCCATTAGAGATAGCAGCAGGCTACTGTAAGAGTAATGGGAGGACAAGTAATATAATCTCTAATAATGGGGTACATTTCAGAATACCTTTAGAGCTCTTCCACATGCATTATCTAATTTGATCCTTATAGAAGTCTGGAGAGAGGTATATTGCAGGGGATAAAAAGTAGAGTTTTTAGCAGTTATGTAATTTGCCTGAAGTCTTAAAGCTAGTAAATGGCTGGGTTTAAACTGTAAAAGCCTCCTTTTCTTCCTTGAAGCACACAAAGAAGTCACATTGTCACTGCAATTTCCATTCACCCATACCCTGGCTTACTCCTCTCTGGTCTACAGGAAACCTCCTCGTGGTTTTATTGTCCAGGCCTGGCCTCTTGAGGGGAATGCATTTTATTAATGTTTCTAGATAATGAATTGTCTTTGACTCTGAGTAAATGAGAGCCAGGGCAGGAAGCAGAGCTCATTTTTATCCACGTCCAATAATGTGTTTGGTAACAGGGTGCGTGGTGTTTTCTGAGATACCAGCAGCTTGCTATGTGTGGTTCCTTTTGTTCTCAGGCCCAAGAAGAACATCTGGGAAGAAAAATGCATTGCGGACTCCTGTGCCGATTCCTGTGGCTTTGGCCCTTTCTCTTCTACATTGAAGCTATGCCCATCCGAAAAGTCCAGGATGACACCAAAATTCTCATCAAGACGATTGTCACCAGGATCAATGATATTTCACACACGGTACAGAGGGTCTGGGCAGACAAACTAGAACTGTGGCCAGCCCATGGGGAACTGGGACTAAAGAGGTTAGCCGAGGCCGGTGCAGTGGCATGGAGGTGGCCCTGACTCCCCTACTGCTCAAACATCTGCTTTTTTCTTCTCCTCCCTTCCGTCTCTCACCTCCTTACTCTCCTTCCTCCTTGACTGGAATCCTAGTGCCTAGGACCAGAGGGAGCCATAACGGTCCTTGTGTCCCCTTGGCAGGTGACTGGATCCCCAGCAGCATCCCCTTTGGGCCTTCATCTATCTCTAGAATGTGCTCATCAGTGGGCGTTCTTCCTATTTATTTATAGCTGAGCTCTGATACTGTGTAGCATCTCCCCATTGCTGCTGGTCCTCCCTGCCAGGGCCACACAGACAAGCAAGTCTACCCTCTTTTACATACGACCCTCTACATATTTGCAAACAGCCATCAGTGCCCGCTGGGCATTGCTCTGGGGTCCACAGACCTAGACCTTCAGCCATCTCCCAGGTGAGGCTTGCTTTGGAATTAGAAAGACTAAGTGTGAATCTTCACACTTCTGTTCTCTATCTACAAAATCTTAAGCTAGTTCCTCAGTGTCTTGCTTTCATCATCTAGATAACAAGACTATCATATAGCATTCACAAGGTCATGATGAGATTAAATTACAGAAAGCAAGTGACACCCCGCCCCCCTGAAGAACCAGAACCAAGTATGCACTCATTAAAAGTTTGCAGCTGTGATTTTTGGTAGCCTCTGGCCTTAAAAGCCCGTTTTTTCACCCTGCATGGATCAGTCTGGAGACTTCTATGTCTCCTAGCCACTGCGGGTGTCTGACAGTGGCCTTGGGCAGGGAGGTCAGAAGCAGGGACAGCTCAGAACTAGACAGAGTCTTGGCCATTTCATCAAGAGAAACCCTTAAGTCTCCTTGCCTTCAAAATAGTCGTTTAGCAAGGCTGCCTGTGATAGCTACAGAGTGTCCCTCTTATGCGGTTCAGGGAGTGACTGGCGCGAACAGTTGGGAAAGGGAACCCCTCCTGGTAACCAGAGTTATTAGAGCAGAGGAGTGAGGTGGGACATTCGCTGGGGATGGCCTTGATCCCTGAAGGGGCTGAGACTCCATGGAGGGCCGGACTGAGAGTGGGAAGTCTGCTGACAGTGGAAGGGAATGAGGACGTCTGGGAAAGGGGGACGTCTGGAGGATCTCAGTGCCAGGAGAAGAGCCTTAACGAACTAAAAAAAAAAAGGGAGTCGTGTGTGGTTCCACAGCAGAGGCCATTTTGAGAAGGGAACTACCCGTAAAGTTTGGTCTAGATGTGGAGGACAGGGTGGTTTGGGAAGGGCAGGTGCAACAAATAAGGGCCTAAGCCAGTACGGGGCAGAAGGGAGGGAGGACTCAACTAAGGGAACGAACCTCCGCATCCCGTGGAAAGGCTGAGGGCTTTAGAGAACCGACTCCTCTCCTGCCCGACTGAGCTCCTGCTCTCTCTCTTCCTCCTCCACAGCAGTCGGTCTCCTCTAAACAGAAGGTCACTGGTTTGGACTTCATTCCTCGGCTCCACACTGCTCTGACTTTGTCCAAGATGGACCAGACATTAGCAATCTACCAACAGATCCTCACCACTCTGTCTTCCGGAAATGTGATCCAAATATCTAACGACCTAGAGAACCTCCGGGACCTTCTCCATCTGCTGGCCTCCTTCAGAAGCTGTCCCTTCCCCCGGGCCAGTAGCCCGAAGACCTTGAAGGGCCTGGGCGATGTCCTAGAAACCTCGTTCTACTCCACAGAGGTGGTGGCCCTGAGCAGGCTGCAGGGGTTTCTGCAGGACATGCTACGGCAGCTGGACTTCAGCCCTGGGTGCTGAAGTCTTGATGGCCTCTCTTCCCAAAGCTGAGGGAGGAAACCTGGGCTTCTAGGTGTTGCCAGAAGAGAGTCTGTGCGGACATCCTTTATCCAGGCCTTCGGTCCGTCTTACTCTCACTCTTCCAAGCCACCCTTCCGAAGGCATAAGACTCCAAGACGCGAAACCAAAGATAGAAATACGTGATTCCGTGCTCACCAGGAGGGGGGCCCATCCAGCGGCAGCGGGAGGGCTGAATCTGGGATTCTCACAGGCCTTCCTCCCTGTTCCATCTCCCCTCTCACTGCATGCTGCAGCGTGACCTGGGGTGATTCCAGGAGGTGGGCCGCAGAGCCCTTGAACCATCAGATCAAGGTTCCATCTGAGAATTCTGGGGAGCATCTTGGAGGCTACATCCACACACACCAAGCGACACAAGCCAGAAGCACCTATTTATTTATTACCCTTTTTATTCTGCATGTATTTGAAGTATAACATGCTGTTCCCGGCTCTTTGGGGTCAGCCAAGGCCAGGCATGCTCCTGGGGTGCCGTTTCCAACCCCATCGATGATGGGCTTTGTGTGGGGAGGGCGAGAGTGGCGGTGCAGAGAGGGCATCACGGGAAGTCACTTCCATGAGTGATTTCAAAGAGCCCTTCCCCCAAAGTATCTTGCTGATTACTCTGGAGATTAAATGAGATAATACCCAGCACAGCGTCTGATTCACAGGAGATATAAGTGAACCTCCTTCCTTCATCTCACAGTCAGCAACAGGCATCAAATGTCAGCGAACCAGGCCCAATAGCACGTGGGCGCAGACTCGCCTTCAGGTAGATGACAGACACACTAGCTCAGGTCGGGGAGGAACAAGCGCGGACCAAGAAAGGGGGAAGTCACATGTGGCTGGGCAACCTACGTGGTTCACTTAGCAGCTCGGCGAAGTGGCTGACCTCTGTACCTGTCAAGACTCCTTTAGTTTCCAGTGACAGAAGCCCAAGGCAAACTAACTTAAATTTAAAAAGAGAAATTTTTGGCCCGTGTCGCTGAGAGGTCCAGGCCATGATTCATCTCTTAAACACTTTCCTCTGCACTCGTCCCCAGGACCCTGGAAGATGCTGATGCCATGATCCACCCCAGTCCCTGCCTGCCTGAGGTAGGTAACAGGAGTTTAAGGATGATGTGTTTGCCCCTTTGGTGGCCGCCTGGGACTGTCAGAGCTGTCTTGTTTATGAGCAGTCACAGCCGGAGAAGCCACCCACCCCCAAGTAGCTTGGCAGGCCAGCCACCAGTAGAGATCCAGAGAAGTCATTCTCTCCTCTGTGAGGGGACTCCCAGGGTCAGCATGGAAGGGCCTGTTCCTCAAATTGTCCTTCCAGATCCTTTTCCGCCCTCAAGCATTCTCTTGCAATCCCCTGAGGCAGCAGCTCCCATCTGCCAAACAGCCGACAGAGTCTGGGGGCAGCATCTGGCCATGTTCAACCTCCAAGGTCAGGACTTTTGCAGAGTCTAATGAGAAAGCATCAGGTCAACCCAGCAGGACCTTTCAGAAGACTCTACCCGAGAAGCTTGCTGCACGACAGCATACAACCAAAAAAATAATTACATCCCATTTTTCCAAAAGGAAAGCAATTTATTCGAGGCTTTCAACATCAGGATCTGAGTCTAATGATGTCTGACCACACAAATCTAGGTTAAGTTCACTGGTACACCATCATCCTCACCTCCAGGGGGTCCTTGCCCTGGGAACTCACCATCTCTGTCCTGAGTACGGTAGAATCAAGGATGTAAAGAAGGAGCCCCGTGCCCAGCCCTCACCTCAGGCAGCTCCCAGCCCAGAGGATGCTTAACACTTAGGCCAGTTACCTCTCTGAGCCTCAGTTTGTCATCTGGTCACCTGAGGAACAATAGCACCTTCTTCACAGGCCTGTAGAAGATTAGATGATAAAACGTTTGGGAAGCTACTGGCCCAGGGACTGATATACGAAAAGCACTCAATAAAAAAGCACTTAAGTTGGGAAGCAAAAGAAATGAAAATTGCTGCAGCAGACACTTTGATGCCCCGGCCACCTCGGGGGGAGCTGCGGCTGTGCAGTTCCCTTCCGCAGTGCTCCCCACATCTCTCCACTTTGATGCCCTCTCAGCCGGCCTGCGTGGGGCAGCCTGAAATAAGGAGGGAGCGAAGGCCTCAGAGGAGCAAATCTAAACCAGCAGGAAATGCGGCTCTGTGAGTAAATGCCCCAGCCTCTGACCCCCCACAGGGGCCATCCTGAGGCGTATTCTACCTGGATTGAGCCCCA
Organism: Pteropus medius; assembly: GCF_902729225.1. Lineage (NCBI taxonomy): Eukaryota > Metazoa > Chordata > Mammalia > Chiroptera > Pteropodidae > Pteropus > Pteropus medius. Next base: position 10,486,370 of record NW_024356249.1, on the reverse strand, counting down.
GATGCCCACACCAGTCATCACATCAATGAGGCGGCCTCACCTGGCTCTTCCTCCTGCCTGTCTCACTCTCCCACCCCTCACTCCTGCTTCCTGTGGTCACCTCCCAAATACACCTTCTGCACTAGAACCCTCATCTTGGGTGCTACTGTCAGAGGAACTCAAAATAAGACAACTGTAAAGCAAATGGAGATGGATTCGGATGCCGGGAGAACTGCGAAGCCAGGTTCCAGAGAGGTCCAAGAACCACGCACCAAGACTCAGAGAACCGCCGGGCTGTCCTAAGGAATGGGGCGTAAGAGAGGAAAGAAGAGAGGGGTCCTCAGGAAGAAGGGGATCCACTTCAGGAAAGCTTGACATGGGAAAGAGAGCAAGAACAGGAAGAGAATCTACGAAAATAGGAAAATTACAAGATCAGTGGAAGGAAGAAGGAAGGACAGAAGGAAGGAAAGGAAGGAAGGAAGGAAGGAAGGAAGGGGAAGGAAGGAGAAGCTAGGCTGGGAAGGAAGGAAGGAAGGAAGGAAGGAAAGAAAGGGAAAGGAAAGTGAAGGAGGGCGTAGAGGAAGAGGTGAATGAAAATAAGAGAAATATAAAGTTAAACAGCGCCTGTCTTAGTGTGTTCGAACCAAAAATCTAAATACAGTAGTCTGAGTAGCTTATAAACAACAGAAATTTATTTCTCAGAGTTCTGGAAGTTGGAAATCCAAAATCAAGATGCCAGCAGATTCTATGTCCGCTGAGGACACACTTCCTGGTTCATAGACCACGTCTTTCACGGTGTCCTCACACAGGGGAAGGGGCCAGGGAGCTCTGTGGGGTCTCTTTCATAAGGGCACTGATCCCACTCACGAGGGCTCCACCCTCATAACCTGATCACCTCCCAAAGGCCCCATCTCCTAACGCCATCACACTGGATGTCAGGATTTTGGGGGAAACACAAACATTCAATCTATGCTATGGTGTCACCTTATGGTAATTGATTGGAGGGAAGATCAGGCTCAATTGAAGGAGTCCCATTATTGAATATTTTCTTCATAAAAATGTCTTTTTACAGTCCTGGGAACTGATGTTAGCAGATCTTCCTTCCACTGACCTCCCACAGCCCCCTTCGCTCCTGTGCACGTGCTCACGAGCCACCATTTCCGTCAAGGTTTCTCCAACACACCCTCCCCCCCTGGGCTGTGAGCCTCTGCTCGTAAGCAAATTCTGCAGAAAGCCTGGAAACAATACTAACCATTAAAGGTTCAACTTATTAGAATTCTGTTCACTCTTCATTGCTCAGTAAACTTCTACTTTTTGAGATCAAAGATATAGGTCCAAACCAACTAAAAAGACAACTTTGAGACAACGATGGAAATTCGAATACGGATTCTGTTTTAGATTATAATAAGGAATTATTGTTAATTGTATTAGCTGTGATGATGGCGTGATTATTTTTAAATGCTTTCTTAATCATTAGAGATTCGAACTGAAGTAGTTTAGGGTGAAACGTGATGCCGTCTGGGATTTGTTTTAAATTACTTCAAGAAAAAATACATATCTGTTATTAAAAATACATATAAGAGATTCGATAAACAAGATCAACAAAATGTTGATAATCGTTAAAGCTGGATGATAAGTACATAGTATCCTGTTCATTTTACCAGACTTCCTACTTTCAAGTAAAATTTCCAGAATAAATATTTTTGGAGCGGCTCACTCCGCCCGGCCTGCCACTGCCTGGGTGCTCTGCGTTCTTGGGAAGGAAGAAGGGAGGAGGGAAACAGGATACGATGTGGAGTTGTATTTAACTTCGCATTTGATTTCACTGCCTGGCAGATGTCCCAGGGCCTTGGGGGGGAGGGAGGGGTGGCACATTGTCAGTGTGGGTGTGAAACAGTGAACTAAAACAGAGATTTAGCAAATGAAACAAGGAGAGAGTGGCGAGAGCCAGCTGCAAGATGCTGGAAAGGCAAGTGCTGATGCTCCTAAGAAAGAGCCAAAGGAGTGAAGTCGGGGCCTCGAGCTCTGCCTCCTTCCCCCGGGCCTGGGGTGCCCCCTACTCCTGTTCCCTCCCCAAGGGAAATCGCGCTGTCCTCACCTTGCAGTTAACCCTCTGTATTAAATATATTATATCGGGAGAGAAGCCCTCGGACCATTTATGAAGGAAAATAGGATTCCTGTCTCTTTCCCACTTGTTATTATTTTAAAAATAAATTTTTAAAAAATTATTTCATCTCTGCCTTCAAAACCTTGTCCGTGGGGCTCTGGCTCTGGCCGGAGCCAAGGCAGGCTCATGCCATCTCTCACTGGCTTACTTCAGACCACCCTCCCCCAATCCCCAGTGCAGGAGCAAACCACTATCCACCGCGTTCCCACCCCGCACACCCTCTACATAAGCTTCAGGAGGTTCAGAGGGTGCAGAATGGGGCAGGCCCAGGAACCTAGTCGGAGGCGCAGGTTTACCCCTTCGGGCCTAAGCCAGGCCCCCTGGCTGCTGAACCTCAGAGAGGACCTTCCTGTCGAGGCCAGTCTTTTATCTCAGGCAGATGTCCCCGAGAAATATTTAGAACACCACCCCTGAAGTTGCCTGGACTATCCCACCATTTTGGTGCCATAATTCCCGGGGAAAGGCCAACCCTCACAGCTTCACCTTTTCTGATTATAAAATGTGCATATTTATCTGAGGGAGAACCAGCAGGTGCAGCATGAATCATAGGAAGTGGAGCCTCCCCCGGCCCCTAGTCCTAAGATAGTCACAAAAAGGGAAGCTCCCTCCCCACCCCCTCTACCAGCCCCCCACCACCACCCCCATCCCTTCCTCACCTGGTGCCAGGCCTGTGTCCTGACTTGGATCGAATACCTCTTGCTAAACCAATCACTGTGGCCAGAAGGATGGAGTTCTCTGGTTAAGCAGATATGAGTCAGCCGGGAAACTGGGGAAAAGGTCAATCCCACTTGAAATGAGAATGGGTAGGGGGTAGGTTCCCAAAGGAAAGAGGATTCCATTCTAGAAAGAGGGAGGGATGGATGCAGAGAAGGCAGCAACAACAGATGACCACTCCAGGAATGCTGACCTTCTCTGTCCTGGCCTCTCTGATTCCTCACAGCCTTCTAGAGCCTTGTTCTGGTCTCGATTTCTTTCTAGGCCAGGGAAGAAAAGAGACTCACTTTGACCCTTTACTTTTTTGTACGAAGAACCAAAACCATCTCTGACTAGCTGTTAACTTCAACTACACAGCATCAAATGAAAAATGAAATTTGATCTCAGGCTTAGAAGAGAGTGGAGTGATTGTCCTCGGCTTTGAGAACTTTTGACAAGAATGGGGAACACTTTGTTATTAATTATACTAGATTGAGCCTTCAATAAAATCATCCAAAAATTGTCATTGCTCTTGTTGGGGCTATTTTATTGCTCTCTCTGCTTTGTCTGGGGTCATTCTTTTCTACTGGGAAAATTGGTTCCTTTTTTCCTCCTTTATAATGGAGGGCATGCGACCAATACCTTATATTGTAAGGCATGGCTGCTCTGGGTGCTCTACAATAAGTGTGATGATCATAATGATCCCTTACAGTGGAATGCCACCTTGTCATCTAAGGACTTTCACACACATTGTTATATTTGATTCCCACAATAACCAGGTTGGAGCAGTATAGTATTATATTTACTTCCTTTAGAGATGGAATTAGACTCAGAGAAGTTAAGAGACTGGCTGAAAGTCACAGAGCATTGCCTTCAGCAGCAGGAAAATATTGGCAAGGAATAAGCAGGCATCTCTTCGAGGCTTTATTCATTTAACAAGATTAGACTCTATTGCTGCAAAGCTAATCAGGACTAACGCCCCAGCAGAGTTAGTGTTTGGTATGCAAACTAAAGTAGCTCAGAAGGATCAAAACACAAACACAAGGTCACAGAGCCACCAACAGCCATGACTAAAGCCCAGCCCCGCATGTTGGCAATGGGGCTTACCCATCAGCAGGTCCAAGAGGTACAGTCCCAGCCCAACCCCTGGAGAGCAGTTGGTGGCTCAGGACAAGCACCAGGAGCCCACACCTGTGATTCGGCCCTGCCATGGCACTCCACCCCTACTCAGCTCATCCTCCTCTCAGAGGGGCTGGTAACTGGGCCACTGTTGGGACCAGGGCGAGAGGGAGGGGACCAGTCTGGTAGGGCCTGGAGTGCCGGGGAAATCTCGAGCCTGATGTACTGTGAGGTCCCTTTCAAGGACTCTCTTACCCCACCGCCCCCTTGCCTTTCCCTCTGTGCCTGTCCTCCTCCGCGCAAAGAGCCTGGGCAGAGAGACAGCTGGTAGTTCACCTTGTTTCCTTGCAACTTGCAAATTCTGCTCATTACCAAAGAAAATAAGGGAGCCAGGGTGGCCAGAGGAGACTGTCTCTTGTCGTGGGAGAGTCTCTGGGGAACTGGGGACACTCCCTGCCATTGCTTACCCTGCTCCTAGAAACTTCACATGATCCTCCTTCATGCAGACAGGGGCCCCTAACCCAGCACTGTCCTGGGGACTCACTGTGGAAGTCCTGAGAGCTCAGCAGGACAGACTGACGGGAGGGGAAGTGACCCAGCCCCCGAGCACTCTGGGAAACCTGCTGTGTTGGTGCCAGACCCCACACTGGAGTTTTCGGAGATCAGAATGCCCTCCCAACATTGTCTGAGGTGAACGGCACAGGGCTAATCAAAGCCTGCGTGGGCCAGAAGAAAAAGGGCCCAGTCATTTCCCTCTGCCCTCCCCCGCCTAAATGAAGGCGTCCCTGGACCATGAGGCTGTGTGTTGCTGGGGCTCTTCCAGGTTCTGCCAGGCAGCAGAGAAAAATAGCAGATGTCAGATACTCATCCATCTGAAAGGATTTGTTTTTCCCCCACAGGAGAAGAACCCAAACACACCTTCTCCCAGTTGGAATATCTGCAATTACCCACTCCCCATAAGTGGAAAAAGAACACCGAAATTAATCAAATGACTTCACTCTGGGAACCCAATGTATCCCAGGAATGCCCCAAATGGAAAGATACAATTTCAATTTGTCTTGTCTAGGGGGGAAATGAGTTTTAAATATGTCGAATGAAAAATATCTTATGTACCAGACATTAATGATCCAGAAAAAAATGCCTTGGGAGAACAATTACCCTGAAATTTTTAAGTATTCAAGTTGCCAAAGAACTGGGAATTTATGCCAAAATCCAAGCACAGAAAGTCCACACAGGATACCCACATGTCCCAGACTGGGTCTCAGAGGACCGGGTGCCTCAGACAGAGCCCCACTTCCTGAGGGCTAGCTCAGGCACTCTCCTTCAGTGACACCTCCTGGGGACCTGCAGCTTCAATATCTTCTTGCTGGGCTGGGTTGCCAAGGCCTGAAAAAGAGATCCGCCTTATGGAGCCAGCCTGGCCGGGGCTGGGTGTTAGGGGAGGATTGGAGAGAGAGAATAGGGGTCCAGTTTCCACTGTTTTCCCAAGCCTGGTGGACGCCGATGCTATTAAAAAGCCAAGGCACTGGTTGTTCTCTTCGAAGACGAGCTGGGGAGATAGAAGACTCCAGGGACCGGAAGTAAGGAGATCTGGGTTCTGATCCTAGCTCTGCCAGTATTTGGCTAGCGCCAATGATCTTGGACAAGCTTCTTCCTCTCTAGTCTTTAGTTGATAAAACAAAGAGCTGGATTTAAATGACATCCAGGGTCTCTTACAATTCCATGACTAAGATTGTTTTCCTCTTTGCTCTCACTAGCTGTGTGACCTTGGGCAAATAACTTAACCTCTCTGTGCTTCCATTTTCGCATCTGTAAAATGAAGATAATAGTACCTACCTCATAACCATGTGAAAGGTTAAGATGAGTTAACATGTGCAAAGGGCTCTGAGTAGCTCCTAACACATAGCTATTATTTATTGAGCAACTACTGTATGTCAGGTTCCATACTAGGCATAACAGAACGCCATGGTCCCCGCTCTAAGATGTTAGTGTCGCCTAGAAAAGTGTTGCTCAGGAAGCCTCTCTCTTACGGTTATGTTTGTGTCCCTAAGCGTGGGTGACTCCCCGCATTTTGGTGTAGGGGTGGGCATGGAACAAGTACCCCTGCAGGTCAGAGAAGCACTCGCCGTCTGCCCAGTATCTCAATTTTTTTCCTTCCCTGCTTTTTTATTGCTTGTCTGCTCCTGATTCCACTTGAAGTCTAACTTCAAAGATAACAGAATAGAATCTCCTGCTACAAATCTTTTCCTCCTCCTCCCTCACCACTTTCTCTCTCTACTTGTCTCTGTTTGTATTGCATCACTTGGGCTCACAGCCTCACTCCACTTGCCCCGTTTGGAGAGCTAGGAGATCCCTCGGTGCCCCTCTGCCCTCCTAAGAACACACTCTGGCCTCACTCTTCCCAGAACTCAACCCAACCACAATCTCCTTGGTTAGTGAGGACATTGGCTGTGGGAACATTCAGCTTTGTTTTCCCATGGGGTAAGGTATGGGGGGAGGGGGCGGCGTGCAGAGAAATTGTTCATTTCCCGCCCAGTCGGCAGGGAAGGTAACAGGGATTAATCTGAGCACTGCCAAATGCGGATGTGTCCCCAGACCTGGAACAAGGACAAGCAGCTGCTGTCTCAGGGGTCAGCTGTGACCTGCAGGGAAGCCCAGGGAGAAGAAGGACATGCTGGCCCAGAATGAGCAGCCCCAAGGGGTCCTGTGCAGCATCCTGGAGGTCTGAAGCCGCCCTGCCCAGCGCTGCCTGCCAGGAAGGCTGGTTGATGGATGCCTTTAATAGACACGTTGGGGAGCTGCAAGCCAAGTGTTTACACCCAAATGCACATAGGCTGTTTAAGGAATTCTCAGATCCCTTGCTGGAGCCTAGATTATGCAAAACATGTCTAGAGGAATCCTGTGGCCTCCTTTATCAATATCCTCATCCTTGGGCTATGAGGGGCTGGGAAGATTGGGGAAGGGCAGCCCTTTGGCCAATTCAGGCAGGCACTAAGTCAGGCCAATTAAATTCTGGCATGTGGGGAGCTGCGGGAAAGACAGAGAGCTGTATGACAAACACTTCCTGAGTGCCTACTGTGTGCCAGGCACTGTGCTAGGCCCCGGAGAAACAGGCCGCTAGGAGCAAATAGAGAAAAAGCTCATAGCCCGATGAACAGACCTCTGCACAGAGGGGAGAGGAGGCTCCTAGAGCTGTGGGAAAAGTACAGAGGTCATCTTTGGGGGCCTGGTGCCCCTGCCCTGCCTTGCCTTCCCCCCCACCTTCAACTCACCTCTGCAGGTGCCAGAATCCTTTTACAGTCATAATGACTAACGAAGGATTTCTTCCAGCAGGATTTGTTTAAAGAGGAAATTCTTGAAGCCCTCAAACCCTCCAACAGTAAAGGGAGTTGGGGGACTGTAAGGGCAAAGTTTTAGGAATCCTGACAGATGTAGGGAAGGCGGGAAGCTAATATGGTTTAATGGGGGACAGGGGTGGTCAATAAATCACAGCTGACCTGAGTCAGGATATCTGGGATCTGGTCCATGCTCTGTCACTGTAGCTGGGTAAGCTGGGCATGTCACCAAAGCTCTCCAGCCTACCTCTCAGCATTTTTGTGCTGTTTAGATGACATGATGAGTGGGACAGGAAGGGTAAAGCACAGAACCTGGGCATGCACGACTGGCAGGCTCCGCTTGTGGGAGCCTCCCTCTCCTCACCCCACCGAGGGGATGCAACCTCTCACATACCTAAGTGAGAGCTGGCTGTTGAGTTTCATACGGGTCACTGTTCACATTCCTTTATATGTAAATCACTGTCAAAATAATATAATACTTAAGGGTAAACAGCAGAGAAAGAAGCGTGCATGGACAAAGATATCTTTGTGACTGCCACATTTCCAGACCCTGAGCCAGAAGGATCGATCAAGCGTCTCAAAAGGCAGCTTCAAGGCCTCCTAAAACAGGCTAGTTGGGAACTGGGCTGCCCTGGGACCTGGGTAGGGGACAGCGTGGGTCTCGGATGCCTGGCTGCCAATCCTTTAAACTGATTTAACCCCGATTTGTGCCTAACACCTGATGGCTGCCCACCAAACGCTGACCCATCATCCTCTGTTCTCCAAACACGGACATCATGCGGTGTCCAGCCACTCTCACTCAGGCCCTTCCCCGCGCGGCTGCTACCGCCAGGCGGCGCTTGGCCCAGGAGGTCCAAGCCTCGTCCTCCACGCCCGGAACTGGGACACGCAAACTTCTCCTCTGCTGCCTGCCTCTGTCGCGCCCCCAAACCGCGGCTCCGCAGGGTGGAGGCTGGGGGTTCCCGCTCTGCCTCTTGACTCCGGAGTCTGGGCGAAAGGGGCGGGTAGGAGGCGAGATCCGGAGCCCGGGGAGCCACTGGGCTCGCAGGGAGCTGCGCATCCACACGGGAGAGTTAACACCCCCCCACACACACACACACACGCACACACACGCACGCACGGGGATGCCAGACGCGGATTCTAATCCTAACGCTGGGTGGCCCTGGGCAAACGCGTTCACTTCTCCCGGCCTCTGTTTTCTGATCTGAAAAATCTGCGTGTGGGACTAAATTTCTTAGGTCTATTCTAGGTTTACTATTCTGTGACTCTATAAATAAATGTTTCAAGTGGGAGGACACCCAGTCAGATCATCCAGCAGCCACAATAATTTGTCCCAGTAAGAGTCAGCACGCCAGTGTAACACGTTCGGAAAACAAGTTTTATTACATGTGCCGGCTCAGGTCTGTGGGTCGTGGCCGTCCCGGGCGCTGTGTTAAGAAGGAATCTGAAGTCTCACCTGGATCCTTCAGGAGACAGGATGGTTTGGGGTTAAACCCAGGAAGGGGCTTAGGAATCTGATGAGAAAAGAACGGAGTCACAAGGGAGAGCACACCCCCAAATCCTTGTTCTTTTCCTTTCCTTTGTACTGGGAAGGGGTGGGGGGGGGGAAGGTGGGGGAAGATCTTTCCAGAAATGCCTTTGCGACCCCGCCCCCTGCTCTTCACGGAGTCCACCTTGTGGCCCTTTATTAGGCCGAAGGGCGGGAGCCGTCTTGGAACAGCTCGGGTCTCCCCGGGGTACAGGTCTTCCTGGGGGAGGCGCGGGTGCTGCGGGGTTTAACGCACGCTAACTCGCTGGCCTGGGGAGAGAATTCCACCCGCTCAGCAAATTTCCCTGTATTGCTGCTGGTTTTCTCTGTTGGCTTCCCCCCTCCCGCCCCCACCACCACCCTTTCTCTTTTTCCTTCCCTTGAGTCAGCAATGCAGATGGGGCGAAGGGGAAGAGACGCGCCCAGAGCGCCCCCAGGTGCCTTTGCCTCGTCCCCTGGCCAGCCCCGCACTGTGGAGACCCGCTCCTCTCGCCCTCTTTTCTGCCCAGGTAACTAAATGTCCGCTTCCCCCTCCCCGCCCTCCCTCCCCAAAAGGCCTGTCTGTCGAGGAGCTCGCTGGCGGGAGAGGGCTGGGCGCTACACCACCGGGGCCACAATCACCTGTGGTCCCGCGCCAATGGCCACCCTGCTGTCTACGACGCCCCTCCTCGAAAAGGCTCCTTCTTTCTCCCCAGCTCACTGAAACCCTGATGACTTCGGACCCTTTAATAAGTGCTTTCCATTTAACTCATTTTGTCCTCATTACAATTCTGTAACTAGGTTTTCTCATTATCCATACCACTTCGTTGCTGTCGTGATCAAACCATGCAATAGTAATAAAATAATCATCAGTATAAAGAAAACCAGTAATTTTTCATGTGAGCATTAAGATTTGAAGTGGTGTTTGGGAGATCCCTGCCCACAAAAATATTATTCTACACTCACATGTGAAAATCTACCAGTATAAGTATTTAGAATATGTATGTCCCAAGCAATATTTGGGATATACTTATACTAAAAATTTATCTGCTGTTTAACTGGAACATACTTACACTAAAACATGACCGTTGTTTATCTGAAATTCAAATTTAACTGGGCATCCTGTGTTTTGATTTGCTCAGTTTGGCAATCCTAGCCCTGCAGGCCCTGCACTGGGCATTCCCTTCTCCCCTAGTGCTGCAGATGGGGACACAAGGACAAATGCAGTCTGGCAGGCCTTTAGGACCTTAGAGCCAGGTCCCTCCTGCTTTGCCTCTCCTGAATGCCTCTCCACAAAAACCCCGCCACAGCTCCGGGCTGGCAACTTCCTCTCCCACAGCCCCAGATTCTCTGAGCTATAGGGACCTGTCCAAAGCCCTTCTCTACACACCTCTAATTCCATCCAGATGTCAGAGAGGAGAAAGGGAAAGAATAAGAGGCTGAACAGGAGCCTCAAAGTATCTATGCTGAATTCCCAGTGGACTCTGCCAAAGATCCAATAGGTCTGGCTTGACTTTTTTCATGCAGCACATGCTCATTGAAGGCCTTTACGTGCCAGGCCCCAGGGATACAGGAGTGAACAGCATGATGGGTCCTTCACCTGATGGAGCTGATAGTCTAGCAGGAGAACAAAGTAGGTAAGTAGTTAGAAAGGGAGAGTTGGGCCCGGCCAGACCCCGCAGAACCGCCTTCAGATGGACTCGATCTGAGGGCTGTGGAAACCAGTGGAAGGTCTGAGCTGCATGGGCAGATGGGCACTTTAGGAAGATCACTCTGGCTGCAGTGTGGAGGATGCATGGAATGGGGACAGAAAGACCAGTGAAGAGGCAGCTGCCATAGTCCAGATGAAGGATCCTGGGGACCTGAACCAGGGACAGCAGGGAAGGAGAAAAGCAGGATCCAAGTGAGAGGCAGGAGGCAGAATGGACAGAGCTCTAGAACTGCTGGATGTGGAGCGGGGGGTGAGAAGAGGAAGGACTCAAGGTGACTGAGGCCAGTGGCACTGGGGGAGACTAAAGTGTAAAGCTGGAGGGTGTTTGGGGGGCATCATTTAATGATCTTAAATGTCTCTTTTAATCGAAAAGGCTAAAGGGCTTGGTTGAGAATCTAAATTACCCCCGGGACCAGGCTAAATTCCTGCCTTTGCAATTCTTAAATTGTCATAAGAGTCTGAAATTATCAGACACTTCAGAGTGCATCCCAAATTATAGGACAAAGGGTAACCAAGAAAAATAACCAGGACCATTCTCTCAGTTCACGGACCAGCCCTGCTAGCAGCTGAGCAGTTCCCGGGCACGAGTGGCTGCTTATTGGGACTGTCTGAGGGAGGCTTCAAAGGTAAAGGGGTTGGGGGGTCACCCAGAAGGCAGGAGGCGAGACGGATCTCAACTAGACAAGTCTCATTGCTCCAAGGACTCAAGTGGGGACCCTGGGAAACCTCTCCCCAAGCCCTGGGAGTGAGAAGTTCTCTCAAGTTGCAGAAACCATGTCTTGCATACTGTCAGTTAATAGCTACCCAGTAAATGTTTGTCGAATTAAACAAAATTTATTTTAAAAGAGAGAGTTTCGACCAATGGTTTAGGGATCTGATATATTGTTCCCCTTCCAGCCAGATTTTAAATTTAAGGTGGGAGAGAGAAGGAGATATTAGCACAATTAAATTTCTAATAGTGGCTTCCAGCCCTTGGTGACAGGTTTTCTTGTTGGTGGAGAAAAGGTGGGAAGAGCTTTTCTTTGCTTTTCAAATTACCCCCAGGGACACCCCAGCTCCACCAGTCAGTTCAGCTAGCCATGCTTGTCCTCATTGCTCTCAGTTAGCTAGTAAGTGCTATACGATGAGCTGACCCCATTTCAACCTCACCACAGGCCATGGAGAAAGGGACTGTTGTTATGTCCAGTGTAGCAATCAGGACCTTTGGGTTTAGAGAGGCCCCTGGATGACACCACTGGCCATGGGGGTGCGCCCTGCCCTCAGAGCCAGAGCCCATCACCCCACACTGGCCCCCGCGCACCCTGGGACAGAAGTCACAGCAAGTAGCTCCTTCTCCTCACCAGCTCAGACCTCCCTCCCGGTGATCCCTTCAGACAAACACCTGTCCCGTCCCAAAGCTTCAGGTTCATGTTCTGCAGGTAGAGGCAGGGGATGGAAAAACCCACAGATTCCTGTTTGAAAAGAACTTCAATTTGGGGGTGAGCGAGGGGTGAAAGGAGGAGAGAAGTATAAGAGATGATTCAGAAATAGCTGAACTTTGAAAAACAGCAGGAAAATCTCTCAGGCGCTGCAGAGAAGCGCGTTTTTAAATGAAGCTGTGCCAAGGGACTGAAAAACTGCTTAGGAGCAGAGGACATCGGCCCAGGGAGCGGGGAACTGACAGGGCAGACGGAAGAACTGCTGGGAGAGCAGTTTGTTCAGAGGCAGCAAAGGGAACTCGGAGCACATTCTTAACCACTGAATTCCAGGAGATCGCCAAAATCCACAGCCACGAAATGACATGACCACTAAAAGTAAGAGATGCCAAATACGACAGCCGCTAAGTGCTATGGCCACTGTATAGTCCAGGCACTGAATACTACAAATACTAAATATTAGACACTAAATACTACAGATACCAAATACGGACACTAAATACTACAGATATTAAATGCAGGCACTAAATACTGCAGATACTAAATACTACTTGCACTAATACTACAGCCACTACTACTGCAGTGACTGAACCTTATACCTCAGACAGAAAATTCCAGTATTATTACTCTAATAGACTGGGCCTAAAGAAGACCAATAATGTTCGTTAACAGAATAAGAGTCTTGGGGCCCCTGAATTCACCCATGGGCCCAATGTAGGCAAGATGAGGTGGGATGACAATGCTATAGCCTGATGGCAGGTGGGGACTGGAGGGAGGGAAAAGGGAGAAAGGCCAGAAGCCTCCCTCCCCTTCTGGGCCGGGCTCACGGAGTCCTCCTTCCCAGCCTGGAAGCCAGCCCACTCTCCGCCAGCCCCAGGGCTGGACCTGAGCCCAGAGAGGACCTTGCCCTCACCTCACATAGTCACAGCCTCCACCGCAATCTAACTCGGGGGGGAGGAGTGAAATTTCTTTCCAGTTTCTCTGTCCCTTTGGCGTATGAAACCGTCTTTACTCCTACTCATTGATGTGAGACTGGGGACCAGTAATCTTGAAAACTGCCCACGCATTCTTTTTCTTTTTTTTTTTTTCTGTCATCAAGGTGGATGTTTGTGATCAAGAGGTGTTCGGTTTTTCACTGTGTCTGGGGCTTTGGGAAGGAGTGTAGGGTTCTATTGTATTTAGATTTCATCTGTTGTTCTTTCTCTTTGGCAGCCAGGGAGTCCTGTCAGCTTTCTCTGGCAGCTCACCTTGGCTATCCAGAGAGAGCCCAGGAGGCAGAAGAAGCCTGGACCCTAAGGCCTGCAAGCAGAAGGGGCGGGCCAGGGTCTCCCTGGCTGAATGTGGTTCTCCTGCAGAGCCAGCACCCACGCCTTTCTCTGCTCTCCCCCAGCCTCTCACAGGAGGACTGGATGGGGTGTGCCCCCTCCCTGTGTCCCCAGGTGCTTTCACAGAGGGGCACCAGGCAGCTTCTGGCACATGCCAGAAGGGGCGTGTGGCTGCGGGCCCAGCTGAGGGTCTCCAGGAAGGGGCCGTCCAGGTGGTCGTGACACGAGGCTCGAAGGCGCCCTCTGCCCTGACTCCTCTGGGCAGCGAAGAGATCCCAGGGCTGTCCGAGCCCTCAGGGTTTGCCTTCGTCAGTCTTTTTCTTATCACAATGATACATACTCACTACAGGAAATATAAAAAGTGCAGAAAAATATAAAGAAATAGAAAAGCAACTACTAATGGTCCATTACCCAGAGGCAACCACCAGTCAAACTGGGCATCTGTCTCCAGTCTTCTCTGCTGTTTTCTTCTCCTCTACCTAGTTGAGACCATACCATACTCTTAATTGTGTGTCGTGCTTTTTTCCTGAACAGCAGATAATAAACCTTTCTCTATGGATGTTATTTTAAAGGTTGTATGTAGTGATTCGTTTATGTGTCAACTTGACCGGCCACAGGGTGCCCAGCATGAACATTATTTCTGAGTGTGTCCGTGAGGGTGTCTCCGAATCAGTGGACTCAGTAACCGGCCTCCCCTCTGTGGGTGGGCATCATCCAATCCACCGAGGGCCTGCACTGAACAAAGTTCCAGTCCCAGTCTGAGTCCAAAGGCAGGAGGAAAGCAAGGTCCCTGTTCGGAGACAGGTGGAAAGAAAGAGTTCTTTGTCACTCGGCCTTTTATTCTACTCATGTTTTCAGCAGATTGAATGAGGCCCACCCACACTGGGGAGGGCAACCTGCTCTATTGGGTCTGAAGATTCAAATGTTAGTCTCATCCCCACTCTCACAGACATGCTCAGAAATGATGTTTAACAAAATACCTGGGTACCCCGTGACGGCATCGAGTTGATACATAAAGTGAAGCATCACAGCCATCCCGCCCCTTTTCAGATGGAGGCGTCCGTTTCCTCGCTGAGCATCTTGACTTCTCACAGCTGCATCTCTCTCCAGGAATTGTCCTCTCCCACGGTACACCCTGCTCAAGGGACAGCCCCATTCAACGACTGGTAGATGTGGAAGATATCAGAACCCAGTCCCCTTTACTCTAAGGGCCGCCCCAGCTCTAGATTTCCCCATGGGATCAGCTTATGACTCTGATGTAACTACAGATGTTCCTTGAGTCACGATGGGGTTACATTCCAATAAACCCGTCGCGGGTTAAAAATAGTCTAAGTCAAAATTGCACTTAATACACCTAACCTACCAAACCTCATAGCTTAGCCTATCCCACCTTAAACGTCCTCAGAACATGCTACATTAGCCTACAGTTGGGCAAAATCATCTAACACAAAACCTATTTTATGAGGCCCAGCATCATGAGAGAGTGTCATACTGCATTATCAGTAGCCCTGGAAAAGATCAAAATTCAAAATTCAAAGTTCAGTTTCTACTGAATGCATCTCACTTTTGTACCATGGAAAAGTCGAAAAATCTTAAGTTGAACCATCATTTTTGGGGGACCATCTGTATCTTACAGTTCAACTTCTGCCCAACCCTCTTCCCTCACTCCCTTACAGATGCTGCTCTTAAAGTCCTCCCCAATAATCAGACTCAAATCTCTGTCTCAGAGTGTGTCCCATGAGCCCGACCTAATCAGAGGAAGAAGAAGCTGAGCTCTGACTGAGGCACGCAGAGGTTTAGCTAGGCTCTGAAACATGACCAGGGCCTTCGGCAGGCAGCGGGATTTATGAGGCTGAAGCATGAAGGGGAGGGTGAAGCCTGTGCTGGAGTGGGTAGAATGAGAGCATCAGGAAATGGGGTGAAAGCAAACACTGACCTAACCAACCCACTAATGTTAATAATTTAGATTGTCTCCAATTTTCATTGTTATAAATGAAAAATATTGCAATACGTATCCTGATATCCAAATTCTTTTGTCTACCACAGTCTGATCACTTTTTTTAGGACAGATTTTGAGCAACAAAACTATGAATTAAAGAACATAAGCATCTTTGGGGCTACCAGAACTTTCCAAGGCCCCTACTCACACTGCATTTAAATGGCATTCTCCTTTAGCTAAACTCTTAAATTTATAAGAGACGTGATTTAGGGAAGGTCATTGATTCAGCCGGAGAGTTAATTATTCATTTGAATTGGTTTGTGCAGAAGGCTCCAGAGACCCTACAAGAATAAACTGAAAAGCTATTAGCACTAACAGGCGAATTTAATAAAGTAGCTATACACAAAACTCAATAGCTTCTTCATCAACTAGCAATAACCGATTGGGAAACATAATGAAGAGTGGGTGGGATGAGGGAGCAGAGATCAGAGCCACGACGGCGACAACAATAACAAAAACACCTATGGGTGGCTTTACCAGCAAATGTGGGAAATGGAAAAATTAGATCTTAAAGATTTGTAAATGTCTCTAAAACACGGGAAATAATCAATGAGATGGAAAGGCATGCCATGTTCCTAAGTGGGAAGAATGACTATACTGTAGAGCTAACTTGCAGATTTCACACTGTCCAATTAAAAGTCGCTTTGTTTTTGTTAAACATGCCAGTTACTCTGGAGATGACTCAGAAGAAATATGTGGACAAGGATAGCTAAGAAAAAAATTTGAAGATGAATAAGGAGGAATTTTGTGTTACCAGATATTATATATACGATGAAGCTAAAATAATGAAAATAGTAGAGCCCTGATACAAGAATAGGCAGACACATCAGTGGGTCATACTTGCAAGCAGAAGTTAGTGTGCAAGAATCTGGTGTGCAAAGCAGAAGGCATCACGATCCTGTCTGAAGAAGCCACATTATTTGATAAATGGTATAGAGACGACTGGTTAACTATTCAGGGGGAAAAAAGTATGCCTTCTTTCACATCACACATCCAAATAAATAAATTCCAGGTAATGAAAGAGTTAAATGGTTTTTCCTTGGGTTGAATTGTTTCTTTTGAGGTAAAAGATATGCTGATGTCCTAACCCACACCACCACAGAATGTGACCTTTTTTGGGAAAAGGATTGTTGCAGGTGTAACTATTAAGATAAGGTCATACTAGAGGAGGGTAGGCCCCTAAACCAATGTGACCGGTGTCCTTGAAAGAAGACACATGGGGAGACAGAGGCAAAGATGGAGGCTGTATGTGAGCCAGAACCACCTGGAGCTACCAGAAGCTGGAAGAGGCAAGAAAAGCTCCTACCCTAGAGATTTCAGAGGGAGCATGGCCCTGCTGTCACCAGACTTCTGGCCTCTAGAACTGTGAGACTATAAATTTCTGTTGTTTGAAACCACCAGTTTGTGGTATTTCGTTACAGCAGCCCAAGGAAACTAATACAAATGTATAAATTAGAACGATTTAAGATATTCAAAGAAAATGTAGGTGAAAAATGGATACGCTTTCAAAAACAGTAAGGACTTCATAAGCATAAAAACGATGGAAAAAATCCAAAGGTAAAATCAATACTTTTATATATTTAAAAAAATCTTAAACTTACATAAAAAAATAGCTTTACCAAAACTAAAAGGTAAACAGCAAACTGGGATTTATAATTGCTACAAAATGACAAGTGGCCATTATTCTTGATATTTAAGGAGAACTCTGAAGTCCCGTTAGAAAATTGGGTGAAGATCAGGAACAGACAATTCACAGAATGCACTTGACTGTAAACATAAAAATGTTCAACCTCATTGGTAATCAAGTCCATAAAATTAAAAGATAATTTTCACTTTTCAATTAACAATATTTTATATGAGAGTGCTTAATAGCGATAAGGGTGTAGTAAAAATTGTATCCTCTCCATAGTACTGTTCAAAGTATAAATTTCTACATTTTTTTAGAATGTAATCTGGTGCTGTTAAAACCCATATCTTGCTTACAGCCATGCCACCCTGAACGTGCCCAATCTCATCTGATCTCAGAAGCTAAGCAGGGTCGGGCCTGATTAGTACTTGGATGGGAGACCACCTAGGTATACCAGGTGCTGTAGGCATTTTAAAAAATAAATAGATAGATAGATAGATAGATAGATAGATAGATAGATAGATAGATAGACAGACAGATAGATAAAAACCCATATCTTTTGAACCCTCATGAACTGTTGGTGGGATTGCAAATTGATATAGGCACTATGAAAAACAGTATGGAGGTTCCTCAAAAAATTAAAAATAGAACCACTTCTGGGTATTTAGTTGAAGAAAACCAAAACACTAATTTGGAAAGATATATGCATTCTTACGTTCATTGCAGCATCATTTACAATAGCAAAGATATGGAAGCAACGTAAGTGTCCATTGATAGATGATTAAATGAAAATATGGTGCATGTACACAATAGAATATTACTTGGCCATAAAAAAGAATGAAACCTTGCCACCTGCAACAACATGGGTGGACCTAGAGGGTATTATGCTAAGTGAAGCAAGTCAAATGCCATATGATTTCACTTATATGTGGAATCTAAAGAATAAAATAAACAAACAAAACATAAACAGATTTATACAGAGAACAAACTAATGATTGTCAGATGGGAGGAGGGTTGGGGGACTAGGTGAAAAAGGGGAAGGGACTAAGAGGTACAAACTGGTAGTTCCAAAATAGTCTCGGGGATGTAAAGTACAGCATAGGGAGTATAGTCGATAATACTATAATAATTATGTATGGTGCCAGGTGGGTACTAGACTTATTAGGGGGATCACTTTGTAAGTTCTATAAATGTTTAGCCACTACGCTGTACACCTGAAACTAATAAAATATTGAACATCAACTATAACTGAAAAAAAATGTTTTAATTCTTTTCATTAAAAATCCATATTCTTTGACCAAGTAATTCTCCTAAAAATCTATCTTAAGGAAACAATTAAAATATAGGCAAATATTTATCTGCAAAGATGTTCATCATTACATTATTTATGATAATGGCAAATTAGAAACAGCCTCCATGTCCAACATAGGGGAATCATTGCACAAAATTATGCAGCCATTATAGGTGGTGATTTCAATCTATTTAAAGACATGGAAAATATTCGCAATAAAGATGTAAAATTAAAAAGCTCACTGTTATCGAATGTCAACTCTAACTGAAAAATAAAAATTAGAAAATAAAATTAGAGACAATAAAAATAAATAAATAAAAAGCTCAGTAATATATGTATACTATAAACCAAATTTTATAAAACTCATGCCTTCAAGGAGAAAAAAGGGTTAAAATCAACCAAATATTTATGTTTTCTCTGGACAGTATGATTTATGGACGGTTTTATTTCTTTTGTATTGTGTTGAAATGTATATAACATAAATTTTACCACTTTTAAGTGTATAATTCAGTGGCATTAAGTACATTCACAATGTCGTGTAACCATCATCGTTATCTATTTCCAGTACTTTTTTATCATCCCATACTGACATTCTCTATGCATTAAACATAACTCGCTTATTCCTCCTTCCCTCTAGCCCCTGGTAACCCCTATTCTGCTTTCTGTCTCCATGAATTTGACCAGTCTGGGATCCTTATATAAGTGGAACTACACAATATTTTCATTTTGTGGCTTATTTCACTTAGTGCAATGGACTGAATGTTTATGTCCCCCCTCCCAAATTCATATGTTAAACTCCTACCCCCCAAGGTGATGGTATTTGGAGCTGGGGCATTTGGAACAGGGAGTAGATCATGAGGGTGGAGTGCTCATGAATGAAATTAATGCCCTAATAAAAGAGACTCCAGAGGATCCCTTGTTCCTTCAGACATGTGAGGTTACAGTGAAATGATGGCCATCGATGAGGAAGTGGGTCCTCACCAGACACAAAATCTGCCAGAGCCATGATCTCGGACTTCCAGCCTCCAGAACTGCGTTTATAAGCCACCCAGTCAATGCTATTC
Organism: Pteropus medius; assembly: GCF_902729225.1. Taxonomy (NCBI): domain Eukaryota; kingdom Metazoa; phylum Chordata; class Mammalia; order Chiroptera; family Pteropodidae; genus Pteropus; species Pteropus medius. The sequence continues at coordinate 10,467,138 of NW_024356249.1, read as the reverse complement.
TGTTTCAGCAGCTTGAATGGGCTAAGATATCCAGTACAATGTTTTCCAGATCCATCCATGTCATAGCTGTATCTCCATGCGTCTTGCCCTCTAGAACTTAAAATCTCTTGGGAAGAGCCATGGCTCTACTCTCATTTCCCCGCTTTTGTCCCTTGCCCACCTGGAGCAGGTCACGTGACTCACCGAGGGGCCCCAAACCCAATGGCCCCTTTTATATCCCTGGCAGCCATAGGGGCCCCGCCCTAGCCCGGGAGTGCAGCCCCTCCACCCCGAGAACATTCATACTTCCTGAAAGGACTGGGCACTATCCCTCCACCCATTTCTTTACCCCCACTCCCCATCCCGTACCCCCACACAAGGCCCCTGGAGATCACTCTCACTACATTCACTTAACTCGTTTCCCGTTTAGAAAAAAAAGGGCAGCTCGCTGCCGGCATTAATTTAGTTTAACAGAAACACGCTCTTTGAGGCTGAAGCAAATCTGACTGGTTTTCAATGTGAAAATAAAATGTCAAAACTATTCCTGGAGTTATTTCTAAACAGAAATAATCCTAATCCTAATGTAACAGAAACGTATATGATGGTCAGTATTTAATAATTTGTGTGTGTGTGTGGTAAAGCACAGAACACCACAGAGTGGAAGATCTAAGATTTGACATTTTGGGCAATCGAGAATTATTGTATTTTGTAAATGGAAATAGCACTACCAAAACCAGAATGCTATAAATAGAATGATGTCATTTGTTTCCAAAGACTATCGATATCCTAGAACAATGAAAAAATAGTCATAAAAGCTAGATATTTCGTGACAAACTTTGGGGGTGAGGTCGGGACTGTAACCAGCGAGCTATCTTGGGGTGAACGCTGCAGCTGCAGGCACCGCAGGCGAGTAGTCAGTCTCCGGGCAAATGGGAAACGGGTTAAGTGCTCGCATTCTACCAAGTATGCCCTGGGGCCTGGACAGACAGGAGGAAAAACACCCCACTCCACCCCGCCCGCCCTCCTGCAGCTCGGACCCCAGCAGGGAGGGAATAGGGCCATTCAGTGGCACCGCAGAGGGATCCATGGGCGCTCTGGGTGCACAGGACTCACTCGGTTAATTAGCCCAGCTTCCTGATGGATTGTGTATTCTCAGTTTTGTAAAAACGCATGGGGTTCTTAGGCAGGTGGTGAGTTTCCTGTCCCAGAAGGTCTGCAAGCAGAGGGAAAGGGACCTCCTGCCTTCCTACACAGAGTTTTCCCTTCTGTCACCTTCATCTGGGTCTCTGGGTGTAGGGATAGAAATGGCATAAGCATTTTACTTACTGAGAGAATCCTTAGCACGTACCTGACACAGTGAGCACTCAGCAGTTATTAGCTACTAGTAGGAACTATTATTGGAGTCCAGAGTGCCCTTCCTCTCAGGGAGAGTAAGAGAGCTGAGGCAAAGGGTTCGCTCCCCTAGCCAGCTGCACCCACACGCAGCTGCCTGTGGGGCAGGAGCACCCAGCTGGCAGCCGTCCCTGCAGGGCAGGCTGGGGAGCAAGGGCACATAATTTCCTGAGCAGCCACTTCAATCCTAATGTCCCTTTAATAGTCCTTGTCAAATTGCCATGGCTCTCCCCAGAGATTTTCATGGCTATGGAAAATAAATAGCCATTATCTGACCTCCAGGGGAATGAGGATGTCTGCAGAATTCCAGGAAAGGCAGTTATAAAACCACGACAAGTTGGAGAATCTTTTGGCCTTGGCAACCCCGACACAAAGCCAAGGTAATCACAAATGTATTCACATCTCAAACCCTCTTTTCGCCTATTGTTATGTACCTGGTACAACTGGCTCCTTTCTGGTGTCGAGGGAAGGGAGAGACTCTACAAAAATATGTGATGACTTTTTTTTCTTGTCCTGGAGTTGCGGGGAAAGGAGCTGATCAAGCAAAGGACTTAATTTTTAAGGTAATAATCTATCATAAAAACCCAGCATTATTGATTACATGAAGGAAGTTTTAAAAGGTTTTGCTGCCATCCAAAGAACATGTGAGAATGAAAATGTCCTTCCTTTTCTTACCATATAATTTGAAAAAGAGAAACTTTTTTTTTTTTTAACCCAGGTGTAGCTGGCAAAAAAGTGTTTTCAAATACAAGGTAGTTCCTTAAACAGGCCCCAGAGACCGAGCTCTGGACCAGCTGGGATCTTGCTCTGGTCCAGCTCTGGAGGTAGAGGGGTCTTGGGAGGGTGTCATCCTGTGTCCATCAGCTGTGATACTGGGATGGGCACGACTGACCCTCTAGACCTAAGCCAGGATTATTGCAAAAATAAGAGATATAAAAGGACTTTCAAAAAGCTCTGCTCAGCCAGTCTTCATTTGAAAGGAGCAGTACTCAAACCCAGTCCCCACCAAGGGGGCGACATGATCACAACTCTGCGAAACTGGACTGTACAGCCAGACCACCTTTCCCCAGGCAAACCAGGTCCACTTCTCTAAGAGCCAGGCTGCTCCACCCGGCCCGGGAGGGGTTAGGAAGGCAAGAAGGAAGGAGATGTTTTTTTGTGCTCTCTCCCATCTGGAGAAAAGCTTAAAGCCTGGAGTGGTATGGAGGGGCTCACCATCCCTGTCCCCACTTGCCCCCTGGGTCTCTCCCACAGGGCAGATGCCTCAGGAAGGCCGAAGTCCCAGGGTGAGGCTGTTGGCAGCCCCCCCCCCGGCCCTGCCTTTGCCCACTCAGCTGCTGATCTAGAGCCTGTGGCTCTGGCCCTGCCCCTTCTTTACAGCCATGGGCTCTCCTGGGCCACATCATCCAGGAGCCCGTGACAGGAAGTGCAAGGGAAACCTCTGACCCTTCAGACACTTTTTTGTGCAAATGGGAAAATTAAGAATCCTGGGGGTGGTAAGGCCATGGGGCAGCAGAGATGAGATGAGGATAGAGCACTGGCCTGGGAGCTGGGAGACCTGGGCTCATCCCGTGCTGCCCGTGCTGTTTGGGCTTCAGTTTTCCCTGTCTTTGAAATGGAGACCATAGTCTCTGATCTGCCTAACACATGAGGAGGGTCTGGCATCTGATTTGAAGAGGGAGGCTGCTTTTGGACCACTGGCTTGGAAAAGCCAAAGCACTTTGCCGCTAACTTGTTCATTTTATTTGTGGTGTTACCGACCTCCGAAGCAATACCAGCCTGCTTTGCTCCCCCAGCCCTGCTGCACATGACCAGCTGCATGTACTCTAGCACCTGATGGTCACTGTGCAACTAGAGGGGAGTGTTTGTTGGGTGCTTTTAAAAGTATATTATCTATAATTCTGAAACCAACTGCGATTCTGCACCCAATTCTGATGTGTGGGTTTTCTCCCCACCCTAAGCAATTCTCCCACACCAACTGTGTATCCTACAATTCAACTCAATTCTGGCAGTATCTACCTGGAGATGGGGTCAGATCCTACAGGTTAAGGGCTCAGCCCTACAAGACTGCCCACCTCAGGTGCCAATTGCAAGTCCAAGTTGCCACCTGTTCCAACAAGCCCCACCTTGGGTTCAATCAATTTGTTAGAGTGGCTCACAGAACTCGGAGAAACATTTTATTCCTAGATTACTGGGGTTTAATAAAAGGATGTATCACTCAGGAATAGCCAGATGGAAGAGACGCATTAGCACAAGGTATAGGGAAGGGCGCAGAGCTCCATGCCCTCTCCGGGCACACCATTCTCCCCCAGGCTCCGTGTGTTCACCAACCGGAAGCTCTCTGAACCCTATCTTTTGGGGGTTTTATGGAGACATCATTACATAGGCATGATTGATGAACTCATTGGCCATATGCGACTGGTTCAACCTCCAGCCCTTCTCTTCCCCAGAGGTCAAAGAGTGGGACTGAAAGTTACAACCCTCTAATTACATGGTTGGTTCTCTAGGCAAAAACCAAATATGTATTTTATTATAAATCATATTATGTTATTGGAAGGGTGCACCTGAATCCCATCCCCTCTGCAAATAGTGTAGGAACAACGTTCTGGGCCTCGCCTTCCGTCTGAGGTGACGACCTTCCCTAGCGAGGGCAGGAATACAAAGATAGCATCTTTTCTGCAGTAGCATCCAGAGGGAAAACCTCGTCAAAAGCACATTTATCTTTTAGTTGAAAAGTGCAAGCCAACAGTGGAGTGTCAGACTCAGAAAAGAGAGGAAGGGAGAAATGGAGGCTGAGAGTGAGAAGGGGACACGAGGGCCAGTCTCTTACAAGGGTTCTGCACATTCAGCCTTAAACGCCCAGCCCCGTGCGTAAGGGCTGAGAGCCCGGTTCAGAGTCCGTGGGGCAGCAGAGGGACAGGAACGGGGTAGGCTCTGGCCACAGGCAGACTGAGCAACACCTGAGGGGAGACTGGTGAAATGAGGCCCAGACAGAACACGGAAGAAAATGAAAAGGAGTGAGAGGAACTGACATTTATTGAGCACCCACTATGAGGAATGAGGCTGAGCAGCAAAAGTGAAAATACATAAATGACAGGTTGGGGAGAGATCCCTGCCTCAGATGAGAGTCTAACACCTCCCTCGTCTTCATCAGCCTCAGCAAACAATTACTAAGGAGAGCCACGTGCCCAGCCCAGGGCTGGAATTACAGGAAGTTCTTGCTATCAGGGGGCTCACGGTCTATTTGGGGAGACAAGATCTAAAGAAATGACAAGTAAGCCACGGTGTCATAGGCTCTGTAGAGTGAATGGATGCCAACCACTAAGTGTGTCAGAGACTGAGGAAAGATCTCAATGTCCTGGGATGGTTGAGGTCACCAGGGAGAAATGTGGCCTTGAGCCTGAACTTGAATGCTGGATGGCACTTGGGCAGACAGGAGGAACAAATTGGTATGGACAAGACACCGCAAAAAGAATACAGGTGGTGTGTTCAAGAGACCGCGACCAGCAGTTTATTCTTTTTTCTGTAACCTTGTACTTTGGGGTCCTTTCACATATATCATCTCAGGAAGTGACTCTATTGTCCTTCACAAGCCCAGCAAAGCTCTGGGACAGATGGCCGTCAGTGAAATTAGATGAACTTCTACTATGTGTAAATCACTGTTAAGCACTGCAGGATATGTGGCAAAGTATAAAATATAGTTCCTGCCCTCAAGGACAGAGAGGACTTTCCTTTCGTCAAATGGCCAGTGAAGATGATTCTGGATGACTGCAGCAGTGAAGTCCTATGTCTGATAAAAGGGAGCATGGACAAGTCCAAGGAAAACTGGATTTGCCATCTGTCAAGATGCTCCATTTGAGAGTGATCCAAAAGGTATCGGTGATTCTGCAGTTCTCTTCTCAGAATTGGTTACTAGGCTCAGTCAGTCTTGTGTCCTTCACATTCTTCCCAGCATATTCCTCCACAAGCACAGGGGCTTGTCTGTGGCCAAACACCAGTTCAGAATCAGAAGCCAAAGTAATTGCAGATGTACCTATAACTCATCCATGGCTGGGCCACTGAATAACACTCTGTAATCAATTCTGGAAAGGAAGAGGCACCAGGACAGGAGCAAAAGCAGCAAAATAAGCAACGCATGTGGGTAATTTCTCAATTGGCCAACCTTGGGAAGGAGAAGTCTGGAAATCTTTATTTGGCCTGAGAGAAATAAAGCAATTTCATCCCGACCCTTAAAGTGTCAGTTAAGGCTGAGTCGGGAAAGCAGGAGCATCACCTGAGGTAAACTGAAATACCAGCTTATCTTGGGCATCCTCACAGTCCAGTGATGTGGTTACTGCCAGGATGGAGCAGTCTATGGACAAGTTCATGAACGGTCCAAGTTGCATGGGCAGAGCCACTACTTACAAGACAGAAAGGCAGATGCTTGTTGGTCACTTCACAAAAAGTGAGTCACAGGGATATTAAGCAGAGAACTGGCTACTTAGGTCAGCCGGAGGGCATAAGATTCTGGGTGGTTGTATTCTTGTCGTGTATTTGACCTCCTGCTTCCTCACATGACTGAAGGCCAAATACATGATGAGCAGGGGATCTCTAGAGCCTTGAGGTTCTGGGCTCTGAATTTTTAGTTGGAAAACCTCTTTTTAAGGCAACACATACCAAAGGACATTTGGAAGTATTTCAAAAAATGAATTTATATGCCCTAACTCTGTAACGGGAAGCTGCAGATCTCATTTCAAGACAGTTGAAGCATAATCCTTGCTGCAGGCTAACTCTAGAGCAGCGGTCTCCAATCTTTTTGGCACCAGGGACCGATGCTCCTATGAGAATCTAATGCCTGATGATCTGAGGTGGAGGTGAGGCGGTGAAGCTAGCACTGGGGAGCGGCAGCAAATACAGAGATGAAGCTTCGCTCGCAGACCAGTTCCCGACAGGCCACAAACCGGTACCATCTGTGGCCTGGGAGTTGGGAACCCCTGCTCTAGAGGAAGGGACTCTACATCCCAGATCAGAGAGTTCTTCAAAACTACCAAGTAAATACCATATGATTTCACTTATATGTGGTATCTAAGGAACAAAAAGAACAAACTAATCAAAAACACTCACAAATAAAGTGGACAATTTGGTGACGGACAGAGGGGATGGGGGTTGGGGCGGGGCTAGGAGAATGGGGTGAAGGGTTAAAGTACAAATTAGTAGTTGATAGATGGTCACGGGGATGGGGAGCACGGCAGAGGGAATGCAGTTAGCAGTAATATGATGGCTAGGTGGAGGGTCAGGGAGGGAGGGAGCAATTGGAGGGATCGTTTTATGAACTATATAGATGTCTAACCAATGTACTGTATACTTGGAACTAATTTAAATAAATTAAAAAAAACAACAAAAAACTACCAAGTAGCCAAAAAATCAAAACAAAACAAACAAAAAAGCAAAGGAACAGCCAGTACACAACCTAAAGATTCTTTACTTAAAGGAAATATCTCTGAGCCAGGCTATTTTGTAACCAAATAGGAAAATACTAATATAACTTGATAGTTTTGACTAATGGCTGTCGGTCTTGGATGTTAATAAAATTATTTGTTACTATTGTTTTTTAACCAAGCGGTCTGTGCCTCTACCTTCATCTTTCAGGAAATTTCTGAAATAACGGGCTCTAAAGTGAAGAAGTGAACACAGCCCTCACTGCATCAGTGTTCCCAAGGCAAGGGGAGATAGAGCTGCACAGATAACGCGAGGTAAAATGTGCCAGAGGAGGACACGTCACAAGGAATCTGGTTGCTGAGAAAGTGGATGATTTATCCCAGTACTTTTTTTTTAAAGAAAACTGTGCAATAACTTTTCGAGCAGTTAAATGATGGTTCAAGCATACTAAGTTGCTAGAGCTGACAAAGAAATATCTGGACATAAGAAAATCTGGCAAAGCTATCTAAATGAACACCAATTTCTATCTATCCTAAATGTTAAGGTACATTTTTGAATGCTAATTTACAGATATGTATATATGAGGGGGAAAAGTGCATGGTGAGCAGACAGAGCTGGCCATGGGAAAACAGAGCAGCTGACAGGCAGGTTGTGGGTGCCCTGTGCATAACTCCCGTGCATACTCCCCTCCCAGTGTCCAGACCATCCTGGGGAAGATGTGCTGCCAAGTATTACAAGAACGTTTCAAACTCCAAGTCACACTGTCTCAAGGTAACTCTGGAGATAAAGCCCCTGTCGTTAAGTTCTCTCCAAAAGAAGATTTTAATATTTTCATGGCCTCTGCTTTATCCACCTTTAAACCAATTAAGGGCATTTTTGAGCATTCACTGGTTTCCCAAGATACTGCAATAAAATAGCCATATCCCTATGTCAGCAACAGTTCTGAAGAAAGCATCATTTATTATAGTACCAGACTAAACCAAAGAATCAAGAACTCTGGGCTAAATTTAACTCTTTCTTTGGCCTACTGAGTACTGTTTCTTCCTTTGCCCCTTTATTTGTTTCATTCAGAAAAAATATTTACTTGATACCTACTATGTGCCTGGCTCAATTCTAGGTGCTGTGTCTACAGGACCGAACGAGAGATAAAGTTCCTCTCACAATACATTCAAACTAGGGGAAATAAACAATTTCAGATGGAGATGAGTGCTAGAAAAAAATAATACATAGTGTTATAGAATTCAGTGATGAGAGCAGGCTAGAATGGAGGGGAAGAAAAGGCCTATTTTAGTCAGGGAAGAGCTCCAGGAGGTCACTGAGGTGACAGCTCAATGGAGACCTGAGTGATAAGCAAAAGATCTGAGGGAAAAGCGATCCAGGCCTTATTCTATTGATGAGGAAACTAAGGCCCAGAGAGTCTGTGTCTGGTTCAAGGCCATCTATTAGGTAAAGGCAGGTCAGGCTAGAGCCTAGGCCTTGAGCACACCGCTCTCTCCGCCACTCTCTACCTCTCTACTTCTCCAGGGGAAGGCACTCGATTTGAGAAAACGCCAGCTTATCACGAGCCAGGCTAGTGTCTATGAGCCACTGAAAACTGATTTCTTGTCAACTACCAACAATAACCCACTTGTTTGGCAACTAATTATTAAATGTTACTCTCTGCCAGGCCTCACTATCCTCAATTACTTTCAAGTTTCTCCCAGATTAGGTTGGGAATCATTTTTCTTGCTCTCTCTTAAGCAATTTCTGCAGTATGCAGGACTGTAACTGAATTAGAGTTAGGGATGTAAAAACTGTTCATAAATAATAAAAGATTCACATATATTAGAAATGAGATAGTTTGTTATTCAAAAAGCCACAAAATATCTTACTTATACAAGACACAACAAAATATACATCTTAAAAATTCATCACTCAAGAATGCATTTTACACTTGTTTTGAGAAACAAAGAAGTAAAAATGGGCAATAGTTACAGACACAACTTCACACAATAATCCGGACAATGCAAGAAGCATCACGATGTTTTTCTGGTATTTCTCTTTGTGGTTAACTAACCACATGCGAGGGAGGGATCAAAGTTCAGATGTGCACAGCCCAGGGAGCCCCTCCAACAAAGTGGCAGTGCACTCAGGGGGTGTCTCCTCCTCGGTAAATGACATTGGGGGGCTAGGGTGGGGAGGAGCCTGGGAGCTTTACCAAGAAGTGCATAATCCAGCTTCTTATCCAGTCTGCTGGCATCATCAACTGTCAAACCATTTGCTCCTCTTTGCAAGAGGTGCTCCTTTAGAAGTTCCCAATAATTTCTGCTTATACTGTTCAACCAGCTGGTTGAAGCGAATTTCTGTCTTATTTCCCTTAGCTTTTTTCTTAGGTACCTACAAACGAAAGGTAAAGAGACATCAGACAGTCAATTTCAAGCATTAAATATCACCTTACCTTAACGCCTTGCAAAAGAGAAAGTAAGTAGGTATAGAGAACTTGTCCACCACAAGAGACTTCCAGAGAATGGCTCTTAGAGAGGAAAAACCCAGAATCACCCGTTGGTAAGAAATCAGGCCAGGAATGCATGAGAGGAAGCCCCACTAAAACACTGCTTAGGTGTTTCAGAGGCTACTCCCAAATGCTCACTTGAATCTCCCTGCAGATGCGTCAGCCAGAGTCTGAATGTTCTCGTTTGCCCTTTCCCTCACCAAGAACACTGCTTACAGGACTTCAGAGACAGAGCTTTGTAAGATAGTATGGTATAGACTGGAGACTTCCCAGACACACAGATTTCTTGAGCACGATGGAAAGCTGCTAATGAAGGGGAAAAGAAAGCCTGCCCTCAAATGTTCAAGAACTCAGGATTACTGTTTTCTCCTGAAAAGAACAAGGATCCTTAGAAAAATGGCTAATGCCAGGACCCAGGCAGAAACATATGAGCTAGGACATCTGGTTGAACTAAAAAGCAAAGACACTAACAAGGACAGGGTCATGTTAGGAGGACTCGAGAGTCGAACTGAAGGGGCTTCTGCTGGCCTAAGACAGTACAAAAACAATGACTAAATTTGATGGAAACACATCGAGTATATAAAAACTCAGAAATTCATAATATTATAAAATCTTACTGGTCACCATAGGAAGTGGACAGGGTACCTACTCATTATTCTGGAAACAAATAAAGAAAAAAAAGACCAAGCATTTATTTTGCCTTTCCTATATAAATATTTCACTGTAACTAAATAGTGGGAAAAAATTCTTTTTTCTAGAATTGTACTAAAAGAGTGCAAAAAGATTGATAAAATTAGAAAAATCACCACTCTGCAACCCATATTAAAATAATGGATCTAGATAGCAAACATCAATGGGTGCTAAACCATTAGGTGAGAAGTTGATGGGGGATTTTACGAATGGTGGGAGAAGGCAGACAATCCCTAAACCTACTGATGAACCTGAGCATCACCAAATATGGGACAACCAGACATTATGTGCCTTACGATGTGACGCAACAGAAAGCACATGGCATTGCTTATGAAATAATTTGCCAAAATACTGAACTTGAATCTAATCAAGCCTCTAGATCTAGCTACAGTGTACCGGCAAGTTAAATGATACCGTGAGGAGGCAAGCAGCTAAAGTCGAAATGTAATACATTCTAATAGGCAAATGACCTCGTTTCTCCAACAGATTAACAGGGGCTGATGAAAAAGACTCTATAATATAGGGGGAAAAAAGGACCTGAGATATAAAAACCAAAAGTAACATGAACTTTGTTTGGATCCTGTTTCATACTAACTATAAAAAAAAATTTGGAGGCAATTGGAACATTTTAATATGGGCTATGTATCAGACAATATTAAGGGCTTATTAATTTCATTAGGTATGATAATGGCTGTGTGTGTGTGTGTGTGTGTGTGTGTGTGTGTAAGGCCTGATCATTTGCGGTATTTTTCTGAGCAATATACCTCATTTCCACATGGGGCATATTTACATATGAAATGGAGTTTGCATTATATCCTGGGAGAGGGGAGCGAGTATGGGGATACGTAAAAAAAAGATCATTGTTAAAGCACATTAACCAATATTTGGGGCTTCATTTTCCCATTCTCCCCACTTTTACTACTGTGTACCTCGACATCCTCTAAAAAGCTGCAGTCCTGTATGTAATCCTGTATGTAGCTGCAATCTAGAAGCCCTTTCTTTGTGCTCAACTAATCAAGGCACAAAAAACTGCTAGCCCAGCGGAGCCTGTCACACCAAAGCCTCGTGCCCTACAGACTCACCTGTTTGGAAGGTAATTTCTGCTTCTCTTGCTTCCTCTGGTTTATCTGGGGCTTTGGCTTTTTGGGAGGGAGAGACTTCACTTTGCCTTTGTCCCGCAACCTGAAACAATATGGTCAAGTGTCACCCTGAGTTCTTCCTCTAATTGGCATCCCTGAGGTTCTCCCAGCCAGGAAGATAAAATGCTTTTTCTTACACTGGCGTTTTCTAAGCCCGTGATAAGTTATTCTAAAAAGGGATACTGCAACAGAATGTCTTAAGGCTCAACATTTTTATGTGTGTTTTCTGTTCTGGCTTAAAAAACCTCAAGAGAATCTCAAAAGCTTTCATTTAACAAATATTTTTTTTAAAGGTCGACCTTTGTTCATAGCGTTCATAGCTGCCCCGCAAAAAACTGCAGGGGAATCTCAAGGAAGCCGGTCTCAACTGACAGACAACCATCTGGACAGGAGGAAGCTCCTCAGAAGGCTCCACCGAGGCCCCCTGTGTCCTGTTCCGGCCTCCACGTGGTTTAGGAATGACATCTCTGCTTGTGCTTTAACCCTCAAAATGTGGGACCTGCACAGCACTAAGCATCCTTTTCATCCAAACAAAAGCCACAAATATGAAAAGAGCTAAGCGAAAACAAACCCACTGTTCTGTGCCGCCATCCTGCATCTCACCTAATTTTGGGTCCTCGGTGTGAGGGCAGCGCCAGGACCTTTCTTCTCTTCTTTCCATCAGGCAGCTCCACCTGTTCCACTTCGGCCTTGGTCTGGAATCCTGTCCATGAGATAGAGCCCGCCTTCCCCTTCTGCTCTGGGGAGGCCTTGCTTTGCTCCTGTGTGTGGTTCTGAGCCGCTTTCCGCTGTCGGGCTTTTCCAGGCTCTGGTCGCTCTTGCTGGGGCTCACCAGTTGTGGACTTGGATATCACTTTTTGCTGCATAAAACAAGAGACTGCTATCTGGTTTCTGGATACGCTTTATGTGCTGGAAACATTCAGCAGAAAAGAAGCTTTATGTCAGCTTAGTGAAAAAAGGGGAATTCTTCCCCCCAAGTTAAAGACTACAGAAAAGTGAATACACGTAGTTCACAGGTCCTGGCATAGTAACAGATGGTTACTGAGTGGGGAGCACAAAATAATCATTTCCCTTTCCATACGCATAAAACAGGGGGAAAGTACATGCATGCCCAAGAAAGCTAGTAGGAGAAAAAAAAAAAGACTAGTAGCATGGGACAATCACTAAAGGCATAACAAAAGTGGAATAAGAATACCAGGAGAAAGAAAGGAACAGAAAAAATATATGAAGTAATTAGGGCTGAGCATTTTCCAAAATTAATGACAGGCACTAAACTATAGGTCCAGGAGCTCAACAAATAACAAACAAGATAAATACCAAAATAATCTACACCTAGGCATATCATATCAAGAGAAATTCTTGAAAGAAGTCAGAGGGTTGGGCGGGGAATCCCTTACCTACAGAGAAACAAAGATAAGATTACATTGGATTTATCTTCAGAAACCATGTAAACAAGAAAATAATAGAGTGAAATATTTAAAGTTTGGGGAGGAGGGAATCATCAACCTAGAATTCTGTATCCAGTGCAATTATCCTTCAAAACGAAATAAATAAGTAAAGATTTTCTAAGATAAACAAAAACTAAAGACATCTGTTACAAGTAGACATGGCTTGCAAGAAATGCTAACTCAATTTTTTCAGAGAAAGAAATGACCTAGGTCAGACACTCAAATCTACATAAAGAAAGGAAAAGCATTCATCAGAGTAGGAATAAATAGTGAAGACAAGAAAAAGATCCTGTGAGAAAGAAGGCATAAAAGATGGTACAGATTTATGTTGCACTGCAGTGAAAAAAAGATTCATGTGAAATTGTTAATAAGTGTTATTCTGTCTTTTTTACCTTAAAAATCTTGATAGGTACATTGATACACAAAGATCTATTATATGCCTGTTATGTGTCTCTGCTTCTAAGTGGAATACGGTCTGCCTTGGAGGGCTCACAGCTTAGTGGAGATATGAGACACATATAAAAACAAAGTAAAAAACTAAAGGAAAGTTTAAGAAAGTTAATGAAGGTACAAGTAATGAGGTCTTATCTCTTTTGAAAGGGGTGGGAAAATGCTACTTGAGGAGTACATTTGATCTGAATATGGAAACGGACTCAGGGCAAAGAGGCACTTTTACAGAGAGAGAGCAGTATGGACGTTAAGTGTGGGTAAAAAAAGCCATCTGATTTTATTTGTAGCTTCAGAATTACCTCCTGAAGCAATGGTTTAAGGCAGTAAATAATTCTATACCTAGGACAACAAAGTTCCCTTGAACGATCACCAGATCCCAGGTTTTCCAACCCAGGGCCACTGTATGAACCACTGAATCTGCTCTATTGGTCATGTTCATGATATCCACCACAAAGACTGCCAATATTTGGTATACATGCCAATTAGGGTATAATAGGGATGAGAGTTATAAGAGTTATGGTATCAAGAATAATCTGGTTCTGTATGCCCTGGGGGAAGACAAGGAAGAGAGTGAGTACTGACTGTGTGCTGACCGTGGCATATGTGAGACAATTTACATTTAATCCTCATGGACTATGTGAGGCAGGTACTGTTAATCCCATTTTACAAACTACAAACTGAAGCTGAGAAAGGTAAAAACTTGTCAAGAAACTCAGAAAGCAGCAGTTTGATTCTGAACACAAGTATTCCTGTTTCCAAAGCCCCTCTTCTTTCCTCTATAGCACACTAAATTAAAAACAGTACTAAATCTATCAGGCGTCACACTGCTGGAGCCACCTAAAAAGAAAAGAGAATTATGGAAGAAATCACTGAAATCTAAAGGTAATTCAGAACTGTAATCTTGGCCATTCATTTTGATCATGTATCACCACCGAGCACTGGACAAGAACTGCTGATGGGCAACAATACCAGTCTGATTCTCCTCTCTCCTTTCTTTCCCTTCTGTGGCACTATCACAAGACAGGCCAGCAAAGGAGAGGGTGGCCTGGAGAGTTCTGGGGAACCGAGAATAAAGGGTAACAAAGAGCCTATTGAGGTAGAGACCTACTTCAAGGAGGCAAAACCACAAACTGAACGAGTTTAAATATGGCCTTTAAAAATTGTTTTAACTGAACTGTGCACTTAAAAATAGTAAGTTTTATGTGTTTTGAACCACAATTAATAAAAAAACACACAGAAAAAAACGTTTCAGTTCTGTACCTGGCTGCGCTGGATCCTCAGTTCCTTTATTTTAAGTTTCCTTCGATCTTCCAAAGAGAACTCCACTATTGGTCTCTATGTCAGGAGAGACAACGTCCTTTATTAGATTTCTTAATCTCTGAGTGCAATAGGCTGAGCTGTCCCCCACCATTGCCTTCTTTTTTGCAAGTCAGAGGCGGCTGCTCACTTAAAGGTAAAGGGCTAGTTCTGCAAGCAGTCTTTCTAATTTAGAGTTCCTTTCAATCATTTTATCACTTGAATAACTGTTCATTGCCTCCATCGACTTGGCTATTCTTTCTCATCACTCAAATGTCACAGGGCACTGGACGTGAAGAAGAGGAATGGTTTCTACAAATGGCCCTCAGGGGAACAGCTCTCCCCACAGAATGAGGCTCACCTTCTGAGGCCCAAAGATGTCTGGATTGTTGTTGATGTGGCGCAGGGCTCTCAGGGCATGCTCATGCTCCTGGAACTCTGCAAATGCGTAGCCAAGGGACTGACCCTTAATTTTCCCGTGAACTCCTCTGAGGTCTCGCATCACCCTACACTATGAATAGAACACAAAAAAAAATCAGTAATTACAGGATGAGGAGCCTTAACAGATTCAATAAGAAATCAGATTATTGGGACAGACTATTCATCTATATCACAAGAGTTGTACTAGAATAACACTTAAGAATGTCTGTCTTATTAGAATATACCTGAGAGCACAAAACAAATTAATTTTCTTGCTTTCTAAGAGTTTACAGACATCAACACAGATCTAGGAATAAGCATGCATATAAACTTCCCAAAGAAAAATTATAATAGCTAATTGCTGACAATACATAAAAGTTGAGAGGTCCATAGTACTTTAGGCTGTATATTAGATTATCACTGAGGATGAAGTGCTGTCCATGGATTGCTTACCAAAAAAAAAAAAACCACTCAGAAAGGAAATCACTGAAGAACAGAAGGAAGAAGGCCTGATGGCTTTAGATAAGACATTTCAGGCATGGGGAGGAGCCTGCTCAACATGCAGTCTCAGATATACAAGAAGAAGCTTCAGTTCTTTGCCTGGAGCTCAGATCCTCTCTGATGTGATTTTTCCCTAAATGTAACAGAGATTTAATAAGCATCCTAAGGCACCAAGGATGAGAATCTGGGGAAAACTATAATCGTTCAAATGCCATTACTCCTAGAAGCTGTAATTCTTATCTAACAGAGAGATCTAGGTATTAGGGATAGTGGATGCTGCATTTGGTATACATCCAGCATCTACTCCGTGCCTAGAACTGTGCCATGTACTATAGGGAAATCAAGAAAAGCATAAAACGAGGTTCCTATCCTCAAGAAGCCTGTTGAGACACTAACATATATGAAAGAATTAAAAAATTCAATGTAATGCAAATATTGCAAAACACATAAATTTCTCTAAATGATGACAGGTTTTAAATGTGCAGACATTTATTAAGTATTGTGGATGTTGATATGAGAAATTACACAACTGACCCCTATACCAGTAACACTTTGAATAGTTTTACCAAGAGTAGTGTCAGAAATGTGTTGATATGTTCACATTCTCTCATGTAATTCCCCAAATACCAATACCACACATTTTGGTGAGGCTTTCAGGGATTAGGAAAAGTTTACGATGATGAAAACAGAGCAAAGTAGATTCATAATACTGACTGTTATTTTTTCAGTCAATACTGAGCAAGAGATTTCTATGTGCCATGTACTATGTCAAGTACTGGGAACCTCCAAAGAACTCAGTCTGGTCAGAGAAATGACAATTATAGGACAGTGTGCTTACTTAGTAAGTGCTAAGTAATGCAAAGGGTGCCGTGTGGGCACAGGAGAGGTTTCTGTTCTCATACAGTGTCTAACCAAGTCTTGGTGTGAATCTAGTTTGTCTAATAAAGTTGCTGAAGACCCATGTGGCTCCCTGTGCTCACCACATGGCAGTGAGGACCCTCATCATAGGCTAAGAGGCTAGATGGTAGTAAAATGCTCTCCGAAAGGGTAAAACACACAGATTATTGTCTCTGCAAGAAAATTAGTATTACAGCACCTGGTGTAATGCTGAGCACACAGCAGGCACTCAATAAATGCTTGCTAAAGTAATTCATAAGGCAGAGACTTCCTCACGTTCTTCTGCAATTTTGTCAGACATGAAAGGCAGTTCTTAGAAGAGGGGGGAAAAAAACATGAAAACTGCCAAACTTGGCCTTGTCTTCTGATATGTCCAAAAGAAAATTTGTCAGTCTGCTAGCGCCACAGCCCGAAAGTAATGCTCGATCTGACCTGTGATGAGTACCGAAGTTCTGAGAGGGCAGGGCCAACTCTCACCTCTTTGATGCGCACCCGCTTTTCCCCTCTACTGGCATTCAGCAGCAGCTTTCTGAGCTGTGTGTCATCCACAGCCTTGGGGAGATTGTGCAGGCATAGCCTGGTCCGAGAGACAAAGATATTCTGGTCCTTCAGTTTCTGATGCTTCAGTAACTCAAACTGAAAGAACAACAAACTGTTAACAATACTACTCACCTTTAAAAATGCAGGCTCATAGTTTTCCAACAGGAAAGAAATGGGAGCCCATCCAATAACCACGAACATAGAAAAAAGGAAGGAAACCACCTATCCTGCAGCCTTCCAATGCCCAGCATAGGGAAAGAAAGGTTCAAGGAGGCAAGATGGTGGGTAAGTAGTACAGTCATGGATAAAGTCAGACTGAATTAGAAATCCATCCCTAACTGCAGAAGTTATATGAAATTTTTTAAGCCTTAATTTTTTACCTACAAAGTGGAACTGGAGATCAAAATATAATACCAATCTCTCAGCAGTGATGCAAGGCTGAAATGAGGAAATATGCATAAACTCTTGATCTCGAACCTTGATCCAGAGCAAATGATAAATAATACTGTAATCAACATCTATGCCCAGTCTTGCTCTACCCACCAACTCAAACTAATTATCTCATCGTTCCAAAAGGAAAAGGAATTTATTTAAATACTTAGGAGAATGTTGTCTTGTCTCTACTCTGCCACCTTGAGGCAAAGGAATGCCCATGAGCACAGAAAAGAATTCTCTTCTAGAGAATCAGCCTGTACTAGGCTGCACGAAACGCTGGTCCCAGGGCAGCCTTGTCTCCAAAATGAAAAGATGACATTCTTCTCCTGACTTGTGTTTAAAATTAGGTTAGTAGAAAAACATTTTAAATTAAATGTTTTCTTTCATCAAGTCTTCTCTTTCCTGCTGCTCGTTTGACAAAGGTACTAACAAATCACAAAATAAACAGATACTCTGGAAATGAAGAGTAAAGGAATATTTGAAGAGGCTATCATGCCTAAGTTCAATAGTCTAATTTTTCTCCCCAGAAAAGCTGTACTTGCTGTGAATTATAACACATAACATAGTGAGCTTTTGCTAGAAAAATTCATTCTGAAAGAAACTTAAATGTGGTACTATTTGCACTATGATCAAAAAAGGGAATAGATGCCACCCAAATACCATGATTTCCTGATGCTCACTATGAAAAAAGGTAGAGAATGCTCGTCTAGATAGAAACTGTGTACAAGAAAAGAGACACTGCCTCTTACTGTCCTTATATTCTCATTCCCGTCCATCATCTTCTGCACTTTCAGTTTCCATAGCTAATTCTGTTAATGGTTACGGATCTTTACCACCCTGGGCTGGCTTAGCTTTTTGAAAGTAAGCTATATGGGCAAAAGTGGAACTAACATTACCACGCAGCAAAGGAATTTAACGGGATCAGTTAGCAGTGGAAACTCCCATAACACAGAGTCTTTCCTAAAATGATTTTATAATCTGGAGGTATCACCCTCCTCTACAAAATGAACATCTTGACTATCCCTTCCAAGACCAATATCTCTCTTCTCCCCTAACCCCAGCCCACTCTGAACTTCCTTTCTTCTTATTCTGCATTTATACTGACACATAATTATACATAGCACTACCTTGCAAGTGTCTACTGCATGATCTCCAGGCACACTATTCAGCACACATTTACTGCTGAGCATTAGGAAAATAAAGAATAAGACCCAGTTCTTATAATGGCTTATAATGCAGATATAATATGATATATAATGTTAGATTATTTGCTGTTTCACCTGTATGCTTTTCTAACAAGAGCATAGGTAGGGTCTGTTACCGGTACTTGGCTCTTTGATGAGCACCTCTAGCCTTCAATAACTACTACTTATTGATTTATAATAGGTCACGCAGAACCTGAAGGGCGGTGCCTAACCTACTCACCCGTTCTCTCTTGGCCATATCAGCAGCGCTCACACCCTCTGCAGCCTTCGTCCCAGCACGAATCACTGCCGAAAGAGGGAAAAAGGCCAAGACATCCGCAAGGGAATTTTCACTGAGCAACAGGAGGAATGTGATTTGCATGATGCAAGCTCTTCGCACAGGGCCCAGGGGACTACATTGGCCAGGATACAGAGGCATTTGCTTAGGGCCAGAAATGGGCTACAGGGCTAAGTTCTCAGCTCAGAGCTGCTCTCAAGGACTGACGCTCTGAACACTTTGTAATTTTGTTTCTCTTCTCCTTCCTTCCCCTCAAAGAAGCTTTATGTACATGTCCAAAGTCAGATATGGAAAGACCTAGAGGAAGTTCTGAAAATCAGTACATTTTAGGCATTTGGATTACAAAAATGCTACACCTGGAATCTGGCTTTAGGATTTCGCTGCTCTTCGTGTACTTAGAGGCCATTACTAAGCAGTGTAATAGGCCAGTCCAGAAAATAGTCACATCACCATATAGAGAGAAGCCTGGTATCAAAGGCTAAAGGCCTAACATGACTAGTCCAGGCTGTACAGCTGTGCAGCAGGTGGGCTGACAAATACTGTAGAACCTAGAGGAAGAGATTTTTTTTTTTTTAATTTAAGGCTAATTTCTGGTTATCTTTCTGGCATTAAAGGAAAGGTACTCAGTGCACATTTTATATCCATGAATAATCCAAAAGAGTAATTTTAGTCATAATTTTCACTCCTTCAAAAAACCTATTAGAAATGATGACAAGAAGCAAAGGTAATTTAAGTTTTTCTTCACTCTTTGCCCTGATAATCCACTGATGAAAAGGTCTAAAGGCAAGCAGGCAGTAAAGAACTGGTTAATCTACAAATTGGGTGAAGGTTTCCTAACAGAAAAACACATCTGCTAAAGTGGAATAATAGTAGAACACTGCTAAAGAGGACATTTGGGTTTTTAATGTGAAACGGCTCCCAAACATTACATCGCTAGGTCACCGTCATAGCACAGGGCCAGCTACTCAGAGGCCTGGTGCATGTGTCTCTTCCACTACTCACAGCCTTCTCGGGCCAGATAGAGGTTCCGGGTTCCAGTTGGCTTCTTCACCTTCTTTGTCCGGAGCTTTGCAGCCTCATCACGGGTCACTGCCAAGTCAACCTTGAGCTGCCGGCCATCCAATTTAAGCCCACCACCCTGTGACAGATTGCAATCATCTCTCTTAAAATATGTAACAAGTAAAAACTAAGCACCTTTCAAGGAACACCAAGGAATGGGAAAAAGCAGATCCCAATTAAGCTATGGAAGCCAGCCCCAAGATGTTTCAGCCTAGCTAAAAGTATTTAGTATAGCTGTGCAGAAGGCCATTTGTGTACTTAGGGCAGTCAGCAATAAATAATTTATTTTACGGGAGTTAATTAGGACCAAAGTAGGCCCAAAGTGAGGGAAATGATCTGTAAACAGGAAAATTTTTAGTATTCTCAAGAAAGCTAATGAAATGGTAGTGTTAACTCCACTCCAAAAAAATTTAACGATGTCAATACAAGACAACTATCTCAAAACAATTTACACTTGGTTATAGAATACACAGAAAAATTCTCCATCATCCACACATGTTCTCTCTCAAACATTTACTCCGCTTCATAGATGACTTTAATCGCTTCTTGACCCAGTCTTTCATGTCATCAGCCTACGATAGAGGCTCACATATAGATAGTGATCAATAAATATTAGATACATTATTATACCTGTTTCCTCACTTATTAAAAAAGATAATAATTGTACTTACCTTATATATCTCTATAGGGCTAATATATGGATTAAATAAGGTAATGCTTATAAAGCTCAGTGCCTATCATACACTAAGCGCTCAATAAATGTTAGTTTTGTTATTATGTTGACAATAATAATAACAACAATAGTAATCATAAAAAAGCTTTGCATAAACACCAGATGCTGCCCCTACTGTCGCTTAAGTTATAGAGTAAAAGAAATGTCTTTCTTACCTCGGTCTCTGGAGAAGCTGCTTCCAGGCATTTCTGAGCTGCTTCTTGAGTCATGAACTGAGCAAATGCACATCCTGCACAGAGAGACAAAATTAAGTGAGATCTTAAACTCCCAAGTTCCACCAACACACTAAGACAACACTACGAATGGTAACAGCCTGACATAAAGTGGAAGGGGTAGTAGTATCCTTCCGTTAAATGAGACAGGTAGTGTGTCAGGCACTGAAGGTTCAAAGACAGATAAGATAGCACAACTATTCATACAATGAAATTTCCCTCATCTTTTTCAATGCTTCTTAGAACTTTAGTCTTACCATTTCTCTCCTTAATAATACTCACAAGAAATGCTAGAGAAATTCCAAACTAATATTTAATTCAGCAAAACTTATTGCATGCCTATTAGAGGATTTAAAAAAATGAGACAGCAACCAACTTAACCCTGAAATTAATTACAGATCTCACTGTCATCACTGTTACTTGGGATGCATTAGATAATGGTAGATCAACCCCTTAGAGTAAAAGGCCCAGGCCTCTATCACATGAATAGAGTAGTAAACCGGAAAGCCATGCGCCCAGTTCTTAACTCATGCTCCAGAATTTCCACAGGCACACCTTTCACTGATTAGACACAGGGTCAACCAACCCATCCTAATTTCTGCTATTGATAAACAGCAGCTTTATAAACAAAGAAAAAAGTTCACCTTACAGTAAACTCCAAAAAAAAAGAAATACAAGTCTCATAATATTTTGTTAGTATTCCTTTAAACTTTAAATATTCCCTCATATATGAAAATGACACTGTATTTCCTAGAGCTACTATGGCACTGATCTTCTGTACCCTATAAGAATGAATGGCAGCAGACTAACTGAAAGGACACATGTGGCAGGCCAACTAGAGGGTCACCATCTCGTGAGGTCTTTCCTGCCTCTTCCAGGCAGAGCTGAGTACCCCATCCTGCTGGTCCTCCACTCACATCTCTATTATAGCACTGGTCAGGTGGAGTCTTCCCAAAAAGACTGAATACCTCAGGAATAAGGGCCACATTTCTTGGCTGTCCTTATATCCCTAGCACCTACCATAATGTCCAGCATTAATAGATAGTCAATATGAAAAAACAAAAAAGAAGTAATACAGGGGGAAAACATTTCTAATAGTTAGATTAGCCTATTTATCCAAAATGAAGAAAATGGGTACTTCTCTCTAAATGGGGAACAATTTTATCATTGGAATTTCCAGGGTCAGTACTGGGTTCAGTCTTAACACTTCCATAAAAGTCTGCAGATAGTATTTAGCAATTCTAGGCAGTGAAATGGCATGTGATAGGGATAAATTGGAGGAGGAGGCCAAGGCTGTGTGAGTGAGAAGGCAGAAAAAGTGCCAGAAAAATTTAATATGAGCTAGGGTAAGACATGCAGTAAGAAAAAATAATGAAAACTATGCTTATTAAGATCATTAAGTCTCAGCTAGAATTAAACAGACCAAGAAAGAGAATGAAGCAAGTCAACTGTAGGTTACATTCTGAAAATAACCCAATATAACATGCATTCAAAAAGGGACAAAAGACATCATCAAAGTAAAGCAATATTCTACCAAACTTGGAATAGTGTATGTAATTCTAGCTGCCTATTTTTAGAAAACCATACTGGAAATGGAAAAGGTCTAAGAACCATAATTGAATATTGGAGCTTAAGTCACCTTAAGTGATTACTCTAGTTGAACCCACTCATTTTACAGATAAGAAACTGAAGCCCACAGTGGTTAAACGATTTGCCAGAAATCAAGCGGCTGGTCCATGGCTTAGTTAGGATTAGCTCTCTAATCTCCAGGAAGCAGTGCCGTTTTCTTTCTATCATAGTCTCATGTACATCTTTTTTTCAGCTGAGTAAAACCCAAAAATGATCAGGTCTCATCAGTTTGGAAAATAAAAAGGTTTAGAATGGAGGTTATTAGTCCATGGATAGCCCACAAACTCTCAGAAGTGGTATTTTTCTGAGGAAAGGGTTCATAGCTTTCGGTAGATCTCAAAGGACTCACGAATCAGAATGAATTAAGAATTTACTGCTTTAGAACAACTGCAGTTGATGAAATCAAAGATTATGAATGGGTTGAAAAGATGCTTACCTAACAGCAGTATACTACAATGAGGAGTGGGTCAACCCTTGAAACTCAAAAGAAATAGCTTTAGGGAGAAAAAAAAAAATCTAAGGCAGCACTTCTGTTACAGTTTTCTGACTGCTGCCACTGCAACAAAGTTTCTGTCTGCTTCCATCTCTAAAAAACATAACTGAAAAAGATCCCAGTAATTTCAAGCAATGTAGAATGATTAATACCCATGAGATGCTGTCACATTTGAAATTCAAAGAACAAATAGAAATCACTACCCTAAAGTAAATAAGGGCTTAAAAAACTTAAGACAAAATTATGGCTGGCAGCACCATGAAAGATGCTAAGTTTGACATCATGGAAAAACCTCCATGAACATCCTTGCACCTTGGTGCTTCTATGGATCACAGAAACCTGGGCTGATAGACTATGAACCCCTCAGAATGGCATGTATTATGCCCTCATGTAACCTAGTCAGTGCCCATGGCAGTGGTCTCAGTTCTTTTAGGGCCTGACCAGCTGACAGCAAATACCTTTAGAATGCTCTGTGTCTGAATGCAAGACAATGCGGACATATTTAAGATCTCCAAATTGCTGGAGGAGCTCCCCAAGGTCTTCTTCCTCTGAATCAAAGGACAGGTTTCTACGGAAAACAAGCAGTTCACAAGAAAGGTCAATTACAAAAGTGAGACCCCATGTTCTTGTACAAGGTGAGTGAGTCAGACTCCAACTGGAGTGGTTCCCTTGCTCATGACCACTCTCCCTTGTTCAAAAATAGCACCAATATGGGTAGCCTCCAGTGGCCAAGCCTCTGATATATGACTCTGCCCCTCGGCCATAACTGACTGACCTTACAAGTCTCTCTTTCAGGAATTTAAAACTTGAACACATATACAAAGTCCAGAAGTTGTAGATGTAGATTCACTTCAAAACAGCAATGCCCTACCCAAGAGAAACTTCTGGGGAGATGAAAATGTTCCCTATCTTGATCTGGGTGGTGGTTACATGGATATATATGTACATCTATACATACACAAATATATGTTTTATTTATATATTTATATATATATATATGTGGTGCATATATAAATGTGAAAATTTTCATTGAGATGTACACTTAGGTTAAAACACCTGACTGAATTTGTTATACCTTAAGAAGTTAAAAAAAATGGTAGGGTATCCTCAGAGAAAACACCCACAGCCTCCTGCAGTTCTGGGGTCCTAGAACTGCCCACACTTTCACACCCTTCTTGAGGTTTGCTCTTTGACAACTTTGATTTTGTGAGCCAGCCTAATGTTTATCCAACAAACCAGCTTTTTCACTTAAATTAGCTAAAATTAGTTTCTCTTACTACAAACAAAAGACAGCAGGCTGATGAGAAAAGTCAAATCAATCTACCTTTCTCTCCCTCTCCCTCTCCCTTCCTCACTCCCTCTCCATTAACCATTTTCTCCTTTGTGTTTCCTCTTTGAAATCCAGGTTTCGGTTAAAATGTTACAAAAGTCAGAAAATCTTTTAAAATAATAATTCAAAAACAAACATGCTAAAGTTTAGAGGCTAAGTACAAAAACAGAAACCTACTTATTTCTCTTGATGAGATTTAAAAATGTTGGAAAAAGATTTTGTTCTACTAAATTTCAACAGTGTAAAGATTCCTTATTTCTCCATTTGCAACAACATGGATGGACCTCGAGATAATCATGTTAAGTGAAATAAACCGGACAGAAAAAGTTGAAAACCACATATCACTTATATGTGGAATATAAACCTAAAAGCAACAAACAAACAGGACAAACAGAGACACATGGACAATAGACTAGTGGTTACCAGGAGGTAGGGGGAAGGGGAGAAGAGGGAGGTAGATGGGGTAAAACGGGTCAAATATGTGGTGACAGAAAGAAATCTAACTATGGGAGGTGAACAAACAATGCAATATATATGTGCCTTACTGTTAAATTGTACACACCTGAAATTTATCTGATTTCATTAACCAATGTCACCATAGAAAAAAATAATAAATTTTAAAAAATAAATAAAAATAAAAATAACTTCACACTTAAAAAAAAAAAAAAAGATTCATTTCCCCAATATGCACAGCCTTCTGGAGGAAAGAAAAACAGTCCCAAATAAGTATCTATAATTATACTTCTCTTGTACTCAGTTAATAACTCCATAAATGATTCTATCTTATGGAGTAACTGAGATTAAAAAAAAAAAATTTCTGTAATAAGACACATCTTAGTTACATTATTTCTTCTAATTTGCCTCATCATGTACATAGTTTTGTTTCTTCTATCTCTTTACCTTCCTAAGTTCTTTATTAATTTAAAAGACGTATAAGGAATCGCATCCTTGATATTATTATGGGCTTCTAAGTGTGACATTTCTTCCTTCCTATTAGAATTCTCTATGAATACAAAATTATTTATATGGCAATTCCATATAACACAGTAAAAAAAAATTATAGAGGGACATGCTATAAAGGAAGAAAGTGGGTTACAGCACAGCGTGTATATGCTAAACTGATCTTGGTAAATATTTATGATGTGGGTATATGTATGGTATGTATAGGTATTCTCTGAGTAGTGATAAAGGTTAATTTTTTTGTGTATGTTTTTGAACATTTATTTCCTAAACATAAATTACTTGTATAATAAAAACAATCTTAAGAAGATTGTACATGAGGATAAAATACACATTTTAAAGACTCAAATGGCCCTACACATTGCTACTTAAGAAAAGACAAGAAGACATGTTTGAGGGGTGCTGAAGATATCTTGACCTTCTGAAAATGCCAATCTATTGCAGTTAGTAAGACAAAAATAGCAATGGCAACGTGAAATAAAATCTATTTCCACCCATCTCCCTCTCTCAGTTTTCCTAGAAACAAACAGGATGTCTCACTTTATTCTAGACACTG
Organism: Pteropus medius; assembly: GCF_902729225.1. Taxonomy (NCBI): domain Eukaryota; kingdom Metazoa; phylum Chordata; class Mammalia; order Chiroptera; family Pteropodidae; genus Pteropus; species Pteropus medius. The sequence continues at coordinate 10,441,588 of NW_024356249.1, read as the reverse complement.
CTTTAGACAATAAGTTAGACATGAAGAGAGAAACTGTTTGGGACAAGAGATGTCACCCCTCCTCAGCACTCTCCTTAAAACAAAAGCCAGAAAGGAAAATGTTTCTAATAGTTAAAGATCTGATTTGTTCCAAACGATGCCACCCCAATTATAAAGAATGAAATCTAAATGATAACAAGATATGGAAACCCTGTTATTTATCCTCTGTGTATAGTTCTGATTCGCCTACATTTTTCATTGTTTGGTATGTTCCTAGGGCCGAAAAAGAAGGGAAGAGAAACCAATAAAGACAACACAAATAGAGCAGTTCTCAAGGTAAAAAGGCATACCTGATAAAAACAGTTTTCCCTTCATTCACATCAGAGGGTAATTTCCTCTTCTTTTTCTTTGAGATTTGTTCATCTAAAGTAAAAAGAAAAACAACAAACTGAAAAATACTAGTACAAGCCATATAACAAAGGGCTAACTTTTAAATATATCAAGACCTTGCACAGATCAATAAGGAAAAATCCAATTAAAAATGAACAAAAGATATGCAAATAAATATAAAAAGATGCTCAAACTCATTCATAATTAAAGAAAAACATAGTATAAGAAATGAGATACTATTTTTCACCAACAAAATGGGAAAAAACAAAGATAAATGAAATTTAATGTGGTAAGGGTATAGGAAAACAGAGATTCCCATATACCATTTTGACAGTGTACTTTTTGAAAACAAAACATGTAAAACATTTAAGAAAGAAATACACATACATTCACACACACAAAAATACACTACATTGTATGTGAGTGTTTTTACTTATAAAGGTATTAACTATCTTTAGATACACCAGAGACATACAACACTAGTTGTTTCTGGGGAGGGGCGCTAAGTGGCTGATGATCTGGGTATAAGGAAGACTCACTGTTTTTAATAGACATATGCTTATATATACACAGAAGCTTTCTGGAAGGATACAAAAGAAACAACAGTGGTTACTTTGGGGTATCATTGGGGGATTGGTGAGGAATTTTCACTTTCTATATTATACTCTTCTGTACTATATTTCTTATTAATGTTCTCTCATTATTATGTACTAGTCCTGTGATTTTTTCAAGAAAAAATTAGTAAGAAACAGCTCAATCTGGCTATAGAATGCAAGGTCTTAAAGTCCCTTCAGTATAAAAGCTTTTGATTCTAAGGTGCCTACCATTCTCTCATGGAAAAAGTTTACTTCCTCAGATTTCTTATACGGTGAAACCAACATGACAGACTTACAGAAAAGGAAGCAGAAGGGAGTGACCTGATAAGTACATAAAAACTTCCACCTTGACAAACTAAAGGACCAGTTACTGGCCATTCCTCATTCTGTAATGACCTGCCTCCCTCAATGAAAGCACTGAGTTTACCCCAACATTCTTGATAAGCAACAGGGTTTGATTAGTTTTACAAAATGCCCCCAAGAACTCCTTTATCCCTATCTCAACTCAAAAGATTGTTTAAAATCCACCTTGGTGTTAGATTTAATATCCTGTTTATCCAGTTAGTCATTCAAGTTGGATAATCAAGAGACAGCGCTTCAGCATTAAGATAGGGTTTAAATCTCCTATGAATCTTAACCCTCAAACACCACTCCAAACTCATTTAAAAAACAAAACCAAAAAACCTTTAGAAGAAATATAAAGTTTTCGTCTTCAACATTTAAAACATAAATTTGACAGAACACATTAGGGTTCTATTTAAAGAGGTCTGCGTTGAATTTCTCAGTAATTAATTGAAATTTGAAGATCCCAGGCCAACCTTCGTCGTCTTGCCCTTCAGTGTCAGTATCACTCTGAGCCAGTTCCTCTCCACTGTCAACACTATCTCTTCCCTCTGTGTCGCTGTCCTCATCGGAAAGATCCTCTTCACTGCTTTCAGCAGGTGCTGCCCTCTTGATTGCTCTGCAATGGCACAGTTCAGAACTAAGGACCTCCAACTTCATTATGCATGTCAGTCATCAATGACGGGGGCGGGAGAGTCAACATTCTCCCCCTCAGAGACAAGCCTGAATCTTCTTCTGTTGTCTCAGAACAACCTGAACTGCTTACCTCTTCTGAATGTGCACAGGCCTGGTCACCTTTGATTCTTTACTCTCCTCCTCCTCTTCATCACCATCATCACCATCCTCCTCTTCCTCTTCCAGATCATCATCATCATCACCGTCGTCTTCCTCTCCCATATTCTCTTCTTTCCTGCCATTCTCTTTACCTAATTTCTGATGTTTAGGTTCAGGCCTCTTCTCCACACCTATACAGGGAGGTAAAGAAAGTTAGGAATTAATCCAGTACCTAAAACAAGGTTATTTTAACAAAAATAACTAATACCCTCAAGTTCCTAGTTCATTTGGTTTTACAGAATCTCACATATTTTCTTACTATATATATATATAATAGGAGAAAGTATAAGGAATAAAAATAAACAAACAAAAAAACAAACAATAACAAAAGCCCCTTATCCCTGAGATTCCCTTGGAGTCTTTCCCATTCATCAGAAGCCTGAAACTGAATCTGGCTCAGAATGAGAAGTAGCAACTGAGCCTCTACAAGTAGCCTACCATCATGCACCACAGCCAGCACAATGCTCAGTCTGGAGCCCAGCCAGGAATTTAATCTTGGTGAGTTCTGTTCTCTGGGCTCCTGGCTGCCTAAAAACCAATTGTTTTCTAAATAAAACTCAACTTTTACGTTTCCCTATTCTTAATGTTCCATCATTCGTCATTATAAAAAGCTGGGGAAGGACATCAGGTAGCGGGAGCAATGAACTCAGTCCCACTCCTCAATCACATCCACACCCAAGCATGGGCCTAGACTCAAAAAATCCTGTGCTTTGGGACCAGATCACCAGATGGTACAGTATGAAATGACAAACAGCTCTGGGTTTCTCAGCCAGCGGGAATTCAGAGTTTTTCTTACTCATTCTTGTTCTTTTGGGTACTCTTGTGCTTTTGGTATCTCCAGCCCAATATTCTCACTGAGAAGCAGGTTCCCTCATACTTTTATTGTAGAACTGTTTCTGCACTCACCCCAGGACATACAACCCCTCCTACCCTGCACCACCACATCTTACCTGGGGCAGAGGCAGAGGGTGTATTTTTATATTTATCCTTTGCCACAGCCCAATCCACAGCCACTGTCCGCCCTGTCAGACAGAAGAGCAACATCAGAAAGGCCTTCTTCCTTTAGACGTTTCTATCTCTTGTAAATGACTTTTTATTCATCGAAGACAGTAAGGAACAAAAGGAGACAAACTGCCAATTCAGAGAATACTGGTTATAAAATAAATCTCCCAGTAGCCGTCTATTCTTTTTAACCCTTAAACTTTTCTTTTTATCAATTAACAAAAATTTTGCCTTTCTACACAGCCACTACACCTGGGATAGTTTTAAAAAACAATTAAAACAGTGCTTCTAATTAGACCAAAAGTTTCCAGTCGACTAGCAAGAGGCAAAACAGGCATTCTGGAATAATTTGCACCATACTCAGAAGTTAGCAAGTCTCTAAGTCAATCCCTTCTTCAGTACCTGGTAAATCCATACCCGGAGTAGCCTCATTGTCAGCTTAATAGCCCATGGATGCTGAATAGCGCTCATAACCAAGAGGGAAAAAAACTGCAAATCCCACATCTCCTAAACGGCAACCATGTTTATTACAGGGATGTTATTTCATTAGGGATTTAAAAGAACACTCATTACCAAATAAATAGGAGAATAATGACATAGGTTCTTTCCAGTTTAACCTAAGAACAAGTATTAGAAATGTTTCAACAAAACAGCTTCTGTATTAGCATTGAGACTTTCAATAATACAAACACCTTTTGAAAATGTAGAATGTGGGTTACTGTGCTAATTTACTCAAACACCAAAAATATCTGGGTCAATAGTATGGGTATAGAAAACTTACCCTTTATCTCTTTCATGTTCATGCTTTTGAGAGCTTTTCCTGCTTCTAGGAGGTTTTTGAATTGAACAAAAGCAAAACCACGCATCTTTCCATCTGTGTGCAAATGTACAAAGACGTTAGAAGCAGCAGGTGGGAGCCAACACTAAGAAGGAAATTATAGCAACCAAGGCTGGCGAGATGGCCCAAATGCTGCCAACCAGCCAGCCCCTCACCCAAAGCTTATGTCCTGCTGAGTATAGGGAAGAGCAATGCATTTTCTCAAACTGTAACTTGTCTTCTAAAACTAGTTTTGATCTCATTAAAAATACCATTAGGGGAATAAACACTATTATATGAGTTTTTATTACTTCCTAAGCACTATGCCTGATACTTTATATACATCACATCATGGAGCACATAAAGAGTATGACATAAACCTTGTATTTCTATTTCTAATGGTGCTTAGTTCAAGGGTGATTTGGAAGAAGACCATTCTGTTAAATAATATTAATCTAATCCCCACCAAATGAAGATTTGCTAGTACCTGGCTTCTTAGGGATGTTTACTTCAAGGACTGCTCCGTACTGAGCAAATACTGTCTTCAAGTCATCTTCTGAACACTGAAGTCAAAAGTAAAGAAAGAAATAGAGGTATTATCATAATAAATAAATATGAAACATCAATTATTAAATTGGTTCATTAGGAAGAGCTTAAACATTTTTACTACTTTTTTACTTTTGAGACTAGGACAACAAACATATCTGAATAGAAGACATCTTGCCTTGTATCTAAAAGGCAAGAGGACAGAGATTAGAGCTTCTCCTCCCCTCCCTTTCTCAAAAAGGCATCTTCTCTCACTGTCTTAATAAGTTCCTGTTTATACAGGCTCATTTTCTGAATTCAGCAATGCTAAGGCTCATTCTCAGAGGCATCATGTACAATCTACCATCCTGGTGAGTTCTACCCATGATCACCAACAGCTTTCAGAATGGGCAGTGTTCAGTTTTCTCTGTCACTTACCTTAAAGCTCAGATTCCGAATAATTAATCTGGCTTTCTTATCTGCCACTTTGGCTTTTTTAGGCTTCTGCTCCTTCTTTGGGGACTCTAAATTTTCTAAAAAACAAGAGGCGATGGAATAAGTCTCTGCTCCAAAATCACCCACCTCCAGGCCCAGAACACAACAAGAAAAAAGCTACTAACATCTACCACAGGAGTCAGTGTGGCAAAACCCAAGACCACCAGATTTTCCAGACTTAGAAGTAAAGGCTAAAATGAGTAACAAAATACATTGGATGGTTTTGGATATCAAAAGGAAATTCAAGAAGCTTTAAATTTAGGTGGTACTCCCATCCTCGCCCCCACCCCACCACTCCACCTCCTCCTCGCCCTGGGAGAAAACTCACCCTTTTCCTTGGATGTCTTCCTCAGTTTTTTTTTGGCAACGGTCACGTTGATTTTGCAGCCTTCAAAGGTGGTAATCTCCTTGAGGGCCCTTTGAACATCTTCCAGCATAGAAAAAGTGACATAACCAAAGCCTCGACATGCCTTACTCCCTAAACAATAAGAGGGTGGAGAGATAACCATAAGCCAAGAGCCCTAAGCCAGTAAATTCTCAGAGCCCTAAACTAAGCTCTGAGATATACTACCAGATCATCCTATAATCAATTTGCCAAAATCCTCAGGAGGGAGAGAAACAAGGTTGGCATCAGTGGCCCCTTCTCCACTTTGCTCAGATAGTGTTAGGCTTCCTCTTCTAATTTGGTGTCTTCACTGTTGGCTCCTCTTCTTCCTCCTTTCCTGATAATCTCAAAATTATAGAGGATCCATGATATCCACTATACTCCCCAAAGAAGAACTCAGCATCAAATAGAAGGGAGCATCACCAGAGATGGTAGGAAAGTATAGTAGCTTTGAAAATTACATGTAATAATGCAGCTCCTCCTCACAAGAGATCAGCAATGGTGCCTGGGGTCCAAAAGAACCTCGAATAATAAACAATGCTTCAGGAGCCTGTAGATACTATTACCATTATTACCAAGCCTTAGCGATCAATAACAAATTAAACCTTTCCAATGCAGCTGTGAATCTCCTATCTCACTTTATCTTCGGAACACACCAAGGTAAGTAAAGCAAATATTATCATCCCTTCTCTCCAAATGAATAATTTGGGATGAAGGAAAGCAAATAAACTTGGTTAATGTTCCCCAAGGTGTTAGGAGCTGAATTAATTTCTCATTACCAGCCCCATCCTCTTTCCAATGGGATTCCACCAATATAATGACTATTAGGACCAAGACTATTAGGACAGGAGTCAGTGTCCTGACTATTAGGAGAAGACTATTAGGACCAAGCAGATGAACAGTTGTAAAATAAAAAACTGTAAACTTCCTTTGCTCTTCCTGGTATGCTTTTTTTTGGTTTAACATTTCTCTGTAGTAAAATTTTAAGTAATTTTCTGCATCAAAATGGAAAAAGACCAAGTAGTCTGCCTACTACCCAAAGAAGAAATAGCTCACATGCTCTGCTTCTTTTTCATCTACACTTGAACCTGATTCAGGGTCCAAGCCCTCAAACACAGGACACTGATTCACCTAAACAGGTTAAAGTTGACACCCGGCACTAGGAGAGCATACTGTGATCTGGAAATCAGTTTCTTTTCTCTTGGAACTCTTTCTCACAAAAGCCTGCCCACTTACCTTTCAGAAAATAAGACCAAGAAAATTCAGGCCCTTCCTGATCAGTACAACCAAAAATAAAGCAGCTAAAACATGAAGGAGTTTGGCATTGAAATAAAAGCATATACCCACAATAAATGCCATGCATTTTTTATGTCTGCACAAAGCACTGACATATTTATTTGAATCTTCACAACAATCCTGTGAAATTATTCCCATCTTAAAGGTTAAGTGGCATGCCCAAGTCACCCACACTGAGTAAGACTTCATCCCCCAACCCCTCCCTCCCATCCCACTAGGTGCAGTACTCTTTCCAATACATCTAGGCTGTCTGGATAGAAAAGCATAGTTTCTTAATAAGGGAATAAGCTTTCTTTAAAGATTTAGACCACGTATACAAGGTAGAAAGTAAGGTTATACATAGCTTACATTCTGAGGACCCAAAGATGAATTCCCATTCAATGGCCTGTTATTCCCTGAAACACAACCATCTGGCACTGTAATGTTTCTCAAATTGTTTTTGACAACACACAGTAATAAACGTAACTCACAGTAGAACCCAGTCCACATATATATTTTTTATATAAAGCCAAAAAAAAGTTTTATGAATACTTATGCTTTACCATATATGGATATACTCCTATTTCACTTAAAAATTCTAGTCAAGACCCACTAATGGGTAATGATCCGCAGTTTAAGAAACACTGCTGTATAGCACTCTCATTCTCTCATTCAGCCCTATCTGTACTTAAAATGACAAAGAACCAGGGATGTACTATGGCTCAAATAGCAACCAGAGCCATGTCAACAATCCTAACCCTAACTTGTTACTAACAAAATATAAACTAAGGATGGAGTGATTGTTAACACACTGATAGCCTGCCTACTCACACACTCAGACACCATGAGGAGGGAGGAAGGGGGACCCACAAGATGCCGCTTCTCACCAGTTGTTCTGCTGAAAGGTAAAGAGGCAGCCGCCTAGAGAGACAGCCTGATGACTTAGAAGGGAATAAAATGTATGTGCTAGGTAACATCTGGTGCCTATCTCAAGTGTCCCTTGAAGCTAGGTAAGAGGAAGGAATGCTTCTACAATTAAAACCCTTACAATCCATCCTCATTATAATATATGCCGACCCTCCCTCACAGTGATGTGATGAGATCAAACAGAATGTGAAGCATACAGCAGTATTCCACAAGTCGGTAAATAGTGCCAGTAGCTCAAACCAAAAAAACCTTGGAGTCAGACTTGACTCTTTGACTCCTCTTTTTCTCATACCCCACGTCTGATCCATCAGCCAATCCTCTCAGGCTTACCTTCAAAAAATATTCGCATTCCAATCACTTTTTACCACCTCCACTGCTACCATCCTGCTCTGACATCATGATCGCTCAGCAGAATTATTCCAAGAGCATACTAACTGGTCTCCCTGTTTCTGTCCTATTCTCTAATAGCCTATTCTCAACACGGCAGCCTGCGAGAATCTTTCAAAATGTAAGCCGGATCATACTTACTGCTCCCTGCAAAAAACCCATAGTTTCCCATCTCAGAATAGAAGTCAAACTCCTTTGCAATCGCCTATAAGGTCCTACATAATCTGGTACCCTACATCTCATCTCCCAATCCTCTTCCTTTCATTCACTTCACTTCAGTCACCCTGGTCTCCTTGCTATTCCTCCAATGTACTAAGCACAGTGCTCTTCAGTAACCTTGAGCTTGAAGTTTCTCCTCTGCCTAGAGAGACACACGTTCGCTCTCTCGCTTCCATCAGGCCTTCTCTGGCTACTCTATCTGCAACTGACACCTCTACACCCCTCCTCCTCCCCAACACACACACACACACACACACACATACACTCCCTATCCTTCCCTGACTTATTTGTCCCCTTTGCATTTACCACCATCATCACTATATATTTTGCTTGTTCGCCTGTCTTCCCCATCTTGAAGACATAAATGACTGCAAGGTTTTTTATTTGATTATATGCACTGCTGTACCCCCAGGACCTACAACAGTGCCTGGCACTCAATAAATATTTATCGAATAAATAACTGAGTAAATGAATAACACGGTGGTTAAGAGCTCTGGGTCTGGTGATCAAATTCTGGGTACACTACTTACTAGCTGTACAAACCTATGCGACAGTTATGGAATTTCCCTAAGCCCCAGATTCCTCATCTGTGAAATGGGGTTAAGATTCTCCATCCAAAAAGATTGCTGAGAAAATTAAATGAGATTACACGTGTGGAACTCAGCACCGTACCTGGCAATCAGGTGATTCTCAATACGCTTTATTTATGTTTTATTAAGAGTTAGCGATTTTCACTGTTACCAAATAAGACCTTGACTATAAGTGTGCATAATAGACAGAAAGTGCTATATAAACTTAAGGGACTGCTTTGACTTTCAGAAACGGACCCCTATGGACTTATCTAGAGCAGAGTCAGTTTGGAAGAAACTCAATTCCCAGACCCTTCTCTTAGGGGCGGTAAAGAATTACGGCTCGCTGAAGTTTAGAAGGGTGTCCTCGGCCCCGTCCCTCACCCAGGAACCCCGGCCCTATCCTCGACCGTCACGCCCCCTACCTTTCTCAGTCACCACGAAGCACTGCTTCACCGGTCCCACCTGACTGAACAACTCCTCCAGCTGCTCACTGCGGGCCGAAGGAGGGAGGCGGCCCACAAACAGGGTCAACCCAGCCATGAGGCCAGGAAACGGAGGCGCAAGGCTGCGAGCGAAGCAGGCCGCGCACGCGAGTCAAGCAGCTGGCTTTAGCAAGCCGAGCACGCCAAGTTGCTGGGAGGTTCCGGAAGTGCTCTTTACTCAAAAGAGTCCGAAGGAAAACGTGGTGGGATGGGGAAAAAACGTTCCGGAACGAAAAAAAATGGTGACTCCGGGGGGCGGAGTTTCTTGAATGGTGCTCCACCCCTAGTCCAAGTACCGCCCCACCCACCCACCCTCTTTCCTGCCACCTTAGGGAACTGGCTTCCTTAGTTACTATTCTCCGTAAAATCTCAGCTTCAGGAGATCGATCCCAAATTTACCAGGGCAAGCAGAAGTAGTTTTTGCTCTAATCCCGGATCTGACCTATAATGGATGTTTAATAAATAATTTCTGAAGTGCCAGCACAGACTCCCAGATTACGGTATAAAATGCAGCCAGAATATACATAGACATAAGTACATTATACACATCATTCAAACAATTCTTGTGTTATGAGAGAATATGAGACATCTGTCACACTGTAACATAACTATAACTGTGGTTATGACGGTTCACGGACAAATTATAGCTACTAAAGTACACGTAGAAACAGTTTGTACACAATCATTCCTTTAATATTTACTGAGCTTCTACTACATATCAAGCACTGGGGATAAAACTGGTAAGCTAAAAAGAGACACGGTCCCTGCCCTCATGGAAAATACAATCAGTGGGGTAGACAGACATGAATCAAAAAAAATTTTTTTACAAATGAATCACAGCAGGCACACTGCAAATCCCATGAGAACACATCCAAAGCAAATATAATATCCAGTTTACACACACAACCTAGAACCCAGGTCCTCCATGACACAAGAGACTATCTTCCCTTAGGTAGGCTTATCAGACAGACCCAAGATTGAGGAATCTCACTGGCCAAGAGGAGGTCTGAGTGCTCTTGGATCCTGAAACAGAGTATTTGCTATCCCACCGGGCTCAGGAACTGACTTGTGTGCAAGACTGCAGCACCCTGCAGAACATCTAGCTAAAAACGTACCCAACGTATTTTTTGGTTACTTTTAAATGGTATAAACTGAATATGTGGTAGGTAAAAATTCAAAAAGTACAAACAGTAGAGTGAAAAGTAGGTTTCTCCTTCACCTCACACTCCATTTACTTTCAACACATTCTGGATGGATGGATGGATGGATGGATGGATGGATGGATGGATGGATGGATAGTTGGTTGGTTGATAGTAATAAGGGGGAAAGGGAGAACACTTAACATCAAATTTATGAAGACCTAGCTCCAAGTAAGTTATACACACTTAAAAGAAAATGTCACAGTTATTTTGAAATACATAACTTGGGAGAGAAAATATTGAAATACAAAACATATTTTTAAGGCTATGGGATTAATTCTATCCAGGATAAAGAAAGACAAATAGACAAAGAAAATAGGATGGGTCATTAGAATAAAGTTGGTTTGGGATTCCACATTCCTTCCTTTTTCCCTCCTTCTCTCCTGTCCCCTCACCACCTTAGCAATCAAAATTCCATCTCCAAAGACTAAATTACAAGCTTCAGGGCCCCAGTCCTGCAGTGTGCACAGGTAAAAGAACTCTAAGAAGGCTGTTCCAACATTCCTTTGGGACGCCCCCACAATGCTAGACTTTTAATACTAAGGACCCCAACTGCCCTTAAAGAACAAAATGAAAATATGTCCCTGTGCCCATCAGGGGGCAGCAGTCACCCACAGTGTGGAGGAGTTCTGTGCTCTAGGAGAGGCTAACAATGCAGGTGACATGACCCTTTCTACACTTCCCAAGTTTCAGACCTGGCTTCCCATCTCAGTCTCCCAGCCTCAGCCTCAGCCCCATTCTCTCCTATTCATTCATGTCAGAGAGGCCATGTGGTCCTTCGATCAGTAATATTTGCTCATCCATCTACCTAGGACACATGCAGTGTTCTTTATTAAATAGCAGGAGTCGTGGTACCCTGTGCCGCACCAGCAACCTGGCTTCCAGGGGCAATAAACTACTGGCCTTTCTCTCATCCATCACTATGCAGGAACCAGGAAAAGAAATGGGAGGCCTGGGCTGTGTTCAGCCAGCCTCTCTCAAGCCCCGTCTCTCTGACTTCACTCCTCCTTGTAAGCCAAACCTTCTTAAAATACTGCGTACTTTTTGTTCTTAGCACTTCTCACAACTGTTACTTGTTCTATTGTAATGATTTATATGATTAACTCTTTAATGTCTGCCTTCCCCAAAAGACCTTCAACTTCATAAGTTCAGGGCTAGTGTCCACCTTGTTCAATTCTATCCCCAGCACCTAGCAGCACATTATAAGTATTCAATAAAATGTTTTAAAGAGGCCGAATGAATAAAGGTGAGTTTGTCTCTCAGTCCCCTACCTTACTAAGAAATGGAACTAAAGGGTGTATTCATTAGGATTATCTGGACTTTTGTAGAAAACCTGCTTAGAGTAAGGGCTGAGGCATGAGATAAAAGAGAAGGGTCGTCTCATCAAAGTCTCAGCTTCTTTATAAAGTTAAAGGTAATTCTTGCTGAGGAAAATCGAAGGAGTGTTGGAGCTGGCGAACAACCAGCTGTGTTCCCCCGCCCCTCCCCCATCTCACAGCCCCACTCAGAGCTTCCAGACAGAAAAGCAGTGTGTGT
>NW_024356249.1:10417324-10427337 GCF_902729225.1 Pteropus medius | reverse complement strand
GTCGTGGGAGGATGGGGACAGGGCCTGGTAGGATCTTGAGGCCGGGAGGCTAGGGCTGCTTCCTGAGGGCCGCGGGGGGCTGAGGACGCAGACCAGCGGACAGCGCGGGGGCCTGTCGGGGCTGGAGCATAGCAGCATGGACGAGCTGTCCCGGGAGAGTCCGCACAGCGAACCGGATGAGGCGCTACTGCCTGCGGGCCAGGCTCCGGGAGAGGGGAGTTCCGGGGGCGCGGGGGAGCCAGGGGCCTCCTTAGACCTCCCACTGGGCACGATCCTGGTCTTCGCCCCCAGCGAAGAAGTGCTGTAGAGGCTGAGCCCGGGCAGGGCTTCCCCAAAGGCAGGGCCCTGGAAGAGGCTGGGCGCGAGCAGGGCCTCGCTGCAGAGGGCCTCCTCGATGCTGCGCCGCAGGTTGATTGGGGAAGGCGGGCGAAAGTCCACGGTGTAATCACTGCAGGGGGACGAGGCCGGAGAAGGGCCCGGGTTGGCCTCCGCCCCATCAAAACCCTGGCAGGCGCCTCCTTGGAGTAGGAGGTCGGGGCCCGGCCCTGCCAGGGCACATAGCTGCAGCAGCTCCGCGTCACCACGCGCGATGGCGCTACCCAGGTGCTCCTTGTCCGGGGGCCCGGTGACCCAACGTCCGGGCAGCAGCGGGGCCGCGTGGCCCGGGGAAAAGCGGAAGAGCTTGGCCCAGCAGCGTGGCGGCACGCGGGGGCTGCAGAGCGCCGGGTAGAGGCCCAGCAGCGCCAACGGGAGCGCGATCCCACCTCGCCCAGGCGCAGGCCTAGCTGGAAGGCCCACCAGGGCCAGGGCCCCTCCAGGCCAGGCTGGCCGCCATAACCCAGGGCGTGCAGCACCTCGTAGCCCTGAAGAGCTCCGCTCAGCAGCCCGAAGGTGCCCGCCACCGGGGCCGTGCGCGCCGCGCGCCGCCAGGACTCCCGCGGGGCGAAGGGACTGCGGGCCTTCGGGAGAGGGGTGGTGCCTTTGAAGCCTGACCCTCCCAGGGGCGCTCCAGCCCGCCGCCGCCGGCCCCCCAAGCAGGAGAGCGCCAGCAGGAGCCCGGAGAGGAGGGCGGCGAGGAAGGCGTGCAGCCCGCGGGAGGCGAGCCGCAAGGGCCGCAGCGGGCGGTGGGCGGCGCTCCCAAGGGCGGCGGCCGCCGCGAGCCCCAGCCCGAGGAGCAGCAGCGCCGCCAGGCCGGCCGGACACCGCGGCGGGCGCGGCCGGGCCAGCAGCAGGCAGGCCAGGCCCAGGCCGGCGGCCAGGCAAGGCAGCGGAAGGTCCTGCAGCAACAGCCAGGCGAGCGCGGGCAGCCGGTCGCGGTGCCCATAGGCGTCGTAGAAGAGCGGGAAGGCCCGCGTGGCCCCGGCTGAGAGCAGGAGCAGGTCCAGCAGCGCCAGGCAGGAGGCGCCGGGTGGGCAGCGCCAGGGCAAGAGGGCCAGAGCCAGTAGTGCCAACAGGGCCACCAGGCCGAAGAGCGCTCCTACCCCGTACACATGCGCCTCCCAGGCGAGACCCCAGCGAGCCCTGGCCTCTGCCCAGTCGGCCTCCAGGGTCAGGAAGAAGAGGGGCAGTGGGGCCGCAGGAGGCTGTCCCTCGCGTTCAGGAAATTCCCCTTTGCCGCAGGACCCAGGCCCACACTCTGGCCGCAAGGAAGGCTTCCCAAGTTTGGCCGGAGAAAGGTCATTCGGGCCAGAGGTGGGGATGGTGGGGTCTGTGGGCAAAGAACGTTTGTCTGAGGCCATCGCCCAGCCCATAGTCTGTATGCCAGTCAAGGTTCTCATAGCATCCGGGACACACTTGTCTTAAACTTTTGGCCCCTCGCTTTCCTCTCCCCCATCAAACTCCTCATGCTACTTTCAGCCCTCATCCCTTCTCCCACCCCTCCCGCCCCCAGCTCCCTGCTTTGTTCATTTCCCTTCATAACTCTGTGACTCTACTGCAAAGGGTTTTTCTTAAGAAGTCCCAGGATTTTACAACTGGAAGGGACTGTGGAAGCCCCCTCTAGTTCAATCCCCCACTAGAAAGAAAGCTTCTTAAGAACAAGTATTTTTGTTTGCTTTGCTCACATCTGAATCCCCATGCCTAAAATGGTGTCTGGCACAGAGTTGGCACTGAGCAGATATTCGTTGACTAAATGAATCCTCTTGTTTGTCAGATGAAGACACTGAGGGTCCACGAAGAGGCAAAGTGATTTGTCCAAGGTCACAAATTGGCAGGGCTACTACTAGAATCCAGATCTGAGCACCAGTCTGAGCCCCTTTCTACAATTCCAGAGCCTCTTCATAATACTAGTTTGCTTCTCTCTTGCTCTGTACCCCTGACTCCCAACTCCCGCCTCAGTGCTAGAAGAAGCTTTCCCTGCCCATTTTCAAGTGCTTCTCCATTCTCCCTGTCTCTTCAATAAAAGCCCCTACATACACACATACACACACGCACACACATGCACACTTGTACACATGCATACATGCAGGAGGGTGAGAGGTGAGATACTCCTGTCCCCAGCACCCCGAGAACACCTTTCCTATTCATTGGCCTTCCTGCCTGCTATACCCTTCTCTCTACCCACAGCTGTGAACCTCATCCTGACTCAGTCACAAAACCATTAGTCTAAGGCTCTTAATACAGGTGCATGCCCCTTTGGTTCTAGTCCATTTTATAGAAAGTAGCATTGAGATGGACTCTGCTGGGGCTTGAAGTTACCCTTGAACTTCTAGGAAGGAACAACTGGGGAGAGCATAGTGAGATAAAATGCCATCTTAGTCAGTGAGGCCCTCAGGGTTTGCTCTGGGGTTTGCTAACTCAGGCCCCTAGCCCCATCCTGTGCTTCAACATCTTCCCCATGTCCTATGGGAAAGGGAAGTCAAGTAAGAGAGGTCGAGGAGTAAGATCTCTAATTCACTCTCCTGGAGCAAGAGAGGAGTTAGAAAGAGTTAGATTCAAGGATTCTCTTCATGACCATGCAGCAATGGAGGATGCTGGAACCGGAACCTCTCCCTACTCCACCTAGCAGACTCAGCAGAACTGTGGCTTCAGGCAAGGGCAGAGGGAGAAAGATGGTGGCAAAGGATGCGGACAGCCTGGTGGGAATGGGGAGATGAAGAGGAAGCAGATGTAGAATGCGGTTGGGAGGGCGGGGTGGGAGACTGGGGATCTGCTGAAAACCAGACTCCTGCCCCAACTACCTGGCCATGCCCAGCCATGCCTCAACTGGATAATCTAGGAAGACCCCTCAGCTGGACAATACAAGAAAACCTCAGGAGGACCCCCACCCCAGGCAGTGCCAGCTCAGGCTGGGGACATGCAAAACAAAGCAGTCCTGAGAACAAGGAAAAAGACTGCTTCTCGGCCTTTTGGCTACGATCAAGTATAAAAGGAGTGAGGAGGGCAGAAAGCGGCTCTGGAGAAAGAGAAGAGGAAGATAGAATCAGACAACTGGGGAGGGCAGAGAGGGAGCAGCCAAAAAATTAAACATCCACAGCTCACTGCCTACTGCAAACGGCAGCTTGTGCCCTGCCTCCCGTTCCATCGCATTCCTCAAGTCTGAAGTGGCGAAGAGTACCTACTGCACAGGCCGCTATGAGCACAAATGGACAGTGCGTGCAAAGCTGTTTGGAGTACCGGTGCATAATAACCATTCAATATGTGGTTGTCATTGGTGTCATCATTATAGGCTAATGTTTATCCCTCATCATCAGTTTGTGTGTGTGTGGGCGTGACCATTTCTGGCTTCAAACTAGTTCTTTATTTAACTTACAAAAGGGCTGCTGTCCCTTAGCACATCCTAAACTTGCTTACAAAATCAACAGTTAGTCAAATGAGTGAACATCAACGTATTGTCTCACTTTGTGAACCCTGCTTGAAGAACACTATTTGAATGGCTGGGCATCCCTGAACACCTAACAAAAACACAGCCGTGAGTTAAAGGAGGATCCCTTCAACTGGGAACAGACAGCTTGCCGATCAGAGGCAGGCATCAGTCTGGTATTAGTGGCATCAGACACACACACTCTCTCCCTCACTCTCATTCCTTGGTCTCCTCAGACGCCCTTGCCCAACCCACTTCTACAAAGTGGATGAGTTTGTTTGGCCTTTCCTTGGCCTTGGTGGGCTCTGCAGAGAGGCAGAGACCATGCCTGGGAGCCCCACAGCCTGTGCTAGCCTGCCGCCCCACACACCTCTTCCCTGCTCATTGTTCAGACCAGTGCAGCTCTCAGATGTCTGCTCCTCTCCTCACGGAGGGCCACAGAAAGCCCTTCCTCTCATCTCTGTCCCAAAGCACTATGGCAACTAGAATAAATTTCAACATTCCTTAAGAAGCCAGAAAAGGAATTAAAATAAATAAATAAATAAGCGAAGTACAGGCACAGCTCAGGTGTCAGAGGAACGAGTTCTGAACTAGAAGCACTGCTTCCAGGGGGCAAGGCATGGCTAGTGTGCCCAGCACCGGGCCACGTGTGGCTGGGAACAGGCAAAGAAGACCTAGTTTCTGCCTTTGAGGGGTCCACTTGATCTCACTCCTTTCGAGGCTTCCCCAGGAGCCCTCAGGTTCCCCTAGAAAAGCCCAGAAGATAGTGACTTCCTAAGGTCCCTCTTGTGAGCAGGCCTCATTTACAAGATTCTCCCACTCTAGCCCTGTGGCCCCTCTTGACCTCAGGGGCAAAAAGGAGGAGATGGGATGTCAATATGAGTAATTGGTGAGGTCAGAGCTGGCTAGGGAGGAGTCGGGGAGAGGGGCCAGCTAGATTTATGGAAACGTCAGGCCTGATTATCCACCAGCTGCCCAGATCAAAGGGCTGGGGGATCTGGGCTCCACTGTGGATGCCGGAAGCTGCAGCCTGTTCAGTGGCCTGGCCCCATCCCTTTCCCCACCCCCACCTCCAGGATTACAGAGGATTGATACTTTTTGTAAGGGCGACATTTGAAATATTTAACAACTGGAAATGGCACAAGTGCCAGCCAGGATGGTTAGGGAGTGGTGGGGAGCGCTCAGGGGACTAAGTGCAGTGAGTACTTATCAATTGGTATGAAAGTCTTTCAAGGTGTTAACGACCTGTACAACTCTTTCTGTGTGTAGTGGTTGAAGCAAAGGGGACCTAACGCAAGGGAAGAGAAGCCCTAGGGTCAAAGGTTAACCACATCTAGGTTAGAAAGGTCCTAGAGGAGACACAGAGAGACTCCCTATGTCCCCTAACTGCTTGACACTGCTCCCCACACACACTGCTGGCTTAAGTAAGGCCCCCTGGCCTTCTCTCTAAGATGCTTATAGCTCTCCTGGGTTTATCCAAGAGGAACAGCCAGGAAGAGGCTAGGTTCCTGCAACCGTCAGTGTGGAGGGGGAAAAAGGGTGGTATGAGTGAGCTGGGCTGCCTCTGCTACTGTCCAGACTCATTAAACCTGCCTGGACAGCACTGTCACCAAGGCTGACATGGTGCCAGCTATCATTCTTCCCCAAGGCCACAGAGCCTGCCCCCAACCCCACAGAAGATCCTGCCACTGCTACGCACTGGGCTGGACAGGGAAGGGACAGCAGGCCCCTCACCCACATGGCCAGGAATGCAGTGATCACGCAGGAGTGAGTGAGAGTCAGGTGCTGTGTTAAGCCTGGAGCTGGAAGAAACTGGGGGACCAGTGATTTCCACTGCTGAGCATGTTCCTTATCGGGAGGGTAGAGGCTGAGAGGATTCGCAGCTACAGTTTCTCTACAGGGTTTCTCTAAAACCCTTTTTAGAGAAAAGCTGGGGCCTGGTGGTCCCTCTCCATGGCTCCTTCGGCTTCACCTAGCAGGACCTCTCCCTAAGCAGTGTGCCTTCTGTCCTGTGGGTTATGTACTATCCCATCACATCCTGAGACTAGGGTTGCAGTGTCTGAGAGGTAGGGTCTGGAAGTGTATTTGGGATGCAGCAGTGGAAGAAGCAAGGTTAACAGCTGCTATTTAATGAGCTCCGACTTCGTGCTCATAATAACAAGATAGGTACTAGTATGAAACCCCAGATACATAAGAAAATTTAGGCTCGGAGAGACTAAATGACCTGCTGCGAGGTCACCCAGCCAGTTAGTAAGTGAATTGGGGTTCAAAGCCAGGTCCCAAGCTCCCAGAGCCCCTGGTCTTTCATCTGCACCACCAGTTTGTCTATGTGCGTCTTCTGAAAGGCTCCCTTGAATGAGGATGGCATCTGTCTGCTCAAGGTCTTCATTGTTTGGCTGTTGAGGGGCTCAGCTCTGCCCGTATTTGACAGCATGTCATGTCAGATCAGACAGCAAAAGAGAGGGCCCCAGGGTTGGGTGGGGGTGGGGAGACAAGCCAGGCATACTGGAGCAGAGGGTGGGGTTGGTGCTGAGCCTATGGAAATCATGGAGGAGATCCTGTGTCTGTTTGCCCCTGATATATTTGTCTATATCCTGCTTTGCCTGTGATTGCAAAATTCCCAGGGGACTTTTACTTAACTCTGTGTGGGGCCATCCCCAGCAACACTTGTTCTCAGTCCGTTAATGTGTATCTCCATGGTAATGACATCATGGTGTTATGATGACAGTGAAACAAAAGGGTCCCAGAATGCCAACGGGTGACTAATATGTAGTATGTGCTCAATAAATAACTGTCAAGTTCAAATGAGTTGGACACTTACCTAGCGATGCTGTTGCAATCAAGGCAGAGCTTAGGGAAGCAGTTGGGTCTAGTAGGCCTGGGCTTGGGAGTTTTCTCTCCAGGAAGGATGGGGGCGGGGACAGAGTGGTGCCAAAGAACCCTGCAAAGGGAGCACATGGGGTTTGACTGCCATCTCCTCAGCCGGCCTTGGCCCCTAGGGCTTTGGTGAAAAGCCTGTTCTTCCCCGAGCTTGCTCTAAGGGAGCCACTGTCCCAAGAATTGTAGCCTCATGTCCATCAAGAGCTGAGCTCCAAGGACCAAACCAGATTCAACATGGCAAAGAGGGGATTTCCCCCTGTGAGCAGTGGCCCATGTCCCAGGGCCTGGAGAAAGCAATGCTGGCCTCCTTTGAGTCAAGGAAGAAAGGAAGGCACCGATTAGGCCCGTAGCACAGTGTCTGACATGTAGAGGTTCCATTAATGTTTGTTGCAATGAAATAAACACTCACCTGGAGAATCTGAAGAAACTCCAGAGGCAGAGCTTGGGGATGCAGTTGGACCTGGGGGGCTCAGGCCTGAGAAGTTCCGGAGTGGGGACAGAGTAGTGCCAAAAAACCCTGCAAAAGGAGCCCGGGCTGAAGCTTCCTCCTACCTACCAGGCTGCCCAGCAGGGGCTCTCCTCAGGATGAGGTGAGTACTCACCAAAGGGTCCCAGGCGCCCAGCAATCTCTGCCAGGCTGGCCCGCAGACTGGGCAGCAAGGGCAGCATTCGATGCCCGAGCGTGGGGGCTGCACCGGCTCTCAGCGCCATGTCAAACTTCAGTTCCAGCTCACTCTGGTGGGGCCTGGGAGCACTGGATGGAGGTGCTGTAGCTGTCAGAGCAGTGTCCCAGGTCACAGTGCCCGTCCTGGGCTGATAGAGAGCAGTGGGCTGGTCGGTGGGCCCAGAGAAGGGGGATGTGGACTCTAGAGACAGGGAGGAGGCCCAGGGCGTAGAGCTGCCTTCAGCAGAGCCCCACTCAGGGACGGAATTCCCAAGGGAGCCCACCAGCAGTTCCAAAAGGGGGTCAGTCTTCAGTCCACTGGCCACTTCTTTCTCTAGCTCTCGGCTTGGCCCAGGAGAAAGTGGCTGGGTCTCTGTGACAGGGCTCCCCCAGGCAGCCGCAGGTCCCCGAAGGTGCAATTTGAAGTTAAGTCCCAGGTTGAGAGACAACATAGAGGCCTCGCTCTGAGGTGGTGGGGTCAAAGTGGTGAGAGGGGCACCTGGGACAGAAGAAGCAGGCTGGGGGCCCACAGGAACAGCAAGCAGGACCCAACAGAACAGCCCCAGCCCCAGACAGCCATGCCCTGCCATGGCCCCACCTGGCCTCAGACGGCCTCGGTGGGCTGGCAGCTCAGTTCTTCAGCACCTTTTGAGCACGGAGGTCCTGGAGAGACGAGAGGCACTATGAACCCTGGGATGGAACGCACCAGAGAGAGGCTTCTGATGACAGAGAAGCAGGTGGGGGCCGGGGGCAGGATGCAAAGGATTCTGCCCAAGGAGAGTTGCCAGCTCCTTCCTCCATCCAGGCCCCAGCACAAATCTCTCCCCTACAGTTTTCCTTCTCTTCCAGCTCAGGCTCCCTCTCCCTAAACCCCTGCCTCCCCCACCTGCTCAATCTGGGGACTAGGATCTGACTGCAACCAGCTGCCCTCATCCTTGACTGATAGCAGAGGGGGTGGACTTGACTCCCAGACTCAGATACCTTCCCTCCCTCTCTCTATTCTCCTTTCCACCCACAAATATTTATTGAGGCTACTATGTTCCCAGCACCCTTCTGGCAACATAACTGCGAATAAGCTAACCCTCACAGATGAGTTTCAACTATTCCCACCCCCATCTCGGGCCCCAACCTAAGATGTTAGCCGTCTACTCACTCAGACCCAGGAGCACAGGGCCCTGGGAGAGGCAAAGCAGAGGGCTGAGTGATCTGGCAGAGATGGAGAAGGCAGCCCAGCTCCCTGGTCTGGCAGAAGCTCTATCCCTTCAGCCTCCCCCTCTTTCACGGGGCTTGGCCTGCTCCCTTCCCCTTAACCTTAGGAACACTGTGGGGAGGAGCAGCTTGGCCATAGCTGGCTTCCTGGGGAAGATGGCCAGGAAGGCCGGCTGGGTGAGGGGCTGCTGCAGGAGACTCCTATTCCCTCCCTGGAACCCCTCTCCCAGCACACACATCTGGTGGGGGAAGGGGAGGGTGAGCCAGGAACACACGTGTACCCGGCACCCTGACATCATACACACGGCCACATCTAGCACCCATGACATACTCACCCACTCACCCTTCACACAGCCCTGCACACAAGTGCACGCACATACACGTTGGGTCCTGCTGAGCCCCCCTCCTTCCAACATGGTTTCAGACACAAGCTCTGTGAGCTCCTAGCCTCCCGTCACACACACACACACACACACACACACACACACACACACACACACACACAGACCTGTCTCAGACACACAGTATTGCATGTAGTCACACATACCTCCCTACACACTCACATTACTCATACACACACACTGTCATCTCAACATTAATACCCTACATGCCTACCTTGCATGTGCACAAGTGTATCACACACACACACACACACACACACACACATAATAATACTTCATGCTTGACCAGTTGACTTGCTCTTCTGGTTCTCCTGGAGGGTCTCTGCTAAGTCTCCCTGAGAAGGCGGCACTATGCTGGGTGACGTTCCGAGCGTCTCGCCGGTTCTCAGCTGACGCCCTCCGGTTGTCCTGGCGGCTGCGGCTTCGCCAGCGCCTCTCTGCCCTGGCCTGGGTCTGCCCGCCTGGGCCCCAGGTGGGTGGCCTGCCCGCGGCGCGCCTTCCTGCAGCCGCTCTCCTGGCTAGAGCCCGCTGCCCCCCAGGGCCACCTCGCCCGACCGGGTCCTCCTGCCTCTCCTCCTTTGGTCCCGCCCTCCTCCCTGTCCCACCACCGCTGCAGTGTCTGCGGTCCGCCTCCCCCACCCCGGCCGGGCCTCCCTTGCCCAGCCTCGTAGCCCCCACGCCGCGCGCTCGATCACCCGGCGCTGCTACCGTGGCCGGCGCGGGCACTCGTTTTCAGCTCGGCGCCGGCAGCCACACACTTCACATCGCACACACATCTATTCCACACGCACGCCTCTTCTGGAAACACACCTGTGTTGCATGTTAACGCGCGCGCGCGTATGTACACACACACACACACACACACACACACACACACGGTGCAGCCGACCCCAGGATGACACCCCAAGATGACCCACTACGTTTACTAAGCCGTGAGTGGAAGCGTAATAGGCACTTCACACCTCTCATGAGTCCGCACCACAGCCCTGTGGGTGTCCCCCATTTCACGGATTGGTAAACTAAGGCTCAGAAAAGAACGAATTTTTCCAAGATTACA
>NW_024356249.1:10344568-10417313 GCF_902729225.1 Pteropus medius | reverse complement strand
CTCTCTCCCTCACTCTCATTCCTTGGTCTCCTCAGACGCCCTTGCCCAACCCACTTCTACAAAGTGGATGAGTTTGTTTGGCCTTTCCTTGGCCTTGGTGGGCTCTGCAGAGAGGCAGAGACCATGCCTGGGAGCCCCACAGCCTGTGCTAGCCTGCCGCCCCACACACCTCTTCCCTGCTCATTGTTCAGACCAGTGCAGCTCTCAGATGTCTGCTCCTCTCCTCACGGAGGGCCACAGAAAGCCCTTCCTCTCATCTCTGTCCCAAAGCACTATGGCAACTAGAATAAATTTCAACATTCCTTAAGAAGCCAGAAAAGGAATTAAAATAAATAAATAAATAAGCGAAGTACAGGCACAGCTCAGGTGTCAGAGGAACGAGTTCTGAACTAGAAGCACTGCTTCCAGGGGGCAAGGCATGGCTAGTGTGCCCAGCACCGGGCCACGTGTGGCTGGGAACAGGCAAAAAAGACCTAGTTTCTGCCTTTGAGGGGTCCACTTGATCTCACTCCTTTCGAGGCTTCCCTAGGAGCCCTCAGGTTCCCCTAGAAAAGCCCAGAAGATAGTGACTTCCTAAGGTCCCTCTTGTGAGCAGGCCTCATTTACAAGATTCTCCCACTCTAGCCCTGTGGCCCCTCTTGACCTCAGGGGCAAAAAGGAGGAGATGGGATGTCAATATGAGTAATTGGTGAGGTCAGAGCTGGCTAGGGAGGACTCGGGGAGAGGGGCCAGCTAGATTTATGGAAACGTCAGGCCTGATTATCCACCAGCTGCCCAGATCAAAGGGCTGGGGGATCTGGGCTCCACTGTGGATGCCGGAAGCTGCAGCCTGTTCAGTGGCCTGGCCCCATCCCTTTCCCCACCCCCACCTCCAGGATTACAGAGGATTGATACTTTTTGTAAGGGCGACATTTGAAATATTTAACAACTGGAAATGGCACAAGTGCCAGCCAGGATGGTTAGGGAGTGGTGGGGAGCGCTCAGGGGACTAAGTGCAGTGAGTACTTATCAATTGGTATGAAAGTCTTTCAAGGGGTTAACGACCTGTACAACTCTTTCTGTGTGTAGTGGTTGAAGCTCTGTCCAAAGCAAAGGGGACCTAACGCAAGGGAAGAGAAGCCCTTGGGTCAAAGGTTAACCACATCTAGGTTAGAAAGGTCCTAGAGGAGACACAGAGAGACTCCCTATGTCCCCTAACTGCTTGACACTGCTCCCCACACACACTGCTGGCTTAAGTAAGGCCCCCTGGCCTTCTCTCTAAGATGCATATAGCTCTCCTGGGTTTATCCAAGAGGAACAGCCAGGAAGAGGCTAGGTTCCTGCAACCGTCAGTGTGGAGGGGGAAAAAGGGTGGTATGAGTGAGCTGGGCTGCCTCTGCTACTGTCCAGACTCATTAAACCTGCCTGGACAGCACTGTCACCAAGGCTGACATGGTGCCAGCTATCATTCTTCCCCAAGGCCACAGAGCCTGCCCCCAACCCCACAGAAGATCCTGCCACTGCTACGCACTGGGCTGGACAGGGAAGGGACAGCAGGCCCCTCACCCACATGGCCAGGAATGCAGTGATCACGCAGGAGTGAGTGAGAGTCAGGTGCTGTGTTAAGCCTGGAGCTGGAAGAAACTGGGGGACCAGTGATTTCCACTGCTGAGCAGGTTCCTTATCGGGAGGGTAGAGGCTGAGAGGATTCGCAGCTACAGTAAACCCTTTTTAGAGAAAAGCTGGGGCCTGGTGGTCCCTCTCCATGGCTCCTTCGGCTTCACCTAGCAGGACCTCTCCCTAAGCAGTGTGCCTTCTGTCCTGTGGGTTATGTGCTATCCCATCACATCCTGAGACTAGGGTTGCAGTGTCTGAGAGGTAGGGTCTGGAAGTGTATTTGGGATGCAGCAGTGGAAGAAGCAAGGTTAACAGCTGCTATTTAATGAGCTCCGACTTCGTGCTCATAATAACAAGATAGGTACTAGTATGAAACCCCAGATACATAAGAAAATTTAGGCTCGGAGAGACTAAATGACCTGCTGCGAGGTCACCCAGCCAGTTAGTAAGTGAATTGGGGTTCAAAGCCAGGTCCCAAGCTCCCAGAGCCCCTGGTCTTTCATCTGCACCACCAGTTTGTCTATGTGCGTCTTCTGAAAGGCTCCCTTGAATGAGGATGGCATCTGTCTGCTCAAGGTCTTCATTGTTTGGCTGTTGAGGGGCTCAGCTCTGCCCGTATTTGACAGCATGTCATGTCAGATCAGACAGCAAAAGAGAGGGCCCCAGGGTTGGGTGGGGGTGGGGAGACAAGCCAGGCATACTGGAGCAGAGGGTGGGGTTGGTGCTGAGGCTATGGAAATCATGGAGGAGATCCTGTGTCTGTTTGCCCCTGATATATTTGTCTATATCCTGCTTTGCCTGTGATTGCAAAATTCCCAGAGGACTTTTACTTAACTCTGTGTGGGGCCATCCCCAGCAACACTTGTTCTCAGTCCGTTAATGTGTATCTCCATGGTAATGACATCATGGTGTTATGATGACAGTGAAACAAAAGGGTCCCAGAATGCCAACGGGTGACTAATATGTAGTATGTGCTCAATAAATAACTGTCAAGTTCAAATGAGTTGGACACTTACCTAGCGATGCTGTTGCAATCAAGGCAGAGCTTAGGGAAGCAGTTGGGTCTAGTAGGCCTGGGCTTGGGAGTTTTCTCTCCAGGAAGGATGGGGGCGGGGACAGAGTGGTGCCAAAGAACCCTGCAAAGGGAGCACATGGGGTTTGACTGCCATCTCCTCAGCCGGCCTTGGCCCCTGGGGCTTTGGTGAAAAGCCTGTTCTTCCCCGAGCTTGCTCTAAGGGAGCCACTGTCCCAAGAATTGTAGCCTCATGTCCATCAAGAGCTGAGCTCCAAGGACCAAACCAGATTCAACATGGCAAAGAGGGGATTTCCCCCTGTGAGCAGTGGCCCATGTCCCAGGGCCTGGAGAAAGCAATGCTGGCCTCCTTTGAGTCAAGGAAGAAAGGAAGGCACCGATTAGGCCCGTAGCACAGTGTCTGACATGTAGAGGTTCCATTAATGTTTGTTGCAATGAAATAAACACTCACCTGGAGAATCTGAAGAAACTCCAGAGGCAGAGCTTGGGGATGCAGTTGGACCTGGGGGGCTCAGGCCTGAGAAGTTCCGGAGTGGGGACAGAGTAGTGCCAAAAAACCCTGCAAAAGGAGCCCGGGCTGAAGCTTCCTCCTACCTAC
The DNA here is from genome assembly GCF_902729225.1 of Pteropus medius. Taxonomy (NCBI): domain Eukaryota; kingdom Metazoa; phylum Chordata; class Mammalia; order Chiroptera; family Pteropodidae; genus Pteropus; species Pteropus medius. The sequence continues at coordinate 10,414,086 of NW_024356249.1, read as the reverse complement.
CAGGCTGCCCAGCAGGGGCTCTCCTCAGGATGAGGTGAGTACTCACCAAAGGGTCCCAGGCGCCCAGCAATCTCTGCCAGGCTGGCCCGCAGACTGGGCAGCAAGGGCAGCATTCGATGCCCGAGCGTGGGGGCTGCACCGGCTCTCAGCGCCATGTCAAACTTCAGTTCCAGCTCACTCTGGTGGGGCCTGGGAGCACTGGATGGAGGTGCTGTAGCTGTCAGAGCAGTGTCCCAGGTCACAGTGCCCGTCCTGGGCTGATAGAGAGCAGTGGGCTGGTCGGTGGGCCCAGAGAAGGGGGATGTGGACTCTAGAGACAGGGAGGAGGCCCAGGGCGTAGAGCTGCCTTCAGCAGAGCCCCACTCAGGGACGGAATTCCCAAGGGAGCCCACCAGCAGTTCCAAAAGGGGGTCAGTCTTCAGTCCACTGGCCACTTCTTTCTCTAGCTCTCGGCTTGGCCCAGGAGAAAGTGGCTGGGTCTCTGTGACAGGGCTCCCCCAGGCAGCCGCAGGTCCCCGAAGGTGCAATTTGAAGTTAAGTCCCAGGTTGAGAGACAACATAGAGGCCTCGCTCTGAGGTGGTGGGGTCAAAGTGGTGAGAGGGGCACCTGGGACAGAAGAAGCAGGCTGGGGGCCCACAGGAACAGCAAGCAGGACCCAACAGAACAGCCCCAGCCCCAGACAGCCATGCCCTGCCATGGCCCCACCTGGCCTCAGACGGCCTCGGTGGGCTGGCAGCTCAGTTCTTCAGCACCTTTTGAGCACGGAGGTCCTGGAGAGACGAGAGGCACTATGAACCCTGGGATGGAACGCACCAGAGAGAGGCTTCTGATGACAGAGAAGCAGGTGGGGGCCGGGGGCAGGATGCAAAGGATTCTGCCCAAGGAGAGTTGCCAGCTCCTTCCTCCATCCAGGCCCCAGCACAAATCTCTCCCCTACAGTTTTCCTTCTCTTCCAGCTCAGGCTCCCTCTCCCTAAACCCCTGCCTCCCCCACCTGCTCAATCTGGGGACTAGGATCTGACTGCAACCAGCTGCCCTCATCCTTGACTGATAGCAGAGGGGGTGGACTTGACTCCCAGACTCAGATACCTTCCCTCCCTCTCTCTATTCTCCTTTCCACCCACAAATATTTATTGAGGCTACTATGTTCCCAGCACCCTTCTGGCAACATAACTGCGAATAAGCTAACCCTCACAGATGAGTTTCAACTATTCCCACCCCCATCTCGGGCCCCAACCTAAGATGTTAGCCGTCTACTCACTCAGACCCAGGAGCACAGGGCCCTGGGAGAGGCAAAGCAGAGGGCTGAGTGATCTGGCAGAGATGGAGAAGGCAGCCCAGCTCCCTGGTCTGGCAGAAGCTCTATCCCTTCAGCCTCCCCCTCTTTCACGGGGCTTGGCCTGCTCCCTTCCCCTTAACCTTAGGAACACTGTGGGGAGGAGCAGCTTGGCCATAGCTGGCTTCCTGGGGAAGATGGCCAGGAAGGCCGGCTGGGTGAGGGGCTGCTGCAGGAGACTCCTATTCCCTCCCTGGAACCCCTCTCCCAGCACACGCACGCATCTGGACGGGCGAGACCGGAGGAACCAGGGTTTCTGCCGTGCGTCGTGCCCGCGTGCCCTGACGTCATGCACGCGATACGTCTGGCGCCGCGGGCCGCGCTCCGCCGCGACTCCGCACCCTTCACTGACCCTGCACAGAGTTGCTGCGCGCATGCACACGCGTTGGATCATAGCAGGCCCCTCCTTCCAGCATGGTTTCGGACACCAGGCTCTGTGGGCTCTGGCCCCTCCTGGATCTCGCACGCACACACACACACGCACGCACACACGCACGCGGACCTGTCTCTGTGGTGTACACGGTGCGGCTCTGGGATCCGCATGCCCCTACCGCGTTCACGCACGCATCATCCCGCATCACACGCGCTGTCAATCCTATTTTACGCCCGTACCACCCTGCCGGACGTAATGCGCGTATCTTGCCTGCACACACGCACACGCACGCACACCGCACGCACGCATCCCCATGCGCGGACCAAATGGGCCTGCTCTCGACGCCACTCCGGAGGCGGGTCTCCTCTGCCAAGTCCCCCGAGAAGGGGCGGTCGCGGCGGCCCAGGCACCCAGCCGGGCGACGCTCCGCCGAGTCTCGCCGGTTCTCTCAGCCGCACTCGACGCCCCTCCGCTCGTCCCGGCGGCCGCGGCTTCGCCAGCGCTCTGCCCCGGGTCTGGCCCGGCCCGGCCCGCGGCCCGCAGCGCTGTCCCCAGGCGGGCGGCCCGGCCCCGCGGCGCGCTCCTTCCCCGCAGCGCCGCCTCCTGGCTGTGAGCCTCGCCGGGGCTCCGTGGCCACCTCGCTCCGACCGTCCTCCGCCCTCCTCCTTGGCGTTCGCCCCTCGATCCTCTCCTACCGCCGCCGCCGCCCCGCGATCACCCCTCCACCCGGCCCAGGCCGGGCTGATTTAAATCTGTGCCCATGTGGCCCCGGCGCTCGATCGCCCGGCTGCTAATCAGCCAGGCGTGTCTGTGGCCGGCGCGCAGGCACCTCGTTCCTCAACTTGGCGCCGGCAACCTACCCTCCCGAGACGTGACCATCGCGCACATCTATCTACACGCCTGCGCCCTTTCACCGAGAAACACACCCGTGAAAGGCCGGAGCATCACGCACGCGCGCCTGTATGTAATGTAATACCACACACACACACACACACACACACACACACACACACACACACACGGCATGGAGCCCCAGGTCTGACACTGAATGATACCACTTCGTTTACTGCTAAGCCGTGAATTAAGGAGGCATGTCTCGCGACACTTCCCACACCTCACCTCATGGTCAGTCGCACCACAGCCCTGTGGGTGTCCCCCATTTCACGGATTGGTAAACTAAGGCTCAGAAAAGAACGAATTTTTCCAAGATTACACAGCTTGGGAGAGACTTGAGCCCGGTCTCTGCCGCCCTCTCCTCCACCTGAGGCTTCCAACAGTTGTACTGCAGCACCGGAGGGCCTCCCGCATGGCACAGGTGGACTGCTGAATGTCAATTTGTGTGTGTAACATTTCTTTTCGCTAAAACTGATCTCTCAAAAATACTTAGAGTTTCAAAAATGTCTGCCAGACAGAAAGGTGAGCTAAGCTGCTTGTGAGAGGTGGCTTACAACTTATTTTCAATAAGGGGCAGGAGGGGACCAGTGAAGTCAAAGGAAGAGCAGGCAGCCTCAGGAATGTAAGGGAGATCCCGCCAAGGCTGCCACCGTGTTGAAGACGACTAAAGAAGAGCAGGGCAGTCACTGTGAGTACTTCGTGGCCCCTCTTATGCTGTCTCAGACTGATTTAAGTAGTACTGAGCCTCTAAATTCCTTCACACGCCCCTCCAAAAATGCTAGTATTCAAAAGTAGAAGGGGAACATAAAACACAGGAGACTGTGCCACATAAAGCTGTCGCTCAAAATCCAGACATCCTACTGTGTGCCAAGCACCATACTGGATGCTTTATAGGTCTCCTCACACTCCTCCTCACAAGCCACAGAGAGACAAGAATTATTGTCACCATGTTACAGGCTCGGATGTGACGCTGACCGTCCCCTTTCCATCTCCCCTTTCCTTGCTGTTATGCAGGGTTGAGGACAGGGTGTTACACAGTTACCTAGGGCAGGTCTGTCTCAATTATAGAAAGCTAACATAGCCCTTTGCCCATAGTACATGCTCGGTGAATATTAGATAGGTGAAAAAGAAATGATTCTGGAGTCCATAGGGTCAAGGGGGTACATTTTAGAAAATCATCCAGGACTCGTTTTCTCATCACAGAATTCCCCAAACTAATGTAAGATAAATTCAGACCAACTGAGCCCCTCTCCAGAGAATGTCAGTGATGAAGGCACAGGATTTATTCTGGGTCCCTAAACAAAGCATTGTAAAGGGCATCCCCAAATGCGCCCTCAAGGATCACTATAGGGTCTGGTCCTTTAGAAGCTGCCTGGAGGCTGCACACTAGGATCCAGCCTCTGGTTTTTTCTCATATATTTAATAAAAGTTATCCCACTAGAGACATTTTTCTTGAATCCTCCTCATAGAAAGGCTCATTTCCTGCTAATTATGTTCACTCAAACACTTCTAAATGGAAAGACAGAAATAAACAAACCCCAGTACATTAAAATCGCAATCTTCCAAGACCAAGTAGGGTTATTCACAGGAATTATATTTTTAAAAACATATTGAAAAGAGAAGTTAGAGTTCTGGGTTAAGATGTGATTGAATGCATATATCTAATTTTACTCCCTCCCAAGACCTCAGTAAAATGTCAATAAAGAGATTTTTAAATTAAGATTTAAACCTATGAGGATGGAGAGAATAGGAAAAGAGACAATAGCCACAAATTTTTGAAGCAGGGTGGCAGTCACGTGGTTACTGATGTAGCGGACCCGAGGAAAATGACGTCTCTGCTGGCAGTGGGGGAAATTGAGAATCAACCTGATTTCCATTGCGAGGCTCTCAGAAGGCACAAAAATTAGCAATCCAGGACACTTCTGGAACTGCGGGAGGGTTGCTAATATAAGGACCAGGATGAGAAGGAGTTAGATCTCTAGTTCTCTCCCCCAACTCCAAGCCACTGGGCAACAGTCCCTCCCCTATCTCATCCAACGTCTGGAGAATTTATCTCCGAAGAAAGTAAGATAGAGGATATCTGAGTTAGAGAAGCTTCAAGCACGGTTGTGGATGGAGATACCATACTAAAAATTCTGAAAGCAAGGGATTAAGTGACCATGTCATATGGAATGCTGAGTGCAAAGACCCTGAGCCTTCTTCCACCACCGGGTTCCCAAAGTGCTGGGCACAGGATCTTTGCTATCTAGGCAGGAAACTGGAAGACTATGGGGTATTTCACCAGTCCAAGAGGAAAGACCTAAAAAGACTGACGCAAGGATTTCTCCAGCTAGATCACCCTACAGTGAGCTCAGTCTCTAACTAGCTTCTCCCCCGCCCCCCACCGCCCCACCCCACTGCCAACCTTAATCATAGCCATGGATTACCAGACTCTAGGAAATTTTCTAATGCAGAAGAGAAAGACAAAACAAAGAACTAGGAAAAGTAACTTGAACAAAATCTGTTATACAGAGAAAAGAAGTGTCAAAAAGACCATTGTTAATAGCCTTAGATACAGCATCCAGGAAACAAGGACAAGATGTTACACAAAGAAACATCCAGAGAATAGCAACAGTGACAATTATGTCTTGAAAAATAGAATCCTGACAGCAGAAACTAAAACATCAATAGAAAAATAAGAAGTTGATTAAAACATACTAAAAGATAGAAAAATAGGAGAGAAAGGATAAGAATATTGGAGGACAATTCCAGAAGCTGAACATCAAAATAATAGAAGTTCAAAAAAAAAAAGGGAGGCAAACAGAGGAAATCATCAATGAACTAATCTGAGTAAATTTTCCAGAACAGAACATGAGTTGCCAGATTATAAGGGTGGGTCCACTAAGCCCCAACACTGTGCATGAAAATAAACCCACACCAGGGCAAATTAAAGGTAAATTTCCAGAAGGAAAGAAAAAAATAAGTAATGTGCAAAGGGTTGGTTATCAGAAATTCTTTGGATTTCTCAACAGGGACACCAGAGGTTAAAAACAATGCTTTCGAAATGCTGAAGAAAATTTACTTTCGACATAGAATTTATATCCATTCAAGATATGAATCAAGTAAAATACAGAACATATACATTCTCAGACATATAAGATTTCAAAAAGTTTACCTGCTATGCACAGTTTCTGGAAAAGCTACTAGAGAAAGTGCTCCACCAAAATCAGAAAGTAAACCAAGAAAGCAGAAAACGTGGGATGCAGGCCACAGGAGACTCATCACAGGCAAGAGGCCTAGGGAGTTCACTAGGAGATGGTGAAGGGGTTGCCAGGATGTCAGCTGTACACCACATGCAGAGGGACACCAGTTCAGACTGGAGCAGTGGGATGAACTCAGTGTACCATCTTTGGAACCTTAGGTCAGAATGTCTGGGTGAGCCTGCTCCAATTCTTATTTGTACTCGGCTTGTCTTGACCAAGTGCATCCCCCGCTGCCTGCTCAGGAGACATTCCACTTTGACCTGCTCCTGAGAGAAGGAGATGGGAGTGAGCTCAGAAGCAGAGAGCACAGAGCAGTCCACTGCCCTGACCATATTCCATCCGGATCCCCAAGATCCGATTGGCACTACAGCCTTTGTTTCGATGAGCTCTGTGTTTCCCAGGACTCCCCATGACCTTGCCCACTGACATTCCCAGAAAAGTTTCTTGTAAACTCTCAGGAAAGCCAAAGCCACACCACGATCCAGAGGCTCTGTTCAGCATCTCTTATCCCAGAAGTCTTCATCGAGCTCAAGACTGTCCTTTCCTTTCACGCGTAGGAGGACTATGCTTGCTTCTCAGCATTATTTGGAAATATACACATGCGTGGTGAAACCAGAAACAAAAGCAAGGATAGGATTAAGCTAAACATTGAAAGACTCATTTTCTGGGGTGTGGGAGGCAAAAAGGGAGTGGTTATGACTGGAGAAGGAGAACTCGGGGGCTTCTAAGAGAGTGATCATGTTCTATTTTTTACCTTGTATGGTAGATACATGAGTGTTCGTTATTTTATTTTTTAAAGGAATATATATATATATATATATATATGGTAAAAAGGAAAAGATACATATATATATGTATCTTTTCCTTTTTACCATATGCTTTTATGTGCTATTCTGAAGGAATGATACATTTTTCAATTTCAAGTTAATGAATATGTTACATCAATAGGTCAACTAAGAAAACTCTATAAACATTTTAATAGATATTTTAAAGGTATATTCAAAAATCAATAATAGAAGGATATCTATTTAATTGAGAAAAATTCTATTTCAAAAGAATAGCTAACTTTATACTTAACAGTGAAAGACAAAAAGAATCACCATTAAAATTAGAAATGGAAATTCTGCTGTTGATGCTGACATTTAACTTGGATTTGCGAATTGTTGCCAATGAAAAGAGACAAGGATTAAAAGGAGGAGGAAGATAAAGAAGAGTAGAAGGAGGAGGAGGAGGAGTGGAGAGGTGGAAGAGAAAGAGGAGAAATAATAAGTGTAGAATATTGGAAAAGAGTAAAGGAGGAGCCAAAATATCATTATATTGTGAAACATTTGAAAAACTTGAGAAAAAAATGTAACGAGGTTAAAGCTAAGCATCCCCATCAGTAGCTTTTGTATATAAGAATTGGGAGAAAAAAATTGCATAGTCTATATAGGCAAAATGCATTAAAGAAAGAAACTTATCACAAAATGAAAAGAACCTATGTGAAGGAAAACTACAAAACTTTACTGAGAAACATGATAGAAGCCTGATAAATCCTTTCAAAATATATACATATATTAAATCATCACGACGTACACTTTAAATACATTATAATTTTATTGTCAATTATACCTCAATAAAGCTGAAAAAAACTAAAAGATCTTGATAGAGAAACAAATCTTGTTTCTAGATCAACCCCTCAATATTTTATAAGGTTATTCATTTTTTCCAACTTGATTTATATGTTGAGTACTATCCCAATTAAAATATCAACGAGATTTTTAAAATTTGAAGTAATTATTCTAAAGCTCATCGGTAAGACTAACAGGCAAAATACTTAAAAACCTCTGGAAAAAGAAGAGTGGCAAATAGGATGTATGGCAAAAACTTGCTCCTTTGCATAGTATGTACTCAATTACACAAATATTAAACTATATTGCAAAGCTACAATGATTAAAAAATTATTTACATGAATATTAAACTGTGTTATATAGCTACGATGCTCTTTTACAAAACTATAATTCTGGCACAAGAATCAATGGAAAGGTCAAAGTAGTGGGAACAGCACTAACCAAATTGCCATCCCATTTGTCTCCCCTTTCACAGTAGAAATTCTCCAGGTTGTCTGCACCATCATTTCTACTTTCTTACCTCCTGCTCCAGTCCAGCTTCCATCCCATTGCTCTGCTGAAACAGCTCTTGTCAAGTCACCGTGACCTTTAGATTGCCAAGTTCCATGGACATAAATCTTCCTCCTTGACCTTCCTGAAACAACAGACACTATCAATCACTTACTGCTCCTTGAACACTCACTTCTCTTGGCTCCAGAGACACTGCACCTGCCTGGCTCTCCTTCGCCCCTCTGCCTCCTCCACTTATAGTGTTGCCTAGGTAATCTCATCTGGTAACATGGTTTTAAATATCAACTCTGAGTGATAAGCTCCACACTTGTATTGTCCAACCACCTACCTGACATCTCTACTTAGCTAAGCGATGCTTCAAACTTGTCATATCCAAAGTAGAACGCTTTCCCCAACTGTTTCCCACAAAAAAAGTCACCAAAAGAACTCTTCCTTCAGCCTCCCCATCCTCTCCTATTTTATTTAATAGTTCTACCGTTCTCTACTCAGTTGACTAACCCAGAATCTGGCCGTTGTGCCTGATTGCTCTCTTGCTTTCAACCTTACATTTAATTCATCAACAAATCCAGGCAGCTTTCTCCCTCAAAGACTTCTCACATCAATGCCCCTCACTCCTCTCCATCTCTATGACCAACTCACCTACATTACTGCTTCCTCTCCCCAACTCCTGGAGAATACTGATTCTACTCTCTCTCCATAATTCTGTCTTTCCCAGAATGTCATTTGGTTGGAATCATACAGTATGTAACCTTTTCAGGTTGGTTTCTTTCACTTAATAATATGTATCTGTATGTGTCTAAGATTCTTTCATGTCTTTTCACAGCTCGATAGCTCATTTCTTTTTATTGCTAAACAATATTCCGTTGTCTGGATGAACCACAGTTTATCCATTCGCCTACTAAAGAATGTCTTAGTTGCTTCCCAAGTTTGGGCAATTATGAATAAGGCTGCTGTAAACATCTATGTGCAGGTTTTTGTGTGGACATGAGTTTTCAACTCATTTGGGTAAATACTAAGGAGTGTGACTGCTAGGTCATATGGTAAGAGTATGTTTAGTTTTGTAAGAAGCCGCCAAACTGTCTTCTAAAGTGACTGCACTATTTAGCGTTCTCATCAGCAATGAATGAGAGTTCTTGTTGTCAGCATTTGATGTTGTCAGTGTTTTGGATTTTAGCCATTTGAATAGATGTAGTGGTGTCTCATTGTTCTTTTAATTTGCAACCCCTTAATAACATATGATGTTAAGCATCTTTTCATATGCTTATTTACTATATGTATATCGTCCTTCAGATCTTTTGCCCATTTTTAAACTAAATAGTCCATTTTCTTATTGTTGAGTTTTAAGTGTCCTTTGTATATTTTGGGTAACAGTCCTTTATCAGTTATATCTTTGCAAATATTTTCTCCCAGTCTGTGGTTTGTCCATAGATTACTTTTTAATCAGGAAAAAAAAAAAAAGAAGAGCTCTTCAGATTCAGTATAACACATATCACCCAAGTGGGTGTCTCGGCACCTTAAACCCCTCTATCATCCAAGAATCTGGTGCTTTTCCTGGATCTCATGCTAGGTTCTCCCTCACCTCCTCCCAGTGGCCTAGCTAACATCTTCCCTGCAGCCACTTCACTCTACAGCCTTCCTGAGCTCAGCCGTTCCCTCTCACTCCTTCTCCATCCATGCTCTGAGGCTTCCAGCTCCTTCTCCTGGGACAGAGGGTGCTACAGTCCTGGGATACTCCTAGGAGGAGACAGTGGACTAGGAACAGCATGAAACTCATGCACTAGTCATTTGAGAGTGGAGTTTGGTTTGATCCTGAGAGGAGGATGACGAGGTAAAGGGCCGCAGCAGGAATCAGTTAGAAGAGACAGTTCTGGGGTGGGGGCTCCTCCACCCAGCTCTGTGGGGCTGCCCCCTCCCAAGAGGTCAGAACATCTTCCCAGCATCCAGAGGGCCAGGGCCTGCAGGTAAGTGCCTGCTCTTTCAAAGAGAGATGAAGAAAAATGGGGGTGAATGAAAAGAGGCTTGAGGAATAGAGATGGGAATAGGACCCAAGAGCCCTGCACTGCACTGGTCCCCACCCTCCTCTCTGCCACTGGCTCCTAGGGTGGGGGACCTGCGGCAGGCTGAGAGATGGTTCCTCCAGTGCATCCCTGCGTTTCATCTCTTTGTGTCTTTAGCTCTTGGGGATTAGGGGTGGATAGGGCAAGGGTCAGGGAGGTCTGCTGCACAGTTTATAATTAAAACAACAGCAGCAATGCTCTAACCTTTTGACAAGGACAGCTGTTCCCAAACGTCTATTTTGTGGGTCTCTACCTCCTTGTTTTTGCAGCCCTTAGGCTTAACTCAACCTTATTGTTTTCCAGTATATCAGATTCCTCATTTGCAAAATGGGGATAATAGTTTTTACTTCATAGAGTTACCATGAACATTAAATAAATTAGTATATACAAACTGCTTTGACACATAGAAATGGCACATAAAAATACTATGGACGTGTTTGCTACTATACTACTATGGTGCCATGGTTCCAGAAGTGACACATAAAGCTGCTGGGAGGAATGGAGGAGGTGGAGAAGTTTGCGGGCAGTGAACAGAAGAGATTGGTGGGGGACAGGGGTACCAGGAGTGGGGTGGGGACAAGGAAGAGATGAAAATGGCTAGGGGAGGAGGATTCCCTACCAGGAATGGCCTACGAGGTGTGCTCTAGCCAGCAGGTAAAGGTAATGAGGTTGAGGCTGGCAGGAGCTGTGATGCCATCTGCAAGACTGATCTGTTTAAGTTTTGTAGGGCAGAATAGGCCCCAGGGAAAAGTGTCCTGGTTCTCACATTCCTGTGAAAAAGCTCACTCCCTGCTTAGAACAGAGGTCCCCTACTCCACCCTTCCCACCCTGCAGCAGACCCATAGACCACCCAGGCACAGGAATGGGGGTGGGGTGAGGAGGTAAGTCCACGGCTTCAATGGGGGCCCTGCTCCAAGCCCCTCCTCCCACATGAATGCGGGCAAATCAGACTTCAACCGGACTTTGGCTTTTGACAGCCTGAAGCCTTCCCACAAGTGCCTGGGGAACTCAGCTGCTTCCACAGCAGGGGAGTGGAGGCCCACTGCCCTGAGAAGCTTCTGCCTGTGACCTCCACCCTCCCTGGTATTGTCCTCATCCCTCAGGTGATCCGAGGACAGAGAGGAGCAGCTGAGGGGCCCGAAGGGCTGAGGGAGGATGACCACAGAGCTGCTACCGCAGCATCCATGGGAGGCCTGGTCAGGGTGTTGGTGGGGGAGGGCACACCCCTCTCCCTCTACCACCAGAGAAGCCAGCAGCCCCAGCACAACCCACTTGTGCAGGCCTCCCTCTTGCCACCAAGGGCTGGGGAGGAACCTCACAGCAATCTCTGGGCTTCATCTCAACCTCTTCCCTGTTTCCCGGAACCGAGGCCTTCACTAGGTAAATGGAAGAATCACTAAATGGCAAAGTCGATGCTAGGTATACTCACCGACCTCACCTACTAGAGGGCCTGGGCTGGGCAGGGGGTAAGCTCTATGCCTGGGGCTGCTGGAGAGAAGAGAGAAGCCCTTCTGGATGCCTTCAGGTCCTTTCTCTCTCCCTGACCACCCCGACCCTGCCCTTTCTCCCAGGCAGTGAGTGGGAAGTTTGCTATCCGGGGTGCAGGCCATGGGTACAAGCAGCTTGTATGCTACATGGGTCTTAACTTCTACCACTGGCGTAGCCCCTGGCTGGGTTGCCTGTAGGAGGGGGCTGGAGGAACCCCTTTGTAAAACCTTTCCAGGAAGAAGGGCAGGGGCAAAGAGCTCACACTGAAAATACCACTGCCACAGGCTATTGGAACCGATTGCTGAAAATGCACTTCTTGTTTTACAAGGTAAAATAACTCCCTGATTCTGAAATCCTAATAACAGGTCTGAATCAGCCTTTCTTGAGTACCGGGAGACCCATTTTCCAGTCCTGTCTTGGGCAGAGCTGTAAAGAATGTCTCAACTCATCTCTCAGGGCTGGGCCACTGCTGATAGGAAGGTGAAGTCATGTCTGCGAGGGCAAAGACAGGAAAAGATTGGAGGGCGGGGACCACCGGGAGATTCAGGACAGGCAGGAGCTTGGGAGGTGCTAAGGGAACCCAGAAGCAGACATTAAAAAGCTCAGATGAGAAGCGACTGCCTCTGGGCGCCCTGGGCAAGGCTGTGCTCTTCCCTGAGGGACCAGACTCTGCCAAACAAGGAAGGTGGGCGGGCTGCTCCTGCCCAAACCCTCACAGCCGGTGTCTGGGGGGACGGCGGGGGCGGTCGATGGGAGGCAGGGTAGAGAATGACATATTATGAGAGCTCAAAAGGTATTGACTCACTGAGTGAATGCGGAGGAGAAGGGGGTGACGTGGATCCTCTCGATCCATGCTGCACACAGTGAGCCCCACAGACCAGCCCCTCGTCCCAGCGTCTCCTCACAGTCTCCCCTGGCCTTGGCCCCCATGCTGAGTGAACTCCGGCAACGGGCTGGTTCAGAGAAGAGAACCTAGGAAAGTGGGAGGGAGCAGACCCTAGAGCAGGGTTTCTTGATCCTTGGAGGTGGAACTTCCTCTGAGACTCTGGTGGAAGTTGGGCTCACTCTGCCTGTAAAAATAGACAGACACATCATCTTGCACACATGACAGGGGGTCATAGATTCTCTAGAGCAGCAGTCCCCAACCTTTCTGGTACCAGGGATGGGTACTCCTATGAGAATCTAATGCCTGGCGATCTGAGGTGGAGCTGAGGCGGTGATGCTAGCGCTGGGGAGCGGCTGCAAATAAACACAGATGAAGCTTCAGCTTGCTAGCCTACCACTCACCTCCTGCTGTGTGGCTGGGTTCCTAACAGGCCATGGACTAGTACCAGTCTGTGACCCCAGGGTTGGGGACCTCTGCTCCAGAGCCCCTCCATGAACTCCAGCCCACAAAATCTTTTCTCTCTTTCTATCTTGACACTGCCCAAGTACCTACTCCTTCGTGGCTCACGCCAAGGCCTTGAGGAGCTTCCAGGCCAGACCAGAGGCAAACCCAAAGGACCCAAAGCCAAAGCTGAGGCAATCCTGTAAAGTTCCCAGGAGGGAGAGGCTCATTTCCAGTCTGGGGAGGCAGCCTTAGGATCATGGCAAGCCCACAGGCTCTGGAGTCGGCCTGGTTCTTCATCTATACAGTGGGGATCCATGCCCACTTCCTAGGGATGGTGTGAGATAATGTCGATGATGTTTAGCACAGAGCTGAGTAAGGCTCATGGCAAGCTCCACGAATACGCCATCTAGCTGTGAAGGAGGTGAGCATCCTAACCAACCGTTTGAAGTTAAATAATGGCCCTCCAGAAAGAAACCCTTGTCCTTATCGCTAGAACCTGTGAATACGTTACCTCACATGGCAAAAGGGACTTTGCAGGTATGACTACTTAAGGGTTTTGAGGTGGGGAGATTATTGGGGATTATCTGGGTGGACCCAATGTAATCGCAAGAGTCCTTATAAGAGGAGGCAGGAGGATCAGAGTCAGAGCAGATGTGAAAATGGAAGCAAAGGTCAGAAAGACAGCTTTTAAGATGCTGCACTGCTGGCTTTCAAGACAGAGGAAGGGACCATGAGCCAAAGAGTTCAGATGGCTTCTAGAAGCTGGAAAAGGAGAGATAAAGGATTCTCCTCTAGAAGCTCCAGAAGGATCACAGCCTGGAGGATCTATTTTAGCCTCCTGACCCCCAGAATTGTAAAATCATAAACTTGTGTTGTTTTAAGCTTCTAAATATTTGGTAATATGTTACAGCAGCAACAGGAAACTAATACACTAGGCCTTGTCAGAAGAGGCCAAAGCCTGCTGGGGCGAAGTTGTGGAGCAGGAGGGAGGTGGCAGAGAAATGTTTGCAGCCAAGCAGGGCAAGGAGTGAGCCTGCGATGAGACGGAAGAGAGGCCAATGCAGAGTGCTCAGCCCGTGACCTCACCCTTGGCCAGCCACAGCTGCCCTGGCATCCGGACGCCTGTCAGCCCGGGGTTACATGCCTCACTGGGCCAGAAAGGGATCCCTGTGTAGCCGGGCCCCAGGCAAGGGTGGGGGTGTGGCAAAGAAGGCTGGTGCCAGGGGAGGGAGCCCAATCAGCCCTGGGGCTACAGAGGCCACACGCATGGAGTGGGGGAGGCCAGCAGGGGCCGGAGAGGTGCCGAGTCACCCAGGGCTCCTGCCAGGTCGGTCCTGCTCTAGGTCTCTCCTGCTGGGCCGGAAGCACGCCCTTCCTCTCTTCCTTTTTCCTCTTGAGCTCTGGGCTCTCCCCTGGGAGTGTGGGAGGAGTCAGTACTTTGGGGCTAGAGGATGAGTGATGGGGTCACGATCTTGGCTCAGTGGCTGAGTAGCTGGGTGACCTGGGCAAATCGCTTTGCCTCTCTGAGCCTGTTTTCTCCTCTGGAAATGAGGGTGATAATAGTCTCTACTTCATGTATTCATATAATATACATACATACATATATTTATAATCTATCTCCTAATGGATCCGTTTCTCTGAGGAGCCCAGACGAACACAGGGAGTCAGAAGGTCAGTGTTGGTTATGTTCAGCACGAGATCCTACTCTACATCCCAGTGACGGTGCAGAGAGAGCAGGGCGATGAGATGCCAGGGAGTGAGAGATTGGATTGGATCTCTGAACTGAATTTGAATCCTCCAAATCTTTATCTCCTGACCCAGTTGAAGCCAGCTTTCTCCTCACACAACTGCTGAAGTGGAATCCTTTCCCGCTGCTTCTTCCCAGAATAGGGATCCAGCTTTGTGTCCTTCTTGGAGAGCTCTCCTGTCCTTGGTTTCTCTAGAGGCTTCACATAACCTCCAGAATATCTAACTCCCTTCCCCTCCAACTCTGTTGTCCTCTGACAGAGGTAAGGGGCACTCTGAGCAGGGGGCACCCCACCCAGGCGGGCAAGGAGAGCTGGGCTGGAAGGGGAGTATTCGGCTTTGCCTCTCTTGATCCACAGCTGCTGCTCCTGGTCTCCCGACAGGTCTCACCCCCAGCTCCCTCATGCCAGCTTCCCTTGGGGGATTGGACACTTCACCCCCAGTGGCAGGTAGAGTAGAATGGACACAGGAGGACGTCAAGGCAGGCCCAGTTTCCTAACCTGGTCCATCTCTTACCAGCTGGTGACTCGGGAAATCACTTTGTCTCTCTGATCCTCATTTTTCCCATCCATAATAAAGGAATATATGCTACTGCCTCACAGGGTTGCTAAGGCTAAGCCACACCCACCGCAGTGACTGGTGCTTAGTAATCCACGACTGCAGAAAGCAGGTCTTTAAGACTCCTCTCCCCACTTCCAGCCAGCCTGTCTCCTTTCCGAGAGATTAGATTATCTTACCCCCATGCTCCTCCTGTCCTTCAGAAGCCATATTTTACTATAGATTTGGGCAACCAAGGAATGGTTGCCAAGGACTGGGCTTTCAGAAAGGCTGTCTGTCTGTTGCCTAGGAAACTGCCCCACTCCGGTTCCCTGGGGTCCTGCAAGTTGGTGGGTCCTGGCGCCACCTGCTGGATTCAGTACCACACTGCTCCTAAAGCACCCAGACCTGGGAGTCCCGCATCCCAGAGCGCGGAACACACTTTGCCCCTGCCCCTCTTCTCCAAACATCTCCACCATAAAAGATACTTCCTCTTTTTTGTCCCTAGATTTTCCCGGAGACCACAGAAAGGAGTCAGAAGGACCATGGACCACCAGGAGGAGTGGGAGCAACATCCTTCCCCACAGAAGGATGAGGACAGAGAGCAGGACTACTGGCAGCGTGGGGTCTGAAGGAAGTCCCTCCCCCTTAACTGATTTCCTGGAGCTTGGAGTCTGCAGTGCAGACACACATTTAGCTCCCCACTAGCTCACTTTCCACAGGGAGGAAGCAGTGGGGAGGAAGAGGTTAAAGCGTGGGGTTACAGCAAGATTCCTTCCTACAGGACGCCCCCTCCTGGCTCCCTCCTGCCCCTGGCGGTGACCCTGGTCCTGACTCCCCTTTTCTTCTCTGAGGAGAACCTTTCCACCCACCTTGACAGCTTGTCAGATGAACCCCTTGTCACCTCAGATCATCCTGCCTCAAAGGGAACCCTGGGGAGAAGCAGGAAGCTGCTCTGCTATGGGAGACCAAGCCTCCTGGTGAGGTTGCTGCCTGAGGCACCTGAGCTCAGCCTGCCCCGAAAGGTGATGGGTGAAGTCAAAAGGCAGGAAGCCATTCGGATGCCTAGAACAGAGCAGTGGGGGACATGCTCTTTTTCCTCCAGCTAGGACCACGAGTAAAGAAACAGGCACACGGAGAGCGAATGGCTCACCTGTGTTCAGGCGAATACTGTGTTGCACCTTGTTACCCACACGCCTCCCTGACTCTAGCTGGGCTAGGGGTGGAGCTGACTTGGGAGCCAGATACCCAGAGGTTGTTGTCACCAATGGGCTTAAGAAGGGGGTAGAACAGGAGGCTGGGGACCAAAGTCTCCTGGGTCCTTGACCCTGCCCAACCTTCCTCCAGAACTGAGATGGAAGGAATGTAAAGGAAGAGCCTGGTGGAGGTGACTTCCCCACCCTGTGGGCGAGGGGCTCGTCTTGAGGACAGCAGATGTGGGGAGTAGGGTTATGAGACTGGGGCTGGGAGAGGTTGTGGGGGGCTGCATGCTGTGATTCTGGCACTACCTTCTGACCTGGTGCCCTGCCTCCAAACTCCTCAGCTGAAGGCAAAAGGGCTGCTGGAGGTGGGATGGAGCGACGTGGCTGGAATTGGGGATCTGTTTATACAGCAGGAGAGGACTCAGAGGGTGTTGGGGTTGGAGTTGGGGTATGGCCCATATAAGCCAGAAGGAATCCTGAAGGGACAAAAACTCAGGGTACAGGTGGAGGGGAAAGCTGCCTAAACCCCCATGCCCCTCCTCTTTTTCCCCCACAGGTCCCTCTTCCTCTCCAGACCCCATTTTTTAATGCGAGGAGACAGGGTAGAGTAAGGGACTGAGAGCAGCCGAGTTGCACACAGCTGGGGTGCTGACCCCTCCTCTTCTGGCTGGCTGCTCACTTCCTGACCCTCACTAGGACCCCAGCTGAGAGGCCCTTAGAGGGCTAGTCTGACCCCTCCTGAGCTACCTGGTCATGTCATCTGAGAACCCCTGTTCTTGGCCTGTGGATGTGGAGGGAAAAGTGGGGCCAGTGTCAAGAGCCACCCACCACTCCTCCATCTGCCCTCCAGGATGCTCCAACACAACTCTGCCGCTCCATCCACCCGTGTTGCAAGCCCAGGGCACCCCAGCCAGCTGCTGCTCCTGCAAGCCAAGTGCCTGAAGCTCTACCTGGCCTGTGACTTTGGCATGCTCACAAGGAAAGCTGGCAAGGAGAACAAATTGAGCCACTTCCTGCGCCCATACCGGAGCCAGGGGCAGGCTTCCTGGGTGCTAACATTGCTGCGGCCTGGAGCACTGGCCAGCTGCCCACTGGTGCTGCACATCTTCTCCCTGGGTGGCTACACCTTTGCGCAGATGCTGCTGCTCATGAGCCAGAACCTGGGGCGCCACAGCAGCATGGCCCAGTGCCTGTGGGGCAATCTGGACCATATGGCGCTGGGTGAGTGTGTCAGGGAGAGGATGAGGGGGCTTCTGGGCCACATAAACCAGGCTGAAATCCAAGCGGATGCATTCTGCTGACCATGAGGTCTGATCTGCATCTGTCGTAAATCTGGCTCTGGACTGCGTCTAAATGTCTACCTGATGTGGTCTTATTACCCGGAACATCTGCTTGTCTCACCTGAGCCTCTCCCACTGTGGCTGAACTTACAACCCAGAGTGAGCGTGTTTTCTGGATCCAGCTTGGCACACACTTAACGTCTAGCCTCTATTCTTCTGGGGAAGAGGAGGCTGACTGGGACACGATAAAACTAATTTGTGGAGCACCTATAACCTTCCAAACATTCTCTCACATAATGCCCACATAAAGCCATGAAGTAGGTGCTGTGTCATCTAAATTTTTTTTCTTAGGGCACGCCCTCCCCCTGGCCCTTCCTGAAAGAGCCACTTGGTCTAGGGTCAAGCTTTGTGGCATCCTCAGGAATGAGAAGGAAAGAGCTGGATGGCAGGACTGTCGGCAGGACCATTGCATGTCTTCCAAGGTGTTTCAGCAATTGCTGCAGGAGTTGTTGCAAAGCGTCTGGATTGTCTTTGGAAAAAGAGTCTCAGAAATCATGTAATTAGATGCACAAATTTCCTGTACAAGAGCGACTCTCAAACTTTGGTCTGTATCAGAATCACCTGGAGCTGAATGACAGTTCAGAGGCCCAGACTCCATCCTACTTTATTGAGCCTGGGCCTCTGGCTTGGTTTTAGCTCTCCAGGTAAATATGATACATATCGAAATTTGAAGATCACTGTATTTAAACTTCCCTTAGAAAGGCCAAACTAATGCTAACATACCTCAAGTGAGAGAAGGTCACTGTTACAAGGTAACCCATTATATTGGTCCGCTCTAATTGACCAATTAGGTCTAGCTCAAAAGGAAAATTCTCCTTTTGAACCCCTCACACCCTTGATGCAGAGCGACTTCTGGCACTCCTCTAAAAACCCTTAGATCTTTTCCATTTCAATTGCTGGTCAAGTTGCTTCCTGCATGGTTTTAGTAAACCAACGGGCAAGACAGACTATGAAACGTGGCCTCATTGTGGTTCATCCTCTTTCAACTTTTACCATCCCCTGGTACCCAGGCATCCTTCTCCCATCTACCTAGGTCATCTGGACTCTTAGGTGCTCCCCAAGGTCACAGACTCCAGGGCACAAGGCCTCCAGGGACTCTGATGATCCAGTTGCTTTGCAACAACTCCTGCAGCAATTGCTGGAACACCTTGGAAGACATGCAATGGTCCTGCCGACAGTCCTGCCATCCAGCTCTTTCCTTCTCATTCCTGAGGATGCCACAAAGCTTGACCCTAGACCAAGTGGCTCTTTCAGGAAGGGCCAGGGGGAGGGCGTGCCAAGTGTGGGCTGAGGCTGCCCCTCCCTGCAGTCATAGGAATGTTTCTAGCTCCTCACTACCTACAAACAAGGGCCTCTGCACCCTCTGCTCATTTCTGCCACCAGAGCATTCTAGTAATCTTATTTGCTTTCAATCTTGTGTGGGGGTCTATACCTTGGAGGGACAGCTATGTGACCACTGTCCAACTACAACAGAGGCAGAGGAAAGCAATGTGAACGTCCCAGGACCCTGAACTCTAGGGATAGTCAACAGCCCACGTCAGTGCTGTCCCGCCAGGAGGGGTTTGAGGCTGGGAGGCAGGTCCTGAGCTGTACATAAATAAGGGGTGCTAACCCCCTCTACCTGGCACCCACAGGTGTGTCTCAGCTGATGAGACTGGGCCCTGCTCTAATTCCAGCTGTGCCAGGTTGTGCCATTCACCATCATGAGGCTGTGATGGGGGCCTTCTGCCAGCTGCCGGTGAGGCTCCCACTGCCAGGTGTCTACAGCCTTGATGACCCACTCTTCGATACTGCCAGCCAGCTA
Source organism: Pteropus medius (assembly GCF_902729225.1). NCBI lineage: Eukaryota > Metazoa > Chordata > Mammalia > Chiroptera > Pteropodidae > Pteropus > Pteropus medius. Next base: position 10,394,617 of record NW_024356249.1, on the reverse strand, counting down.
GCAGCAGGCGGGCATGCTGGTGTGAGTACAGGCCTGGGAGACCTCCTGCCATGTGGCCCACCCGAGCCAGCACCTTCTGGAGTACTGCAATGTCCTCATCACCTCCCTGGGGAAGCTGGGCCTGCCCCACCCCCATGGCCCTGTTCTGATGTGGCTCTGGGCTCCAGTTCACCTCTAAGATGAAGCCCAGCAGCCTAGTGGACCAAGAACAGAGACAGGATGGCAGAGGCGTTGCAACGTCTTGATTTATTCAGATTATTTAATATACAATGATGTAATGTGACCCAAAGTGTGCAAAGTTAAAGCCTTCAACTGCAGCTGAGGAGAGGGCAGGCATGATATACCTGGGGAAGGAGTCAGGAATGATGGGCTGCCTTCTCCCCAGGGCACAGGACGGGGGAGTGGCCTGAGGAACAGGTAGCCTAGGGCCAGAGGAAGGGGGCAGAGACCTTCCTCTGGCCTCGGTCAGGAGCCCAGAAGTGCCCCATGGCTGAGGGGGCAACAGCCCCGGAAGGGGCTAGAGTCAGGGCCAGGAGAGCACCATTGGGGTGGGGGGGTAAAGGAGGTGCCCCTACAGAAGCTGTGGAGGGGCCACCCGCCCGGATGGGGAGCCGGGCCAGCGAGGCCGCAGGAAAGCGAGAGACTTGAGGTGGGGCAAGGGCGAAAGCTCCAGGTTTCAGGCTGGTAAAGGCCTAGGGACCGGAGAAGGGGGGAGGGTGCCAAGGGGTGCTCCCAGGGCAGCCAGGCCCCAGGAGCGGTCCTGACTCTGTGGGGGACGCCCAGCGAGGGGTGGCAGACCCTCAGGGCCTCCCCTCCTCTCTCCCTGGGAAGGAGCTGGGAACCTGTAGTGCAAATCTGTGGACCACTCAGCTATGGAGGGAGGCTGTGCCCAAAGGGGCACCCTGGGCCACACTCCCTCCGCCGCCTCGGCCTCCGCCACCGTCCTCAGTACAGCCGCTTTTCGTAACTGTGGGGACAAGGCAAGAGGGAGGCTGAGAGTGGGTGTGTGGACCCCGCTCCCTTCCCAGATCCCCCTGCCCAGGCCCCGGGGTGCCAAGTGGCCCCCAGGTGCAGGAGTGGCAGTGAACAGCAGAAGGCCCTGCCTCTCAGCCATGGGAGGAGGAAGGGAGAAAGAGCAGGCCCTGTGCCTCTGTCCTCCCTGGGCCGAGGCTCCCGGAAGAACCAGGCCAGGTCCAGAGATAGCCATCCTCCTTCTGGCCACAGCCGCAGCTGAGTGGACTGTCTGTCCTCAGTGCCGGGGTGGAGAGACAGCTCAGAAAGGCACGGCCCGTCCTTGCAGAGCGAGCTCAGACCAAGCTGAACCTCTGCTGCCCGTGTCTCCACCCCACCCCTGCGCACACAGCAGCCTAGGTCCCTTCTGGTCCCTGTGTCCAGTCTAGGACAGGGCAGCTTCAGATCTGTGGTCAGGGACAGCTCTCTGTACCCCCGAAGGGGATGTTTCTGCTGGAGGAGGGGCCACTGCTGGCTGCCCCCATCACGATGCTAGTCCTGGGGTCCAGGTCCCATAGTTACACCCAGTGCCACCCCCAACAGTGCCCCCGCCCCCATCTCAGGCCCCGCCCACACTGCCCCTGCTCTACTCTACGCTTGGCCCGGGCAGCGCAGTTACTTACACGGCAGAAAGGTATAGCTACGGGAGGATGGGGCAGAAAGAGACACAGGTTAGATGCCCGCCTATGCGTAGGGGGACAGGTCCTCTTGACCTGGGGGGGCCGCATGCCTGCTACTACCGCTGCCAACTAGCACTGCCCCCACCCATAATCGCCCCAGCACTGGCCCTGGCGTCTCTCTGCCCTTCTCACTGCCAGAGGGCTCGTGCCCCCACCAGCCTACACCTGCCTGCCCAGGGCCACCACCAGCAAGAGCCCAGCACTGCCAGCCCCTGCCACCAGCCACCAAGCTTCTGAGCAAGCACGGGCCGGGGAGCCTAGGAGGGGCTAGCAGCCACATCTCCCGTGCCCTGCTCGGGAGAGATGCCCGAGGGGAGGGGAGGGGGCCTGCCTGCATAGGGGCTAAAGGCCATGGTTCAAGGGTAGGCTGGGCCCTGGAGAAGAAGGTGACGGGGTCATCCTGCAGCAGCATCCATCTCTGACGCAGATGGTCCATAAGGTCCCTGAAACCTCAGCTCAGCCTCTGAATCACAGTCCACCAGCGTGACCCAGTGACAGCCAGCTGGGGCAAAGAGGCCACCATACTTACGAGTGTAGGCCGTGGACACCACCCTCAATCTGAGCCGACATGGTCCGCTTCTCAAACTTGAGCTCTCCTGAGTACATCATAGACCTGCGGGCAGGTCAGTAGAGCAGGTTAGGGCACTGAGGGCAGAGGAGAGAAAGAAAGAGGGAGAGAAACAGAAAGGAAGCAGGGATGGAGGAGCCAGGAGCCTCCTCGGTGCCCCCTCACCTGCTACCTCTCTAGTCCCAGCACTCACCGCAGGACGGAGAGGCTCCGGGCACCGATATCCTGGCAGCCATGCTGGATCCCCGCTATGAGGTAGGGCACAAACTTCTGAATGGAGCCTTTATCCTGGATGGAGCCCGAGACACCCTGTGCGATCTTCACCTTATCCCCCTCACTGCACAGAGGGCAAGGAGACTGAGCCAGGCAGCCCGCAGCTCAGGGAATCCTACCCCAACTCTTAAGGGTACCAGCAGAGGTGGTATCACCCAGAAGGATCCCAAATCCAGTGGCCCCGGCACTGTCCCAGGTCTACTGTTACTGGTGCCCTGTGCCTCGTTTTCCAGAACTATCACATGGAGATTGAGCGCCATCTTGGGAAGTCTAAGGCACGTATGGACCCTGGAAGGGCTGTGGCTGATCTGCCTGGGGCTGGGGCTCAGGGTCAGGGCACCTGAAATATCGTTTCTGGCTGCTGCTGCTCTTCTCCATGGCATCCAAGGAGCCCATGCCCCGGTACTTCTTGAGCCTCACCCCATCCGAGAAGAAGTACTCGCCAGGGGCCTCCGTGGTGGCAGCGAGCAGGGAGCCCATCATCACTGTGGTGGTAGCGGGGCGGTCAGTGCCTCCAGCCCATAGCCCTCCTACTGCCTTCACCCAGCTCCCAGCCCCTGAACCCCAGCCTGCCCAAGCCCCCTCACCTGTGGAAGCTCCAAGGGCCAGGGCCTTGACCACATGCCCCACGGTCTGGATGCCGCCATCGGCTATGACAGGCACCCCAAAGCGCCGGGCATACTCGGCCACCTTGTACACAGCAGTACCCTGGGGCCGACCACAGGCCATCACTGCAGGAGGGGACACAAGACGGAGGTGTCAACAGCAACACAGGGGCCAGGGACAGGCCCCTTTCTCCTTGTGTCCAACCTCCACTCAGGAGAGGGGACAGGGCTGAATAATGTTTCTGAGGCATAAAGTAGGTGGCAAATAACACTAGGCTGAATGTCACTTCAGGGACCCAGGTCACTTGACAGCACTATGGGGGATTCTGATGGGTGAAGGGCAATACAGGCCTTCGAAGTATTATACTTCCCAAACCAGTGCTCTTAGGCCTAGTGGTCCCCAGCCTCACCTCTCCCCAAACACAAGTTCCCCTCCCAGGCTTTCATATGCAAGGCCTGTTACTAGAGTTAGGGACTCATGGCCTCCTTTGGGATGTTGGTTTGCATTTCTTTAACTGTCCAAGGTCTTTAAGTGTTTGGTTTTAAGTTTTTAAGTGGGAATTCTAAGGACCCAGCACTTATCTAGGGAAAGATGCCAGGTTGAATAAAGTAGGGAAGGGGCCCTCTCAGAGGTGCTTTTGTTTGTTCTGCCCAATTGCAACCCAAGGTTTAGAACAGGGTCTGACACACAGCAGTTGCCCAATTAACATTTGTAAAGAGACTGAGCAAAAGCCCAGGTTTCACCACTGTGATCAGCTAAGACAAGGAGTAGAAACTTAAAAGCAGAGGCTCTAAAGACCAAAAGGAGAGATGTTTCGGGCAGAGAGGACCCAACAGGTCACTTGGTGTTCTGAAGAAATGACCCACACTTAGAGGGGCCAGATCCGTCCCCTCAGGCCAAGCTGGGACACACGGCCTCCAGGGAGCATCCCTAAACATGGAGACACATGTCATGGTCTCGCTCTCCCCCTCTTCATGTTTCGGGAACCCACCCTGGAAAAGGGCTTTGTGACTCAGTGGACCCCCTCCTCCACTATCACCAGATGGTGTGTACCCTAAGACATTCAAAAACATGCTGTCTCAATGTCTGAAGTATCTGCCTTGTCACAAAGCTAATCCAAACCCAGAGCTGGCTTCCAACAAGCACCTCGGAGAAGTGGTCACACCAGCCTTGGATCCTTGACCAGAATCCAAGAGGTGGGCTGGCGCATACTCGAAACTCTTGGTAACCTCATCTTACACCTGCTCCCCAAGTCAACAGGCCAGACAGGAAGAGGCTGAGCCCAGGTTGCCACTGAACCCACCATCCCGAGGAGCCTGGCAGAGTGAGCCCTCGGCATGCACCTGTGGGACAAGAATGAGGCCCAAGGGGTCTGTGGAGGGCCAGTGGGTGGGTATTCTAAGTGGCAGTCACTCTTCTACTAACACTTACCTTCTTGGGTGATGCAGATAGAGCCACAGCCCATGCCCACACGTAGCCCATCCACACCAGCGTCAATCAGATTCTTGGCCTGAGCTGCTGTCACCACTGGGGTGGGGGTGGGGGCGGGCAGGGAAAGAGGAACAGTGTGAGGATAAGAGCCCCTGTCCTGCCCTGGGGCTCGCTGGGACCCCAGTCTAGCCCCCACCCCACCTACAGTGAACGGAGCCTACTCATTCTGCTCCCGCCCCCTCACGCAGAGGTGATGCCATCAATTGGGGATGCTGAGGAAAAGGAAGTTACACAGAGAGGAGGCAAGGGCCAAGGGTGAGAGGGGACTCCACACTCACCATTCCCCCCAATCACCTGGAGGTGGGGGTACTTCTGCTTGATGTAGTGTACCATGGCGATCTGGTACACAGAGTTCCCTTGGGATGAGTCCTGTGAGGAGGGGGACAGGAAAGCTTAGGCTACTATGGCTGAGGGTCCTCCCTGGGGGAGGGAGGTCTTGAGTGGACAGACTCCTGGAATAATACGAAAAATGTTATGAGAATGCCCTTTTTTTTTTTTCTGAGAAGACAACTGACAGCTTTCAACTGGTTCTCAAAGGGACCTGCTTTCTCCAAAAGGTTAAGCACCACTAATGTATAGTTTCAGAGCAGACAAAGCCCTGTCACAGCCACCGACGGACTGGTCCTCATGGCGAGGCTGCCTGGGGCCTATCCTACTTCTACCAACTCACTAACCAAATGAAGGTGCTTAACCTCCTCAGCCTCCATTTCTTCATCTGACAAGGGGCAAGGTCACTGTACTTGGGGCAGGTCGGGGGGGTGCTGTTGGGAGGATTAAATGAGTCTATCTACATAAAGGTCTTAGTCCAGGGCCTGGCAAGGGGGAGGTTCTCCATGAATGTGAGCTCTAAGCACTGGGGCCAACTTATAAGCACACCCAGAAGGCCCTCAGAGAGGTCCACGGTTGGCTTGGGCTGCCAGAGTACCACAGACCCTCCTGATTCTGACTCTAGGCTTAATTAGAGACAAACATGGGTCTTCCTAAGCCTCTACTCTACCGAAACACCCTGGCTCCAGGGTGGTGCCCGTACCAGCACTATGACATCAGCACCCGCCTGAGTGAGCAGGTCCAGGCGGTACTTGTCATCCTCACGGGTGCCCACGGCTGCCCCGCAGAGTAGCTGCTTGTGAGAATCCTTGGAAGCCAGAGGGTAGTCCCGGTTCTTCTTCAGGTCGGTGCGGGCAATGATGGCCACGAGCTCGTCATGATCATTGACAATGGGCAGCTTCCCTGACAAGGAAGACAGAGGTGAGATGAAGGAGCAGCCTCTGGGGGCCTGGAGGGTGGAGGGAGGGAGGATGAAAATGGACCAGCGATTCCACTGAAGTACCTAAACCAGCCACTAGGTGACAGCACCCACCCAGGAAGCACTCCTAGGGACAAGGACCTCTTCCCAAGGAACAGGAAGCAAACAAACCTTGTAGCCCAGTGGGTTCCCAGAGCTCTTCCTGCCCTGTGGCCTGGCCTGGCCAGGCTGGGGTGGACGGCCCCTGAGCACTGGCAGCCTTTCACCTGCTGGGCCACAGGCCACAGTGGTCGAAAACTCTGAGCCAGGGCACAAATGCGAGGCTGTCCTATAGGGAGGAGCGTGTGCCCTGCCCAAAACCACCCCCAGAGAACAATCTCGTATGGGCCAGGGGGAGTATGTTCCAGTGTCGCCCGCAGGGAGCTAATGAATATTGCATCAATAGCCCCAATGGCAAATAAATTTAAGTGCAGGACTTCTCAGTCATTAATAAGCTAATGTACAATTCTTATGCAAGATGGACGATACAGAAAAGAGCATTTTTTCAGACTTTTAAGACCAGAAAGCTCCTTTTTCATAATAGACATTTCATAGGACTAGGTTTTTTTTGGAGGAAACATAATGTGAAGATGCTGAAAAGGGACAGGTTTTCCTAAGCTAGGAAAAGGACCTCATGAATCACGCTCCAGCCTGGGGTTATTCAAACCTTCCCCAAGGCCCAGTCTGGTTGCTGGGACACCTGCAAGGCTGTGAAGGAATAGGAGGAACAGGCGTACAGGGAGCCGGGCTGGGGGTGGGCGTGAGGATGGGGGAGGGGATCTTGAGTTTTCTGCCTACTCCTCGGTACCTTTTTTGCTGCGCTGCAGGATCTCATTTGCCTCTTTCAATGTCACACCTGCTGGGGCCACCACCAGCTCATTCCGTGGTGTCATCACCTGTGGGGCCAGGAACATTTCCCTGCAGGTTGGCAGGTGAGAGAGAAGGGAGCCAGACCTCCCTCTGGTCCCTGGACACAGGTACCAGCCTGAGGCCCCAGGGTGTGGGGTCCTCTCTCTACCCCAGCCACACTTTCCCTACCCTGCAGGTACCTCACTGAGGAGGGTGGTGTGGTCCTTCTCAGCAAGGAAGTCGATGTCTCGGGAGGTGACGATGCCCACCAGCTTGCTGCCCATGGTGCCCGTCTCAGTGATGGGGATGCCAGAGAAGCCATGCCGAATCTTGGCCTCCAGCACATCACCCACCGTGTGTGAAGGGCTCAGCACCACGGGGTCTGTGATGAAGCCCTGTTCAAATTTCTGTGGGCAGAGACAGGGAAAGGGAAAGACTGGAAGAAAGCCGAGGTGGTATACAGTCTGACTGCAGCAGGCACAGGGTATCCTGGACACGCCACAGAGGAGCCAAGGCCCTCAATGGGGTGAGGGGCCACTGGGAAAATAAGGCTGGGCCCTGAGCCCCCATTGTGAAGAAGGGCAGAAAGGACCCCAGCGATCAGCCAGGAAGTACGCCAGCCTGCAAGGCTGGCAAGGGAAGCTAGGAGGGTCTGACGTGGGGGCCACCAGGGATGGGCCTTGTACTTGCCTTGACCTTGCGCACTTCGTTGGCCTGGAACTCGGGGGTGCAGTTGTGGTGAATGAAACCGATACCGCCCATCAGCTGGGGTGGAAGGGAAGCGTGGTCAGAGCCAGGAGGCCAACCCTCCTCACTCTGCAAACCCCACCTCTGATTCCAATTCCCCCTGACGTCATTCCACCCCAATCAGTCCCCTTAGCTCTGGGGTCCCCACCCAGGTGCCCAACTCACAGCCATCGCGATGGCCATGTCAGCCTCTGTCACAGTGTCCATAGGGGAGGAGATCAGTGGCGTCTTCAGCGTGATCTTCCGAGTTAGAGCTGAAGTCAGGTCCTGAGGGTGGAGGCACAGTCTATGTAAAGAGTTTTATTATCCACTCAAACACTTACTGAGTTCCTACGTGCACCTGGCACCAGGACAGGCCTGGGGATATAGCAGTGAACAACGCAGATGAGACCCCTGCTGTCTTTCCCTGAACTTAAATTCTATTTGGAAAGAAAGAAGACAAACATGAAACATGTATGAAACAATTTCAGCCAGGAAGAAGGCTCCAAAGAAAAGCAATAAGGCAAAGTGACCACTGGAAGAAGGATGTGCTGGTTGGGGAAGCCTCTTTCTTGGCAGGTGACAAGTGGAAGCCAATCAAGTCAAAGTCTAAGGGGCCATCGTTTCAGGCAGAGGGAGCTGCGTGTGAAACCTGCCTCTGATTCTAAGTCTTCCTGAGGTGTATTCAAAAAAGAAGAAGGCTAGTGGACTAGACGGGGGTGGGGGGAAGTGTTTGGAAGAGGGAGAGGCAGGTGGGGGCAAGGACATATAGCCTTGAAAGCCAGGGAGAGGAGCTCAGATTGAATTCTGAGATGAGAAACCACTGGAGGGTCTCAGGAAGAGGACAAATACAACCTGGTTTATGTTTTAAAGAGGTCACTCAGGCTCTGATGTGGAGAATGGATTCTAGGTAACAAGGCCTGTCATAGGGTGACTGCCAAGGAGGCTGCTGACAGGTCCGAGAGGGAGATGTGGGTGACTGAAAGTGGGAAGGCATGAGAAGGAGTCATATGACATCCAGGAAAGTAGGTGACTAAGGGTCTGCAGCTCAAGGGAGAGGCCAGGACTGCAAGGATACATTTGGGAGGCATCTGTCTGTGAACGGTAAATAAGGACAGATTACAGACTCCTCTGAGAGTCAGGACAACAGCTGTGGACCTTAACCCCCAAAACGCTCAAGACAGACTTTGGTTTATAATTTCTGGAGATTCATAGGCCTCTGACATCCATCTACAGACCCAGGTTCAGAACCCTAGCCACAGTCTAGAAAACTCCCCCTTCTCCTCTCCTATTATACCACAGAGGACGCAGGACAGAGGGACCTTTGATGGTCTTGTCTATCCCTCTCTTCCTAGCACCCTGCCCAGAGGCTGGCACAAGCCAGGCTGCTTGATAAACTTTGTTAAACTCAACAGCTGAACCAAGAAGGCTTTCTCGTTCCTGTCATAAGGGAAATATCTAGAATAGAAATATCCAAATTACCCCCTTAAAATCTGCTGGGGTCAGCACTGGCTACACAGCTGGACATAAGCTTCCTCAATGTATAAGTGATCCAGGCACACTCAGGCCCTCTGGCTTTTCATGAGAATCAGAACTGAATAAATATCAACGGTAACAGCAACAGAAGAGAAACTATTTTTTTAATGAGTATGAATTCATCATAGCATAATCTAACTTTCCTGGGAGATGACTTAACACCCATTAGCACTACCCCTTGGCTTCTGTGAGTTCATCATGTGTTAATTATGTAAAGGACAATGCTCATTCACTTGGCTCACTACTGAGCCCCTCCGGTAAGCAAGGAACTGTGTTTCCTTGCATTTGTCCAAAATCTAAATTCTCCAAACCCTCTTGCCAGTTCTTATATGTTTGAATCCCTGAACAAGTCTGTCCACCTCATTCAAAGTCTCTATAATTTTACTGGCTTCTATTATGTCTTTGCTCAGCATTTCAGACAAAACCCAATCCTTCCGGTTTACGGTAATAAAGCAGCCACACACACACACACACACCCGCTCCCAGGGCCTTTTGAACTTCACTGCAGGCTCTGTCAGTGACAACCCTCTGGCCTTGGGCCAGGCCCACCACTCAAGATACCCTTGAATCTCCACAGCTGCTTCTGCCCCATTAGGCATAACCTATTGCACTGTGCCAGCTTCTCTGGCAGCAATAAAGGCTACATCCACCACATTCCCAAGAGAAATCTCCCCTACACCCTGCCCTTGAGCCAGAAGTCAGCCTCTTCCACCACATACACAGCTCCTCTTCCCCTGGTCAGCGCAAGAGGTACTTACCACCTCATCAGCTATGAAGTCTATGAATCCTGGGAGAATCAGGAAGTCGCTGTGAAGAGAGAGAAGTGAGTGTTACCAGGTGAGGAGGAGCATCTGAAAGGGGCAGGGCTGGCCAGGCCCGGGGAGGCAGCATGGAGGTGGGGAGACGGGTAGAGACCAGCCCCTCTGATCCCTGCTGCCCCTTCAGGGCTGAACCACCCTCCTGCCCGCGCTAGCATCTTACTGACTCCAGCCCACAGATCAAGGGCCAAAGGCAGTAGAAGGTCTGTAGACCTGAGGCACCACCAGGCCAGTTGGCCCAAAATGTCCATTGCCTTGAGGGCTCAGAGTTCGTCAAGGAACATAAGTTCCTATAATGCCACACACGGCAGATACGGTACCTGCCCTTGAAACCCTCTCAGTTTTTATAGGGGGACACAATCAGTCAACATGGAATGAACCTGAGAACAATTTAAAAGTGCAGCATGACATGAACATCGCATAGCACAGGACAAGCTGCACACAGCCAAGTGTTAGAGCCGCTCAGTCACACAGGGTTCAGAATAGCTCAGAGGGACCCTAGAGGGCTGAGCATGGACAAGGCACGTTTGGATAGAGCAGGTATCCATTAAGTGTTGGCTCGGTTGGGATGGGACAACCAACAGACATGGCCTGGGATAGGAAAGGGGAAGAAGGGGCCTTATGGTTAGGACCAGGATCCTAGGGCCCCAGTCAAAGCACGGCAGCTGCCAGCACTAGGGTGGGCCAGGGTCAGAGCAAACCCCAGAAGGGGTGTGCAGGCCTGCACAGGTATGGCGAGGTACATACAGGGCCACAGTCCAGGGGCCCCTACAGGCTTAACCCTCCAGAAATCACACAACCCTGACAGACACACCTAAAAGCAAATGCCGCCCACTTCAGGAACACTCCCAACCTCCCAACCAGAGTAAGCAAAGCAGCAGGCCCCCAGGGCGAGAAGGAAAAGCTACAGGGTGGATGGGAGGGGTGGGGTCTTTAACCTGCCCCAAGGCCAAGAGTAACTCCTAAAAATTTCCCTAGGAAGGTTCCTTGGCAGACTCCAGTGAAAAATACATCAAAGAGATACTCTCTCCACCAGCTCTCCATCAAAGATGGCTAAAGAAATAACCTTAACTGCCCCTGCCTGATGGCAGCCCTTCTGTACAGAGAAGAGGCCTCTGTGGCTCATGTAGAGGCCGGAGGAAAAAAACTGGAATCTGGGCCTCTTGGCATTTTCTAGGTATTACATACACACACCCCTCACCTGGCCCTCATCTGAGCTACGGGGAAGGCAGGAGTTGGGCGACACTCCTTGGCAATGACTGGGTATCATGGTGTCTAGGGAAACTGCCTGCCCAGCAGGAGTGCTTACAGGCAAGGGCAGGGACCAGCAGGAGACAGGCAGGGGGTGCTCTTGGCTGGCCAGCATCTCCACTCTGCTCCAGTCCCAGGTTCTGATGTTCCTTCCTGGCATGGACACAATCCTGCAGCCAGAAGGAGAGCTAGTGCCAGGCCTGCAGCCGGCAGGACAACTGGCCCAGGGCCCATGGAAAAGCATACTAAGCCAGAGGTAAATAGATAGGTCCTGATCTACAAAATCCCACGTCAGGTGGGCTGGCAGGCAGCAGTCACAGAATACAAAGCCCAGGGGGGCACAAGTGCTAACCTGGGGGCAGGCCGAGGCACGAGCGGAAAGAGGACTAGATGGTGGAAAAAGGAGCCACCCCAACTACCCAGCTGGGCCTCTCCTGGGGCAACACCCAAGCAGCTGTCTTAGCTGGGCTCCAGGGCCCCTCTGCCCTCCTAGTGACGCTGGGAGTGAGAGGGTGTCCTGGATCAAGGTCTGGGACAAGTCTCCGTAACTCCCACATCTCGTATTCCCACATGTCCAAGGCCCCTTCATGTGGCCAAGATGCCCACAAGAGGGGGAAGGGGGCAGGCGGGACCCGGATCTAGCCAGAAACGGGGCATGGCACCAAGGGCCGCGTTGTCGCTGTGCCACGTCCGTCTGCTCTCGGCACGGGCCGCCTTCTTTCCCTTGCCCAGCCCTCTCCACCCCTCCTCCCGCTCGAGTCGCTCGAATCAGGCCGGAGAACGCGGGTGTCACCGAGGGGGGAGCGGTGCACATGCCGGACCGGAGTCCCGCGATCATGTAGCCTTGGTGCGCGCACCCAGGTGGGGCCGAGGCCCCCCGCGCTTACTTGTAGGTGAGGCCGTCGGCGTTGGCGAAGAGCTGCTGCGCAGTGAGCCCATCCTCGGGCACGTATCCGGTGCCGCCGCTGATCAGGTAGTCCGCCATGCTGCTGCAAGACACCGCGACCCGACATAAACACCCGCGCGGGCCGCCCCGCCGCCGCCGCTGCTCCCGCTGCTGCTGCTGCTCCTGCTGTTGCTGACGCCGCGGCCACGCTGCTGCCGCGGGCCGGGCGGGCCGGGCGGGCCGGGGGCTGGGGCTGCGGCAGCCGCGGGGCGGGCCCAGGGCGCCGCCCTCTCCTCCCGCCCCTCCCCCGGGAGTCCGCCGCCTCCGCCCCGCGCCGCACAAAGGGCCCTGCCGAGCGCGGCCCAGCAGCCGCCGAGTGCACGCACGCCCAGGGCTGCCTGCAGTGGCATAGCGGCCCCAAGGGCCGGGGCGGGGAAGGGGGCTGAGGGGCCAGTGGGGGGAGGGGCTGAATCAGGCCGGGACACGCCCCCTCTGCCGCTCCTGGTCGCTCTTCCTAGGTCCACTGCAACGCGCCCCTTGGCAAGCCCATGAACTGGACCACCCCAGGTCACCTGGCTCCCACCGGCCTGAGTCTCCCCTAGCCCTACTCCCCACCCCGCGCGGTACCTCTAACATGGTTTGTCTTTCTCCAAGACTAAGGCCCAGACTCTGATCAGAGCCTGGAGTTGGAGGTTGCCGCCTCCCTGCAGTGTAGCCCGTTCCCCCCAACCCGGATCTCGTTCCTAGGTGGACGGCATTCTTAACAATGACACTCCCTGACCTTTGGGTGGCCTTGAAGCCCTCTGCAGTTTACAAGGCATTTTTCATAAAAGATCGCATTTACTTTACAACCTATTAATTGCCAACTATTAGGTACCCACTTTACAGATGCAAAACCTACAGTTCAGAAAGCAAATAGGTGGGGGGTACTGCCTCTGACTCCCGTCCAGTGCTTCAGTCTGACATCCCTGTCTCCAGCTCGGAAAGTGGTGTGGATACCAGGGGTTTTAACCCCAGAGAGGAAAGTTTTCATTTGGAAAGGTAGTGTGGTGGGACGATGAGGGAGGACCACTGGCCTGGCTAAGGCAAGTAAGTATGCATACTAAATTGGACAGAGGCTAGAGAAGTTTTGAGAATTACCCAAAGCAGACAGAAGTTTGATGGGCCTATGAATCCAGCAAGACCCAGATTCCTACATGGGGGAAGTAAGATTAGGTAGCCAAGTGATTCGCAGGGAGGGAGGCGGGGTGGCAGGGGGCAGACCCTTCCCTCGCATGTGACCAGAAATGCTAATGCTACACCCTCACCAAAGCTAAAGAGTAGATCTCAGACCCAAACTCCAAGGTTCCTCCCTTCTCCTCCTGTGATTCCCACAGCTCACTTCTTGGTGAGGTGAGAGAAAGGTGGGGCAGGGACATAGTCCTCTGGCTGGCAAGGTGGCTATCTCCCTCCCTCCCCAGCCCTGAGAGGCTGAGTTTGTTTACCTCTCAGCAGCGTGGTGGCAGCCAGGCCCAGGGGAGGCTCCCTGGGATGCCTAGCCTCCCCCAATGACGCCCCAGGGACCCTGCTAGGAAAACACAGACTGTTCCATCTGTGCGCGGAGGGGAGGAGAGCCTTCCCACAGAGCTAGGGTGCTGAGGCCCCTGAGCTGGGAGTGCTGGAGGAGACTCACAGATGTCTGCAGTGTCCTCTCTCCTCTTACTGTGAAGGACCAGAACATCACAGATCCCCCACGTTTTCCTCCCCACCAGTGGACCCCCAAGGACGGCTTCTGCTGGGGGCTTCTAAGGGCCCTCTGGCATGGGCAAGGAGGGAGCAGGCCTGCTGGAGTTCTCTGCTGAATGGGGACTGGGGCCAGCTTGCCAGGGACGCCTGGGGAGCACTTCTAATTCCTCAGCTCTTGTAGATCCATCCAGAGAGCACGTGACATATGGGGAAGGAGGGTTATCCTCAGGGGACCAGCCCTAGGACTTCTTACTAGCCACCTGGAGGCAGAGTGATGAGACCAGCTAGAGAAAGCACTCTAGCCATTCGGAGTTACCCTGGGGTACCTTTCTGGCCATAGGACAGGGCTGTAACTGCACTGCAAGCACAGAGCACAGGCTGTCCCTGCAGTGTCTCTGGGTCTCTAGGGGACCTGCTCTGGGTCACTATCCCCTACAGCATGGGTCAGAAATGGTTACTATTCAGGGTTCCACCAGGGCTTCGGCCCAAGACAGCAACTGGTTTCTGCCATCTCTCGTGACATCTGCCCCAGCCTACAACTTGGACCCAGGGGAAGAGGCTGCCAGGCTGAGTTGTGGGGACAACAGACCTCACAGCCCCACAGCCCCTCCTGGCTTGACCTATGTCAGGGATCCTCATTACTCTAAGCTGCTGGGCTCAGCCCTGGGTTATGCTGTCCTTTTCCAGAGACTGTTAATCCATCCCCTCCCCCTTGCTTTCCTCCTCCCTCTTCCTGATCTTCCCTAGCTGCTTCCTCCATAGGGAGGAGACACCAAGGCAACCAGCAGGCCTCCTCAGGCCGAGGAAGGGCTGTTGGTCCCCTGAGGCTTCCCACCTAGCAGTTGGAGGGCAGGAGGGCAGGAGAGCAGACCTAAACCCCTTCCAGCCCCTTCCTCAGGGTAGTGAGGAGGACTGGTGTCCTAGCTAGGCACCACATCTCTGCAGGGAGCCAGGAGGTCTGTATCTGGGGCTGTTGGAATAGAGAAGATTTCAAATCACTTTGAGGGGAAGATTGGGGGAGTTGGGGTGGGGGGGAGGTGGGAGGGGAATAACAACATTGTTGAGCTGGGAGAGGGGATATGGTTTGCTCAAGTTCAAGGCAAAGAGGAATAATTCTGGCCTTAACCCTAGGACTTCTCATTAAACCCTTGTCCTCTCCCCGCTGCTTTATGCCAGTGATGGCAGATGGAGGTCTAGCCAGTTGGTTTTGAATCTCATTACACCACCAGCCTGGGGCTCAGATTTTACACAGGCTCTTGAGCCTGGTGGGGCATGAGGATGGCCCCTAGGTACAGAGGTACAATTTGGGGAAGATGGATGCTCCTGTGTGGTCAGGTCTGAGCTCTGAAATGATACTTTTGCAATACCTGCTCTAGCAAGACACTGCCTCCATCAAGCTTCAAGTGCCCTAGCCCACTCCCTCACCTCCTGTGGCCTCTCCCTATCGCCCCGGACCCTAGCCCCAGTAGCTAGATTTCTAGGATGAGAGGAAGGACAGGGGTGCCTGAACCTGAGTGAATTCTAGAGGCAGACTGCAGGGGCAGGAGGGGCCAGACCTCACCTTGCAGCCCCTTAAGCCATTAAAAGTTCTTACATAAGCCTTCATCTCCCCGCCCCCACCCCTTGCCCACAGGTAGAGCTGCAGGGCTAATTCCCTTAGACCACCCCCCAAACCCAGCTTCCAGGTCACCTCCCCAAGCTGCTGAGCACCAACAGATGGGGATGAGAAAGAAGTCCAAATCCTCTGGACCAGAAGGACAGTGGGATTGCATTTCAAGCTGCTATACAATCCAGAGATTAGCCCCTGTCTCGTATTCAGCCAGTCCCCAGGGGGCCCAGTTCAACGCCCTCCCCACTCTTCCTCTAGTGACCCTGCATACCCCAGCAGACTAAGGATAGGAGGGAGTCCTGAACATCAGGAGAGACTCTAAGGAGAGCTGCGCTGATAGCCTCATCAGACCTTAGTGAATAATGAGGGGACACTGTCCTCACCAAACTCTTGAGAAGGCAAACCGTCGTGACACCTACACCTGCCAGTAAGACTCTTAAAACAGAAGGAAACAACTGAAGAGTAGTAAGCAAAGATGGACAGGGGCTCCAACAAGCACTGTTTGAAACCCTGTAGTTGCAGCCACTTGGGCTAAGTGTCGTTGGGTGTGTAGCTGAGGTCAGATCTTGGGCTAAGGTTTTAGGGAACGTTTTTCCGACAGGCTACCCGGTGCAACGCAGCACCAAACCCTTTGCACAGTGCTCGCCTGCATGCCCTAACCAAAGCTTGGGTGCGCGGCATCTGAGCCGGGTTTCAGGAAGTTAGAGGTTGAGGCGGTAAGAAGGCAAGGGTGGTGGGGCCTGCCCCTCTCCTCCCCTCCCCCGCAGCGCCGCGGGGTTCCCCGAGCTGCCGCGCCCGCCCCGGATGCGCCCCGCGCGCTCTGCCTTGGGCGTCACCTCTCGGGCTCGTAGCCGGCCTGCAGCAGGCGGGCGTTGTACCGCTGCGCCGCCGTCTCGTGTCCCGGGTGTTGCCGGGCTCCGGGCTCTGGAACAGCGGCGGCTCCGCCTCCCTGCAGCAGCGGCGGGAGCGGCCCCGACCCGTGCGGCAGAATGAGCGGCCCCTCCATGCGGAGGCCGGGGCTCTGGGTAGGCGGGAGCCTCTCCGCCTGGAGGCTCCCCGGCCCCGGCTGGGGAATGAGCGACTAGTCGCTTCCCGAGGAGGGGGCGGGGCCGCCGAGAGGGGCGGGGCCTGAGTGCCGGGGGCGGGGCAGTTCGGGGGAGGGAGGATCCGGATTCCTCTGGGCTCCGCCCTGGCGCGGCGCTTCTCCTGGCCTCTCCACGCTGCTTGCAGACCAGGCTGTTTCTCCCATCCGAGATCAGCGAAGCGACCCCTGACCTCTCCCCGATTTCCAGACCTTCCAGGTTCTCCTGGCCCTTTCTGAGGAAAACCAGAAGAGGAAAGGAGCACAAAAAATATCTCCAGAGGCCGGAGTTTTCTTCGCGTCTTGTGTCCATCCCTCTGCCTTTTATGAATGGTCCTTTGGAGCGCCTCCTACCGGCCAGCCGCAGGCCTCCCTCGCTCGCCAGGGCAAGATAGGCGCGGATTACCAACTCCCTTTGCCTACTGCCCCCTTTGCCTCTTCAACAGACTCCATTAGACCGGAGGAAAATAGATTTTCCTTGGCTCTTACCTGTCACTTCCTAAGAAAGGAAGAGATAAGACTGCAGGCTCCTTGAGGAAAAGTGTTTGGAGTCCGCACATCCAGGGAGTTGCGCTGAGCGCACTGCTGCTGACTTGTTCATTTACTGACTAGAAAGCGCACCTTTTCCTATTTCATCGTTGTTAATCGTCGTCCACTAGTTATTGACCACCTAGCAAAGATGGGGGAAAAAAAAACCAAAACCGAATCCTTGTCCTCAGGCAATTTCTTTGAGGAGACCGAGTAGAAAAATAAAGTTATACCATGTACTTAAAATCTGACAATCTGAGGGAGCAAATGGTAAACACTGAATGATTGGGGGTAGGGGCGCATTGTAAGGAGTTATGGGTCAGACTTTTCAGCAACTATTTCACAAAGGAAATTGAATTTATGTAATGGTAAGATCTTAAATTTAGTCCTGCCTAGGACCTTTTCCTATACATGTACACACTCACTCCCCAGATTCTGAATTAAAACAGTTTCTCTGACTCTGGGCCATATGGGAAATCTTCTCACTGCTTAATGCCATTCTAAATAGGATTTTTGCTATAGACTGAATGTTTGTGTTCCTTCACAATTCATATGTTAAAACCTAATCCCTAGTGTGATGGTATTTGGAGCTGGGACCTTTGGGAGGTGCTTGGGTCATGAGAATAAAGCCCTCATGAATGGAATTAGTGCCCTTATAAAAGAGACCTCAGACAGCTCCCTTTCCCTTTCTGTCAAGGACACAGCATCTATGAACCAAGACGTGAGCTCCAACCAGACATTGAATCTGCCAGTGCGTGATCTTTGACTGACTACCTAGCCTGCAGAAATGTGAGAAGGAAATGTTGGTTGTTTAAGCCACCCAGTCTATGATATTTTTGTTTCAGCAGCCCTAATGGACTAAGATAATTTTGTATAACAAGATTATTTCCATGTCCCTGCAGATCTTTCAAAGAAGCAAAGGTGGACAGATCTAAATCGTACACAATGGTAAAATCATCTTTTCTGGTCCCTATTCATAAACCAATCATTCCATACACAAAAAGAGCAACATTCAGGTTTTTGACTAAACAGGAGAGGTCTAGGATATATTGAAGAGGACTAGGACTAGCAATAAGGTGAGCCTAGGTCCCAATCTGGGATTCATGCCGTATAATCACCTAAGTCACCAACTCTCTCTGAGTCTGTTTCCTCATTTTTCAAGTGGAGTTAATATCTTATAAGATTGCTTTGCCATTAGCGAGATAACACGTAAAGTTCCTGGCTCGTAGTAGGCCCTTACTAAACAGAAGCAATTTTTACTAAGTAAGCTGTAGTTAAATTCTGCACTTTTGACCCACAGCTAATGCAATATGTTATCATATCTATTACGTATTCATTCAACAAATGTTTATTGGGCACTTCCCACGTGCCAACTAGATGCTGGGAGTACAACGGTGAACAAGATGGCCATTGTTTCTGCTGTTGTGGGCCTTAAAGGGCAGAGAGACAAACAGGCACTCGGAATACAATATGAGGAAGGCTCTGACAGAGGCGGACACCCCTCCACACAGCCCAGACTCCTGGGCAACACACAGAACACAGCTGAGAAAGAAATAAGTCCACTTCAAAGGCCCCTGGAAGTAGTCAGAATAATAAATAAATGACACATACTGAGTGGGTCTGAGTCCTGATTGAGACCAGGTGTTCACTACAGAGTGGTTCTGTCTTTTTTCCAGAGCTTGTCGACTACAAATGAGATTTGCTAGTAAACTATTCATTAAAACTATTACATTTCAGTAGGATAACCTGAGGGCCTCAGCCGTTTGTATAAAAAGATTTTACCTATAGTCCTATCTAAGCCAGTGCTTCTCATCAGGACATTTGGCAATGTCTAGGGACATTTTTGATTGTCATGACTGGGTACTCAGTGAGTAGAGGCCAGATATGCCACTAAGTGTCCTACAGTGCACAGGACAGCCCTTCACAACACAGAGTTATCCAGTCCCAAGTGTCAATAGTGCTCAGATTGAGAAACCCTGACCTAGAGGAACTATTTTAAAAAATCGGAACTAAAGCAATATTACTTAATCTTCCTAAAGGCTTCAGGACAATGGACTGTTTCCGTTTCGTTTCGTTTTTTTTTTTTCTCCTGCACTGAAGATGTATGTATCCTCCCTGGGCCTGTTTCCTCATTCTGAGAAATGGGAGTATTGGATTAGATCTTGCAGAAAGTTCTTTCCAGCTTGAAACAAAGTATATGACTCAAATACACTTACAGCATTAGAAAGCAATTAACGTGGGTCTCTAAGATTGAGCGGGCGGAGGCGAGTCCAGGTGCTAGTCTGTCTGCACTCCCTCATCTTGCAGACTTCCTGAAGTCGGGTGCATAGACAATTCACCAAAATTATGAAGAACCTACTATGGGCAAAGCACTGTGCTTAGGTGTTAGAGGGGTGCCAAGAGTAATTAGACACAGTTCTTGGTCTTGAGTTACAATGTAGGAGGGCAAGAAAAGCAAGGATAACCATAACATTAGACCAGAACTAATGGTAGGGAGAAGACCAACATTAATTGAGTATGTATGTGTCAGATGCTAGGATAGGCATTTAGCATATTTTTCTCATGAATCCACACTACTTTCCATTATTTATGCCTATGTCTCAGGTAAGGAAACTGAGGCTCTGGAGAGTCAAGCACCTTGTCCACAGTCAGAGAGTGATGATTGATAGAGCCTGGGTAAGACCCTGGGCAAGACCCTGGGCCTGTTTATCCCAACACCCGAGCCTTCAAATATCATTCTAATAACTCACATCTTCACTTCCCTCATACAGAAGCTGACACCATCAGCAGAGAATCTAATACAATGTGTAGCCCATTGCAGTGAATGTCAAATGATGGTTCAGGTTATTTTGTGACTCAGATTTAGATCTGAATAAGTATCCCTTGAAATACGTGGAGTTTAGCTTAGAAATATTTTTGTCGTGGGTCCCATTTATTGTAACAAAACCTCTGCAGTAGATAGAGCAAAATTCCTTGCTAACAGTTGTGCCTAAGATCTGATTGTGGGAAGAGAAGAGACTGACCTTTCAGGAGCAGATATGAATATTTCCATCCTGTGAAAGTGTAACATACTAAGGTAGCTATACTAATAACTTCTACTTGTACTTTTAACATTTGAAAAGCATGTGTTAATTCTTTCAACCAATAATTATGGAGCACTTAACATATACAACAGTGTTCCAGACATATTCAGGCATACAAAGAATCTAGCCAGGAAAATAAAATGTTAAAAAGCCAAATAATAATATAAGGTCATGGCTCTCAACTGGGGCAAGTGTGCACCCTGAGGTACATTTGGCGATGTCTGAAGGCATTTTTGATTGTCACAATTGGAGGGCATCTAGTAGGTAGAGGCCAGGAATGCTACGAGGCATTCTAAAATGCACAAGATAACCCCCCACAACAAAGAATTATCCAGCTCAAAATGTCAGTAGTGCTGAGGTTGAGAACCCCTGATTTAAAGCAATTATGTGCAATTGGGGAATGCCGACTCCAAGAGTTACAGAAGTTGAAAGAAGAGATCAAACACCATCAGCCGGAGTAATCAGGTTTCACAGAGGAGAAAGGATAGACTGGATCTTTGAAGGAGTTAGGATTTAGGAAGGAAGAGGCCCTGGAGGGGACGTTCAGAGGAGGGAATATAGCATGAGAAACAGTGCTGAGTTGCAGTGCTGAGCTGGAGGTTGCTGGGACAGTGAGCAGGCCATCCGGATGGAGCATCATCTCCAGCCCACAGTCTGCGGGTTGGGTCAGGCAGGAATCTCCACGTAACAGATGAGGAAACCAAAGGACAGAAAGCTTGAGAGAGGCGTCTGTCATGGTCCCTGAGCTG
Organism: Pteropus medius; assembly: GCF_902729225.1. NCBI lineage: Eukaryota > Metazoa > Chordata > Mammalia > Chiroptera > Pteropodidae > Pteropus > Pteropus medius. Next base: position 10,373,862 of record NW_024356249.1, on the reverse strand, counting down.
GGGCCAGGAGCCAGCCAACTGATGCCCAGGGCCTGGGCTTTCCCCACTGCAGTCAACTTCACTTGAGCCAGGGCCCCACCTTGTCCTGATATCTAGCACCAGGAGTCAAATGAGACCATTAGGGGCACTACCCAAACAAAAGCTTCCTCTGCCCTGAATCCAGCTGCTCTACTCTGGAACATCGCTATCTCTTGATTTGAAAAGACACTGCAGAAATCTAAACACACACGCACACACGCACACACACTTCTCAAGCAAGAAGTGGAGAGAGGCTGGGTAGAAAAAGGAATTCTGTTCTGAGAGCACAGATGCACAGTTGATATGGAGCATCAGTCAACAGACTAGCAGGAGGAAGAGAAGCCGCTGGTCTATAGAAATGGCTTTTGGTGCACCGGGAGCAAAGAAGCCACAAGAGTCGGGGAAGAAGGCTGAGACAGATGGATTTTCAGTGTTGCCAGAGCAGGTGAAATGGGGAGAAAATCTCATCTGGCAGAAGGAAAGAGAGAACCAGGAGTTCCCCACTCAGACATTCTGAGGGCACAGGCTGGTGCGCATCTGAGGAGGGAGGAGCCAAGGTCCCAGGGACTGACAGGCGATCCCACTGCCTGAGTCTGTTCCCGCTGGCTGGTGTCTCTCCTCTCTTTCTAGGCTACCTTTAGGGAAGAAGGAATGTGGAGCAAAGCATTCAGGAACAGGGTCAGAAAGGAAAACGAAGAGCAGCAGAAAGAAAGAGTGAGGCAGGGTTTTATGCCAGAGGAGGTGATACAGGCCCTGGGGTTTGGAAAAAGCACCCAGTGGTTCGCCAGGGGCTGTCCGCAGGCTCCCCTGAGGCAAAGACTCGTCTACCTGTGCCCCAGACATTGGGGAGGTGGGTGAGAGCAGGTGAGAAGGAGCAGCCTCGGAGATGAGAGATTAGAGGTCCTGCAGGAGGAGGAGACTCAACCTGGGTCTCACTCCTATCTCTGCCGGCCACTCATGTGCAAGCAATGGTCAATGGGAGGAAGTGGGACCAGGGGACAGCCCCAAGACTCCTCTCCGTCACCCCTCCTTGTCCCAGTCCTGGCCTCCAGGGCTTAAAAGGTCTGACGGCTTTGCCACAAGTCACTCAGCTATTGCATGCTTTTGTATCTCTGGTGAGGATGAGGCTGGGGTTGTTGAGAGTTGGTGTAGGGGAGCGGGTGGAGTGGAGCCATGGTAGGTGGGAGTCGCCTATCTGGAAAACCTGTGCCAAGACCACAGCACCTCCTTGTACCCATGCCCACAGCATCTTCCGCTCTGAGATGTCCTTCCCTTCACCCTCAGTGCCACTGTCTTTGAGGAGAGTCAGCCCATGCTCCCTAGCTTTTATTTCCAACCATTTTCCAGCCTGGCATCATAAGAAAAATGTAAGCAATGTGCAAACCACAGTTTTCTCTTGCCTGGGAGGCCCTGACATTATCACAGCCACAACAAGTCCTGGCCTTCACCCCAACCCACTCTTGCCTCTGCCCAGGGCTTGAGGCAGAGGGATGCAGGGCACTGGTGCTGCCAGCGTGGGCCCAGGGCGCCAGGGTGGACCCCCACCCCAGTCACGGCACTGCCTGGCCTGGGGAGTGGCCGCTGTGGTGCTTTTCAGTCCCCAGGGTGCCATGAGGCTTCCCAAGTTTGGAAAGAGACCCACCCCCACTCCCTGCCTGCCTATGCCCCGGCCTTGTCCTGCCTAAGGTCAGAGCGGGCAAGAGGACAGGGCAGAGGAGAGAGAGGCAAACAGGGGCCTCCACCTTAAAAAGAAGGCCTGGGTGTTGAGGTGAGGGAGTGCGAGAGGGCAGTCACAGGAGCGATAGTCCCATGCCCACCTCTCCCTCAAAGCTGCCCTCTGTCCCCAGGCGTTGCCTCCCAAATGCCTAATCCTCCCTAGGGCACTTCTGGGAGCATCCCTTCCCACCCTGCTCTGAGGTTCCTACAGGCTGTATCTCCCTCCTGTCCCACCCACTCACTCCTCTGTTATACGCCTGAGGGGACACTGGAAGAGAAATGACCAGTTCTCCTATTTCCACCCCCAGCCTCCAAGTACTCCAGCTCAGACTCCAGCTCAGTCCTTGGGGTGGGTGTGAGGGCTGCCCAGGGTTTCCTGCTGGAGACTTGGGCCTCTTGGCTGGTTCCTGAGGCCCTGTGCAGGCCTCTAGCCTCACCTGGTTACCTGCGGGCTGAAGCTGTATCCACAGCACCACCTGCATCTGTAGCCCCGCTCGGAGGGCTAAGGCACCGAAGTACCAGAAAGGGCATCCTGGGTTGAGGCAGGGGAGGAAACATCTCTACCCCCTTGAACAAGGGGCAGATGTGGGCCTGATGACCTTAGGCCAGGTATGATCTCATGGGAAAACTGGCAGACAAAGGCTATTTTTCATTTACTTTTAAAAATTGAGATATAATTCACATATCGTAAAACTCACCATTTTCGAGTATATGGTTCAGTGGTTTTTAGTATAGTCACAAGGTTATACAACCATCACCACTAATTTGGAACATTTTCTTCACCCCCAGAAAGAAACCCCACACCCATTAGCAGTCACTCCCCATTCTTTCCTCCCGCTAGCCCCTGGCAAACACTAATCTACTTTCTGTCTCTATAGATTTGCCTACTCTGGACTTTTGACATAAAGGGAATCAAACAAAATGTGGCCTTTTATGTCTGGCTTTTAATTCACTTTAAAATTTTTATTTACATACAGTAAAATTCACTTTGCTATATGGTTCTGAGTTTGGACAATGCATAGAGTTATGTAACCACCAACACAATAGAGGCATCAGACAGTTCCCATTACTTCATGCTGCCCCTTTGTAGCTGACTGCTCCCCACCTCTACCCTCCACCCCAGTCCCCGGCAGCCCCTAATGCTTTCTGCTCATATCATTTTGCCTTTTCCAGCGTGTTCTATAAGTGAATCATACAATATGCAGTCTTTATGCATTATACATTGGAGAGTCATCCATATTGTTGGTCTGTTTATGTTTTTACCATTCTGACGAGAAAAGAGTTTTAAAATTTGTTTAAAATCACACATATAGTGAGTGGCAGAACTAATATTTAATTGTAAACTGTCTCCAAAATTCATTCTTTTTTTTTTTTTTTTTTACATGGACTGCTCCTTAAACAATTTACTCCACCTTGACTCAGGGCACAGAGGTGGGTAGCTGGTAAACACTCACTCGTAGTCAGAATAGTCCATGTTAAGTCGCAGAAAGAACAACAACAAAACCAAATTCCCAGTGACTTCAAATAACAAAGGTTTCTTTCTCATTTATCCTGTGTGGGTTCCCTGCTTCAAGTTCCCCTCACTCCAAACTCAGGCTGATGGAGCAGCCATTAGCTGGAGGATGACCACTTGCTGTGGCAAAGGGCTGGGAAGGGCTCATGAAGGTAATTAAATACTCCAGCCTGGAAGTGATACTATCATTTCCACTTACATATCATTGGCCATAACCAGTCTATAGCCACACCCAATCGCCAGCGACCCGGAACCAGGCAGTGCAATCTTAAACGGGCTGCAAGGCAGAGAGGAGGAGAAATTTGATGAACAGCTTTAATATCTGCCATATGTATTATGGATAATTCTTGATTATTGAGAACGTACAGGGCAACACTAGTGAAAAGGGATTCATATAAAACATTGCGTTATTCTAAAGATTAGTCTCATCCAGAATTTTCAACACCCTCTTCACGGTAGCTACGGAAAATCTTGGCTGGGTGCAGAAGCCGTGCAACGACACAGACAGACCCTCCTTTTTTTTTTTTTTTTTTTTTTGCTTGGATTCAAGTAGAGCCCATACTACTTATAAACGTAGTTTCCATTAAGGTCCCACGATGGACAGAAAATTCAATCTTCTGCCCCTTATGACATTCCTTGGGTCCATATCGTTATTCCAGCCATTCCCTAGTTCCCTTTGATTTGTGACAATGGGCAAGGCCCTTCATTTTGGGAGAAGTTGCCAGGTATCCCTTGAGCCTCAGGGTCATAAAGCTATGGGGTGACTCCTGTGGGACAGAGCAGGGAGCTGTGGGACAAGGCGCCTCCTCTCCACAGTCCTGCCTGAGGCCTTGGACTAGACCTCAGAGAGTCTTCAAGCCAAATTCTTGAGACTAGGACAGCTGAGTAGTGTAGCAAATTACTGTAAGCTTGGCAGACAGAAGGCCTGGCTGGAGCCTTTGGTTCTCCCTCTACCATCCGTGTGACCATAGGCAGAAATTCTCTGAGTTGTTTCTTCACCTGAAAAATGAGGATAATTATGACCTCTGTTAATGTGCTATGAGGAATAGCAGTTTGTAAATAAAGCATCTGGCACATAGTAGTTGCTTAATAAATTGTAGCTATTATCACAATACTTAGACCTAAATAGAAGCCCTGTGCATTTTCATACAAAATCTGCAGAGAGGTAGTTCTAGGAGTCTGGGACTTGATTTCCCTTGACCTTGGGCTATGTTTGAAGTGAAAAGATAAAGCGTTATTGTTAATTGGTTAAAATTAGTGCACTATTATTGTTATTACATATGCACACCTATTTTGCATGGTTGGAATATAACCCCAGTATGTGTATAGATGTAATCATCAAAAGTCCAAATAGTGATTAAAAAGAAATCTAGAAAAACCTTTTGCTAAGATCTGCCAAAGAGCCTCAAGCAAGTACAAATTAGCTTTCATTTCTCTTACAGTTTTCACATTGTTGTTCTGGTTCTAATTCTTGAACTTGTAATTACTTTAGGTATTATAGTTCATTTGGCTAATAAAAATAAGTAAAATCTATAAACATCACAAACTTTTTCACAACATTGGCTTGGGCGGTTGGTCGGTTATACCCAAACCCATGTCTGGGGCTGATACAAGACTGCCCCCGTCTGGGATTTTCCAGTACTGCATGACTCCATAAATACGCTGGCTGTTGGCCACAGCTGAGATGGAGTCCTCCTAGATGAACTCCGGCCATCTCTTTCCACCTTCTCAGCTGTGAGTCTGAGGGTCTCTCTGTAGACCAGCTGAGGGCGGTGACCCTCAAGTGTTCTGGGTTTAGTTACTCTGAAGAAAAAGATTACATCTTCTACTTTCCAACAATGCATTACATTGGTATACAGTGTAACGGGCAGTTTCACGCACATCATTTCACACGTCACGGTAACCCTGTGAATTAAGACGGCACAAGTTATTATTTTCACTTTACATTGAAGAATACAGGTTAAGAGACAGCAAATGTTTGTCCAAAATCACACAGCCAGTAAATGGGAAAAAAGTTCTAGAATCCAGGTCTTTGGACACCTAGGTTTGTGTTCTTTTTGCCTAACAATAATAAAAATATTGCTTTTACTTTAAAAATAGCCTATTTATTATGTGTTAAGTCAGTGATTCTTAGCCCTAGCTGTACATTAAAACCTCCTGGAATACATAAAAAAGTAACTCCCATGCCTAAGCCCCATCCTGACCACTTACATCAGAATCTGTGAGTAGGGCTTTAGGTATCCGTGCTTTTATTAATGCTTCCTGGTGATTCTAATGTAGAACGTCAAGTGCCATAGTGCAGGTGCTTTCTAAACACCTCATTTAAACCCCATTGCAATCCCATCAGCTAGGTATTATTATCCACATGTTGCAGATGAGGAAACAAAGGCACAAGAAAGATTATTGCCCATATAATACCACAATCCCCAAACTATGCCAAGATTCTCCAAGTCGCCACAGTGGAGCTCCATAGAATAGTTGAAAATTTTCAGGGAAACGGCAATATTTGACATCTATGAACTACTAGCTTAAAGCAGTTTACCATTTCTACAGTAGATGGCACTACAGTCCTGTCAATAATGTCATATCTTGGCAAAACTGGAATTCTTCAAACTGCGAGGTCAATGTGGAACAGGAAATGAGTGATTCCAGTGTTACAAAAGTAAAGCAATGCCCAACAGTCACAGATATGCCATTAGTAATTGCGGTAAGTTAATTGTGGTAACTTTAATTGAATTAAAACATTTTTTATTTCAATTTTTGTGTATTGTTTTTCAAATGGCTATGTTTATAGGACAGAAATATTTGTTAAGTTGTTTCAACATGGCTACTTAATAAAGGGAAGTTTATAGCATTTTTGAAAAAAAAAAAAGGCACTGATGCCCTAAGTGCACTACCCTGATGGCAAGGTCACACAGTAAAGGGGCAGAGGCAGGATCTGATCAGTCTGACCCCAGATTCTGAACACTTCAACCATGCTCTTAACCGGGCTCAATCAGTGCTTTTCTTCTGTTTCTTGTCCTAGATGCCAAACCCTAATCATTGAGTTAGGGGTTAACCTGGAATCGATAGAGCAGACATAAACCGAATATTACTATCAGGACCACAAATTATTACAACGTCCTTGGGCATGTTATATAACATCTTTGAGTCTCAGTTTCTTTATCTGTAAAATGGGGATAGCAAACTCTATACTACAGAGTTGTTGTGAGGATTACACAAGATAAAAATCCTAAAGTTTCTGGTATAGAACAGGTACTCAATAACTGTTTGTTCTTTCCCTGTGTTCCCTCCTCACTTCCATGACAGACCTAAAGGCATAGGGACATACCAGTGTCCAAGGAGTGTGAGACACACACATGCACGCACACAAACACAATCTAACCATCTCTCTATGCCCAATCCTTAACCTCAAGCACATCATCTATATCTACATACAAACATACATACCTATAATTACAGCACCTCGGATGATTAAATCAACACAAAAGAAAAAAAAACAGGTCAATGAAGCAAATAAAATAAGTTTTTGAATTCTCCTGCTATTGAGAGATCCTCTGCCATCCCCATAGTATTGTGCGGATGCAATAGTCCCACAGCCCATTTTTCCCTTTCCAGTTGCTCGTTATATCACCATATGTAATCCTACTGGACGAAAGGGATGTTCAAGACCTAAGAATGGCCTCCATTTTATCCCAACACATGCACAAACTCCCGCCGATGGTTCTTAGCAGGATCAGCCCCAGAACATGACCCCTCCCCCAAGAGTTATCTGCAGGAGGAAGACCCTACACCTGTCTAGGTGCCTGAGCTTTCACCTCTAGATATGATTTCTTTGAGCTTGAAGGCTTTTGTAAAAAAAGACCTCTCTCTGCAAGAAGTAAATCTATGTCTCACTTAGCAGGTGGCTGAACTCAAGGTCAGCTTCTGGAGAGGAAGTGGAAGAGGAAACAGTGTCCTTAGCATACTCATCTCATAAATATCTAGTGAACATCTACAATGTGCTAGGCACAAAGGCATGGACACAAGCAAAATGCAGTCACTGCCCTCAAGAGTCATGATCTAATGAAAGACACAGGTTAGGAAACAGACAATTACAAATCCCATGTGATATATGCTCATGAAGGAAGGAAGTATAGGCATTATGGGAACACATAGGGGGGAACAGAATACAGGCTCAGAGGGTCTGCAAAGACTTCCTGGAAGTGAAACCTAGACCGAAATGTAAAGGATAAAAAGGAGTTAGCCACGTGAAGGTGAAGAGCATTCCAGGTAGAGAAAACAAGACAGCATAGGAAAAGGTCCAGGGATGGAAAAGCAAAATGTATGAGAATTAAGTGTATCTCACAATTGTGCAAAGGGTTGGGGCTTGCTTATGACTGCTTTTGACTCTTTTTGAGTCCAGAACCTAGCCAAATATTTTTATTTAACAAGTCTTTACTGAACACCTAGCACGTGTAAAGATTCTTTGCTGCTGCTGCTGCTGCTGCTGGTGTGTGTTGATCTTCCCTATCTTGCTACCAGACACTACCTTCTAAAGACTCTTGTGATCTCAGGCTACCCTACTACCTAGATGGCAGGCCTGGTTTGACTCTTGGTTGTCAAGTGTGGACATGCTTTACATTCCAGTAGTTTAATGAGAAAGTTCCGGTCTTAGGTGAGGCTTGTATTAACCCCTCAGCCTCCAGGGGCAGTGGGTCAAAAGTGAAATGACATAGCAAAGTGGCACTGCACTCATTTTGAGTGTGGATAAAAAAAGAGGTTCTATGGAAAGTCACTTTACAGGGTGATATGATCATAAATTCCTAACTGGGCAGGTCAGGGTGGGTAGTCACGCCCCAGGCCTTTAACTTCTTTAGTAAAAGCTTTATTTTTGCCTCAAGCAGCCCTGTCCATTGTTGTTGGGCATCTAGGTTAACACACCTTTGAAACTCCCACTTTCAGACCCTTTCTAAGGCAAGACCACCCTCAAGAGAGCACATTATCTTAACTATCCCATAATCCAATCCCTACCCTGCTTTCTCCCATCTTCATGTAATCTTCCTTACTTCCCTCTTTAATGCCAAATGCATAAAAGAGGCTGCAAACTGTCATTTCTTGGAAGCATTTTTCTCAGTCTGTTGAGATCTTGCTGCCAGATCTATCCTCTGTTTGGATCAAATAAGTTTTTACAAAAATTCCCTACAGGTTTGGTCTGGGTGTTCTTACAATGACCTGAGTTTGAAAGACTGGGACACATCTTGTTTCTCCCACCAGAAACTTAAGCATAGAGAAGGTGGCAAAGATGATATTCACTTTATGGCTGGGGGTTGGACACTAGAATTCTGGGACGATTTTGCTTGTTCTCTTTAAACCTTAGAAACTCCCAGTTTGTGCAAGACAGGAGGTTGGGGTGGGTGTTGTTAAGATGACCACGGGTCTCAACATGCTTGCCCTCTAATATCCATGTGGTGGCTTCTGGTATGAAGGCCCAGGCCAGGCCCAGTGCTCATCCCCATCCCCGCACCACCCTGTCCTAAAATACGAACCTCATCACTTTTGTGAAACACGAACCTCACCATCTTTTAAAAATATATATAAGCAAAATTAGTCAGGATAGAACTTGTCCCCCAGGAGACAGCTTCCGAGAAGCCACTGAAGGCTTCAGTGCTGACTGCTCAGTCCTTGATCAGTTTGTGACCAAGGCAAGACCTATGCCCTTCCCAGCTCTTGGGAAAGACACTGTCACTCTGGCCCTCCCTGCCTAGCCCAGGTTTGCTGACCTCATGGGTTCAGGAAGAGGCTTTGCTGGACAGGGACCTTTCACCTCATTCCTGCCCATTCATTTCCCTGCTGTAGCCACAGGTCCCTGGAGTGCAGGCAGACACCTGCCACACAAAGCCTGATTCCTCTGGTGGCAAGGACAGGAGTTGGACTGGACTTTGCCACATTAAGGGGGCTTACGATTCTGGCCCAGGCTTTAGGAGCCCCCTAGCCCTAGGGCGCCTCCTCAGGTAGCTGGGTGGTCGTCCACAGGAAGAGCGAGCAGCTGCCTCACTGAGTTCTGGGACCATCGCCTTCCGGAGGCCCCTTCACGCAGAGGACAGTCTAAAATAGGACACAAAGGCACTCGCAGACCTCCTCCCCTAAGGCCTGAGGAGAGGGCGGCTTCCGAGGTGACTGGGAGCTCTCCTCTAAGAGATCAGGCAGATCTGGCACCCCAGATCCCCTCCAAACCCGCCCGTCCTGCTCCGCCGGGAAAGCAGGGATTCTGATTGCCGCAGTGGGTCTGCCAGACTGCTCCCTTTCTCAACGTCTCGATTCAAGGGTAAAGGTGAAGACAGCCCCTTCCAGTTACAGGCGTCCTGGGGCTGGTTTTGCTGAGTCAGCCAGGCGGGAAGAGCGCCGCTCCGGTGGCCCAGGGCCCGTCCGGCTCGCCGGCAGGGACTTGCCCACACACTTCCTCCCACGCGGGCAGCCCCCCGGCGGCCGTGCACGCCCCACGGGGGTCGGAGGGATGGGCAGCCCGCCGCGGGGGAGCATCGGGCACCGGGCGGGGCGGGGAGCGAAGAGGACCGGGCCAGCAGAGGGCTGCGAGGCCGCGCGGGAGTCCTGGACCCCTCGGGTCGCAGGACACCAGCGCCGTGCGGCCGAAGAGCCACTCCTTGACCTCAGCAAGTCGAGGAGCCTCGCTTATATGTCCCTTCCCTCCTGACACATTTAGTATCATCCAGAAACTTGCTTTAATGAGTGATACCTCCCCCGCTCAGAACTTCCCCAGTAAGTAATTCCTGCTGCTAAGAGGAAGGAATTGTCTCTCCCCGCCCCTCCCCATGGCCCCTTCCTCTCTCAAACATACAGAAGGGACATATGGTGAAAGGGAGTTTGGAATCTTTAAGACCACGGATTTCTGACTCGGGTTTGAGTCCCAACTTTGATGGAGTTTTTGTTGTTTTTTGAGCTAGGGGAGTATCTGTTATTTTCTCAGAGGCCAATTGCTTCATCTGTGACATACATAATAATTATTATTGCTCCTATTTCTTAGGCGAAGGTTAAAATAAACAAAATATGGAACGCACTAGCAGGAGGCCTGGCACAAAGTACATGTAAAATCTGCCTGTCGGGGGACAGCACTTTATCCCAAAGGCTGGAGATTTCACACAAAAAGGAAAATACATAGGAAGGGGGCGGATTTTGTGTCGCCACCCAATCATACTGAGTAGACAACAGCCCTCTTCCCACCAATCACTTCTGTTCCTCTTCCAGATAAAACAGTCCTGATTAAAGGCAAGCTAGGAACCAGAATGCAAAGAGCACTTCCTAAAACAATTTGGCCAGCCTAGTCAATTCTCCCATGTACACCCTCCTCCAGCCCCGCTACAAGGTTTCATCTTGGTCCCCAAGAGCCAAAGGCCAGGAGGCCACATGTATTTCTCTTTGTTCCTTCGTATTATCAAAGTCTGTTGATTTTTTTAAAAAATCATAGATTCTTCTCTTCTTTGTCCTTGTTGCCATTGTCCAAACTAATCAGTTTCTGGAGACACCAAAATATCTCAGCTGAATCTGAAAAGATGAGAGTTCACCAGATAAAAAGAGAACAGATCGACTATGGCCATGCCACCCTGAACATGCCGGATGGTCTGATCTCGGAAGCTAAGCAGGGTCGAGCCTGGTTAGCAATTGGATGGGAGACCACCTAGGAAGACCAGGTGCTGTAGGCGCTTAAAAAGAGAGAGAGAGAGAACAGATCATATCAAGTACTAAGAGGAGGAAGAGCTAAGCGGTTTCATAGGACATGATCCATGGAATGATGTGCAGCTCTGTGCTGAAGAACCTGTGTCTCAGCTGAGGCCCTTATGGGCTGAGGCACTTATGGCATCATAGCTTAGCACACTAACTCATCTGCAGTACTGCCTGGGTTTGAATTTCAATCTCATTGCTTATTAAAAAGTTATTTAATTTCTCTGCACCTCAGTTCCTCATAGTACCTCAATTCCTCGACGACTAGGGTCATTGGGAGGACTGAATAAATTGAAATATGAGAGAGCTTAGAACAGTAATGATACTTCATAAGTGTTCCATAAATGTTAACTATTTCTATTCATAATTCATATGTAAGCTTTAGAGCAGTTGCTTTTTTCTTCCATCATTCAACCCCAAATATACCCTCTATAAGATTCCTTTGATTAATGTGATATGACTCTGTTGGGTATCATCCCAATGCACTTTGTTTCTCTGTATCAATGTTTTAACAAACTCCTTCTCCAACACTGGCCTTAGGGTTGGTCACATCAACAGGAAGGCAAGTTTACCGCAGAAAAACAAGGAGTTGATTTGTGGCAGACACAATGACTCAGTTATACATTCAACATTTGGTCAGCAAATATTTACTGAGCATTTACTATGTGCCAGGCACTTCCTTAGAGCCCCACATTATGGAAGAATTAGATGGAGAGTGATTGATTTAAGGGTCTCAGAAAGACCAAATTTCTACTCAAATAGTTGTCTTCCTAACTACTTGAAAGATTTAGCACTGATTTCATGTCCTCAGAACCCTCTTGAGAGCGATGCATTCTGATTGGGTCAAGGTTCTAGGTCACATATGGAGGTCAAACATCTGCTATCTAACCACAATAGGAATTCCATTACCTGATCAGCTCATTTTCTAGAGCACATAGACTTAGGAAGAGCTTCAGTGGGCCTGTGAGCACTGGGAATCACATGTTTGTTTATCTGTGCGTTTTTCCCCCCAGGAAATTCTATTTTATTTACTACAAGAACTAGACAATGAAGCAATCTTCACACAGGAAACACCTAAAACATAACAAAAAAAATTCTTTTAACCAATTTCCCATTTAGAAAAAAAGAAGTACTGCTTACTGCCAGTGTTAATTTAATTTTACATAAACACGCTCTTTAAGGCTGAAGCAAATCTGACTGGTTTTCAATGTGAAAATAAAAAACTGTTCTTGGAGTTATTTCTAAACAGAGCTTGCTCTAATCCTAATGCAATAGATATGTATATGTAAATTGGATTCATCAAATGAATCTTCGGCAGACAACTGTTCAAGAAAGATGTTAATATCACACGTAGGAATGCTACGTTTCTAGGATTTGACATTTTCAGCGATTGAGAATTACTGTATTTTATAAATGGAAAAACTGCTACTAAAAACAGAATGCTATAAATAGAATGATGTAATTTGTTTCCAAAGAATATCCATATACTAGAGTGATGAGAAAATAATAATAAAAGCGAGATATTTCGTGGCAAACTTTTGGGGTAAGGTTAAGACTGTAATCCACGAGGCATCTCGATGTAAACACTGCAGCTGCAAGTGCCACCTGTGAGTATTCTGGGGGCAAATGGGAAATGGGTTAAATGTAGACCAGAGCTTGAAGGAAAAAATAAAATGAAATCTACAGGTGCAAACCAAACATACAAAGCAAAGGATAAAGAGAAGCCTGAAAACCAGAGTTGTAAGCAGACTCCGAAGCTGTGGCTTGTCCAGTAGGTGTTGCCTAATCTGATAACCAAAGGGTGGCACAGAGCTGAGGCCCTCAAGGCTAAGCTCTGGAAAAAGTGTGAGTCAAGAGAAATCTTGCCATCGGCAAAGTGAGCGATCAGAGATACTGTTCTGGCGCGAACGATTCTGAGACCCACGGAGCCAATCGAGATTAATTATGAGTCTTTATTAGCCGGCCGGCGACTGACTCTCTACCACGCAGGGCTAGAGGAGATCAGCCCCGAGCTTTCAGAGCAGGCAGCTGATAAAGCTCAAGACCATATCCTGGTGGTCTCCTGAACAAGCCAGCAGATTACAGAAGTGGAAGTTGGCTTTTAGCATATCTTTGCCCGGAACAACACCCTTAATTAACAAGTAAATGGATTACAGAAGCAGACATTAGCCATCTACATATTTTATACAATACACTTCCTAAACCACACACAAGCAAGTAGGACAACTTCTGATATCTAAAGATATTTCTTCCCTGTAGCTGACTTAGCTGGTTTGCTCACTTGAAAATTTTCCACCCTTAACATTCCCCACTGGTTTTCAGGGGAATTCAAACCATTGAATCTTCAACCTGGAGTGGCCGGTAGTGAGTTCTGAGAACCATGAGTTTTACTGCCCGTACCCGCTTTCTGACATAGGCAGTTATCCAATTAATTACACAGGGCCCAAACAAAAGGCCCAGGAAGACTAGAATAAGGGAGCCTGTATTGGCTGTTAGAGTTGTTAACTAAGGGGTGTTATTAAAAAAAGTCCTTCATACCAAGATTCTCCACGCTTAAGTCGTTCTTCTCTGTCTTTAACCCTCTGTCTTATTAGTGCTAAGCTGTCTCGTAAAATTCCAAAATGGTTAGCATCAAAAGAGCAAGTTTCACCTAGTGCTATGCAAAGACCTCCTCGTTTTAGGAAGAGAAAGTTTAGTCCTCCTCTGTTCTGCAGGACTACTTCAGCCGAGGAGTTAAGAGAGGTCTTAAGGTGATTGATAGATTTTTCAAGAGTTGATAGGTCGTCATTTATTTGTTGGCTTAAGGCCTTATAGTCAGAATTTCCGGTAACAAGGGCTGCCGTTCCCACTGCAGTAGATCCTGCTATCCCTATTCCCACTAAAAGAGGAACTAAAACAGGAGCCCTTTTTACTCTGGCCCCTAGATTTTGGAAGTGCTCCTGCCCCCCTTCACCAGAGTAAAAGTAGACCTGAGGAATGACATGAACTAGGACACAAAATCCAGCATTTTCTCTCCAGTAGTTAAGGTTGATGAGAATTCCCTCTTACATTAATAGCAATTAATCAAATTATAATTAAACCCGCGAGAGTCTTATCTTGAGAGAGGGTCTCCTGTTGGGCGAACACATCATTTCTCAGTCTCTGGTGGTGGTTGAGCAGCCTTGCTGCGGGTGTGATGAATTCAATGATGTCTCCCAGCAACCTTGACCATGGTGGGAGGGGTGAGGATGACAGGAAAAGAGTCCTTCCCAGCAGGGCTCAAGGGCAGCTGGCTGTGTCTTCTTTACCTAAATCCAGTCACCAGGGGAGTGGCTATGAAGTTTAAGTGACTGTCCAGGGCTCTCCAGGGTGGCGGAGATTAAGAGCTGAATCTGCTTCCTTGCCAAGTGCAGTGCCTGTAAGGACTTAAGTAGTGAGAAATTGTGAATTTCAGTTGCCTCTTCTACCCCTATCTTGGGTAGAAGAGGCGGCGATCTCCCAAACATGATTTCATATGGGGTGAGGCCTTGGAGGTAAGGGGTACATCTCACCCTAAAAAGGGCAAAGGGGAGGAGGCTCACCCAGTTCTCACCAGTTTCAAGTTTAAACTTGGTTAAAGTGTCTTTTAATGTCCTGTTCATTCTTTCTACCTGGCCTGAACTCTGTGGTCTATATATACAGTGTAATTTCCAATTAATACTTAACATTTTGGCTAAGGTTTGACTTGTTTTGGCGATGAACGCCGGGCCATTGTCGGGCCCCAGTGCTAATGGCAAGCCAAATCGGAGTACTATTTCTGATACTAATTTCTTAGCTACTACCTGAGCAGTTCCTCTCTTAGTTACGAAGGCTTCAGTCCATCCTGAGTAGGTGTCGATGAACACGAGTAGATACTTAAATCCAAAAGTTCCAGGGCTTACTTCTGTAAAGTCTAATTCCCAATGTTCTCCTGGGGCTTGGCCCCTGAGTCTTGATCCAATTTGTACTTCAACAGGAGGCCCAGGGTTAACTTGGGCGCAAATATGACATCTTGTTGTTACCTCTTTGGCAGTTTTGTGTAGCCCTGGGATATAATAGTCTCTTTTCAAAAGTTCAATTAACTTTGTCCCTCCTAGGTGGGTGCTCTGATGGACTAGTGAGACTAGTTCTCGACCTAGGGCACTGGGTACTAGGGCGCGTACATCTGGGAGGTGGATCCACCCAGTGGGTCCTTTTACCCCCTTTAGCTTACTGCTTAATTCAAGTTCCCCCGGGGTGTAGACGGGTGAGTCTGAGAGCATCCTGGGGGGGCAGAACTGGAAGAATGTCAATAGGCCCCACTGGTTTTCGGGCGGCTTCCTTTGCGATTCCATCGGCAAAGGCATTGCCCCGGGCCACCTCAGACTCAGTTCTCTGGTGACCTGGACAGTGTATGATAGCTACTTTCTTAGGCAGCCAGATGGCTTCCAGGAGAGCTAGGATCTCTTTTCTGTTCCTGATTTCCTTCCCCCCTGAGGTGAGTAATCCTCTCTCCTTGTAGAGTGCCCCATGAATATGTGCAGTAGCAAAGGCATACCTGCTGTCTGTATAGATGTTAACTGTCTTCTCCTTACCCCATCGGAGTGCTTGGGTCATAGCGATGAGTTCAGCTCGCTGAGCTGATGTTCTGTGGCTCAGGACCTGAGCCCAGATGACAGTCCCTCCGGTAACTACTGCCGCCCCAGCATACCTGACTCCCTCTGCGACGAAGCTGCTTCCATCGGTGTACAGTGTGGCATCCGGTTGTGGCCACGGGATGTCAGTCAGTTCTGGCCTGAGGCAGGTGATGTTATCCAAAAGTTCGAGACAATCATGTGATGGCTGTTGAGGGTCATCATCAGGCAAAAGGGTGGCTGGGTTAAGAATAGAGGTTTTCAGGAATTGTACTTGTGGGGGGTTAACGAGAAGAACCTGATATTGAGCGATCTGTGCATTTGAAATCCAACAATCAGGGGGGCTGCAGAGCATGGTCTCCACTGCATGGGGGGCTATCATCTGGATAGTCTGCCCTAAAGTCAACTTCAGTGCTTCTTTGGTGAGGATGACCGTGGCTGCAGTGGCCCGCAAGCGATTAGGCCACCCTGCTGCAACACAGTCCAGTCTTTTGGAGAGGTGTGCAATGGGTCTCTTCCAGGGTCCTTTCTTCTTACAGTATGCACATTGGCCCTTCTCTAAGTTACTCTGACCCCGGTCCGCCTTTCCCTCGGGGTGTCGGCTTGGACCTCGGCCTGGCCCGGTCCCATCCTGGCCAGATGGGCCCCATGACTTATCCTGTCCAACAGACATAACCTTCTGGACATCATCCCTGT
This sequence comes from Pteropus medius, assembly GCF_902729225.1. NCBI lineage: Eukaryota > Metazoa > Chordata > Mammalia > Chiroptera > Pteropodidae > Pteropus > Pteropus medius. The sequence continues at coordinate 10,357,590 of NW_024356249.1, read as the reverse complement.
TGTCGAACACTTTCTGGGCAATCTCGAGAACCTTAGATAAGTTCTCTCCCTCGAATCCTTCTAGTTTTTGCAATTTCTTTCTGATATCTGGGGCCAACTGACTAACAAAGGCTAGATTAATGGCTCGCCGATTATTTGGGTCCTCCGGGTCAATGGGAGTATACAGTCTATAAAATTCTAGTAACCTCTCTAAAAATGCTGCCGGTGACTCATCTTTAGTCTGAATAACCTCACTTACTTTGGATAAATTAACTGGTCGGCGAGCTGCTGCCCAGAGACCTTGGAGTAATAACTGGCGATACCTTAGGAGAGCCTCCTTACCTTGATCTTGGGGTTCCAGTCGGGTCGGGTGCTGGGAAATACAAGTTGTACCCGTGTGGGGTCAGTGGTGGGCTGCCCAGTGGGGTCTGAGACCCCCCCCTTGCAGCTTCCCTTAGAATGCGTTCCTTCTCCTCTGTAGTGAACAAAACCTGTAAAAGTTGCTGGCAATCCTCCCACGTGGGTTGGTGGGTGATGAAGATGGATTCTAAAAGGGAGGTCAAGCCTTGGGGTTTTTCTGAGAAGGATGGAGTTTGCAATTTCCAATTATACAGATCACTAGTTGAAAAGGGGACATACACCATGAAAGAGGTCTGGGTGTCTCCCCCAGGTGGGGCTATCTGTCGGAGAGGCGCCAGGACAGCTACAGGTTGCGACGAATCGGGGATGGGGTCAGGATCCTGTGGAGGGTAGTAGACAGCCCCTGTCCGAGTATGTGGTGGGCTCCGAAGAGGGGATGCCTCCCGAGAATCAGGAGGCCCAAAGGGGTTACCAGGAGAGCAATAGGGAGGGGGATTGAGGATCTCCGGATCCTCTGGATGTGCCTGTAGAACAGGTTCAAGGGGTTTCTGAGGTGCCGGAATGTTCCTTGGCTCCGCCAGAAGAACCGTATGAGAGGCAGGCGCCGGCAGAGAGTCAGCCACCGGAGAGTCTGACTTACTCTGACAATTTTTCGGATACTTAGGAGCATCAGACATAATGTCTATCCAAACATCTATGTACGGGGCCTGATCAGGGTAACCAGGATTCCCATAAACAACACTTCTGACTCTGAATGCAGTCTGCAAATCAAAGGAACCCTCAGATGGCTATCCAACTGCGAAGGCCGCCAGTCCACTTGGCAGAGCCTCTGGAGATCAAACGAAGTGACCGATGACCCATAACCTCGGGCCCGTCGCCTGAAATCCTTAAAATTGTCCACAAGGCACCGCAAGGGAGTGGGCTTAGAAGAAGCCTGTCCCATGGTGGCGGGGATGGACGTGAATGAGAATAAAAGTCCTGTGAAAGGTAAGAATGTTGGACAAGGTCCACTCGGTGACTTAGGTGCTGTAACAGCAAGAAACCCTGCAAAAAGAAGAATTAATAAACTAAAAAGAATAACAAGAAAAATCACATGAGACATTCAGGGACCAGAACGATCAGACAATGAGACAAACTTGACGGAAACCACGATAAGTAAACTTATAAAGACCCAGGCAATAGGAGGGTAACAGTACATTCTACCGGTCTGGACAAACATACACGATACAGGCAGACAAAACAGACTACAGATAACACAAAACGCTAGCGTATCAGAAACCGAATCCGAAACAGGTACTGGGTCAGGATCTGACGTCTCAGACCGGACCGTACTAGGGAAGTTGTGCCGCGTCCAGCCTTCCACTAGTTCTCAGGGCCCACAGGCAGAAACAGGTCTAAGATTACTCTTAGACAAACTCACGGGTGAGACAGGAACAGAAGGCTCGTGTCCAATTTTCAGGAATATTTGTCCACTGGTCTCTCCGATCTAGGGCCGCCCGGCATCTGGGACTGAGGAACGTCTCTCAGCGGCCGCCCCCTGGACGCGGTCGTGCCCCACCCGGAGGGACCGGGGTCGTGGGTCTCAGAGAAAACTCCCCTTCTCTCTCTGGGAAAAATCTCGCTGGGGCCTCCAAATGTTCTGGCGCGAACGATTCTGAGACCCACGGAGCCAATCGAGATTAATTATGAGCCTTTATTAGCCGGCCGGCGACTGACTCTCTACCACGCAGGGCTGGAGGAGATCAGCCCCGAGCTTTCAGAGCAGGCAGCTGATAAAGCTCAAGACCATATCCTGGTGGTCTCCTGAACAAGCCAGCAGATTACAAAAGTGGAAGTTGGCTTTTAGCATATCTTTGCCCGGAACAACACCCTTAATTAACAAGTAAATGGATTACAGAAGCAGACATTGGCCATCTACATATTTTATACAATACACTTCCTAAACCACACACAAGCAAGTAGGACAACTTCTGATATCTAAAGATATTTCTTCCCTGTAGCTGACTTAGCTAGTTTGCTCACTTGAAAATTTTCCACCCTTAACAATATGGGTCAGTGTCTACCTGCATTCTAGACTTGAAAAAAAATTTCCAATGAGAATTTGCAATCCTGAACTCCAGGTGAATTTGAGAATAAAATGTATACTATACATGGTCTGAGAAAACAAAGAGGAAACTTTAACAAAAATTAGGAATGGATTTGTAGCAGGTAGAAGAGAGAAGGTGATATGATGACCTCGACAAAGAAAGAGGCAGATTTGAAGATGGAGGAAGGGGCTCTGAGCAGAGGAATGCAAGGAATGCAACTCTAAAAGCTGGAAAGGCTCTTTCTGGAGCCTCCAGAGGAGGCCTGGCTGGGCCAGACACCTTAGTTTTAGCCTAGTAATACTGATTTCAGACTTATGGCCTCCAGAACTGTAAGAGAATAAATTTGTTTTTTAAGCTAAAAAAAAAGGAAGAATGAAAGAAAAAAATTAGGAATGGATTGGTGGTTCTTTGAAGGAGCTTTGCACAAAGCTTTTCTGGAGGAGCTATGCCTCACCCCGGGCTTCGGGCTTCGTGGGGATTCCACACAAACAGTTTGGCCGAGTAAAGCTCAAATACAAACAAAACAAAACAAAGAGGCTTTGTGAGCAAATATCAGCATATCCAATAGACGGCTGCATGAAGAGTCTTCAGGTAATAGAATTATTAGATACAGAGTAAAAAAGACGAATTTTTTAAACGTTTAAAGAAACATGAGAAGAAACTGAAAACATGAGAAAATGACGATATACTATCAAAATAGGTGAAAGTTCGAAAGACAAATCAAATTTAACATCTAAAAATGAAAGCCATAATAATCAAAAACTAAAAGAGCGAGTTAAACATTGGATTAAATAGAATAGAAGACAGAATCATTGAACCAAAAAAATCTAAAAAATGACACACAATGCAGCAGAGAAAGACAGAAAGATGAAAAATATGAAGGAAAAATTAAGAGACATAATGACCAGAAGGAGTAGGACTAACATTCATCAAATTGGTGTTTTGTAAGGAGAAAACAGAATAAAGAGAGGCAATATTTTAAGAGATGGTGGCTGAGAATTGTCCAGAAGTGATGAATGACACAAATCTTTATTTTTCTATTAATAACTGCCGCGGTCCAGCCACGACAGGATCCAGGGGGCCCCGAAGGTGGGCAAGGCGTCAGCGCGGGAGACAGTCGACTACACAACTCAGAGGCGGTGTGACACTGTTCCGTTTTATTGTGATTTGAGTACAACTTTTATACTTTTTATTTTGGCATTTGATTATACTTTGTAGTTAAGGTAGCAGGGAGTTAAATTTCTGTGGTTAGCCGAAGCAGAAAATCTTATAGGGTATATTATTATTAATATTCATGATTAGCTAGTACATTTTTCTCTCAATCATTAGAACAGAACTACCTGATGGAACAATCTAAACTTTTAATTCTTATATCTATTACGTAAGATACAGTTTGATTTAAGTAAAGGTGATAGATGTATTCGTAGCAGCAAGCATTGGCTTGTGGGCAGACATTGTTCTTCTTTCTGCCTGAAGAAATCTTTTAAATGCTATTTGATTTATGCTATATCTAAAGTTCAAGTTGAACCTTTCTCATAGCTGTTCAAAAGTTTCCTTGGTGCAGTAATGAGGAAAATATTTATAAAAATCAGTTTTACAAAGCTGCTTTCATAAGCTAAGTTTCTGTTCCTTTGTTTTTTAAGCACCAAGGAGGTCCTGACCTAGCCAGCCTTTCTACGAAACTTAAACTACTATAAGGCATATGAATTCCATCTTTATTCACTATATGTATACTATCTTTATTATAAGCTCCTGTATAAGGCAAAGGAAGATGAGGTAATCTTTTCATACTATTAGCCCCCCTAGGTGGATACCAGAGTTTTCCATTTATCCAGTAGGCCACAAAAGGAGGCCCTTCCATAGTAGGCACAGGCTTATGAGTAAATTTCTTATTCTTTACTAATTTTTCTACTAACTGCGTGGGAACAGGAGTATAAACTGGTTCCAGTAATTCAGCCTGTTATAATTTATTCATAACATCTTTAAGAGGCGTGTCAAAAGGAATTTCTCTTAATAATTGTTCAAATAAAGGGTTTATGCATTCTGGACACGTCAGGGTGACTAGAGCTGATTCCATACGCAGGGAATTTACTATGTTTTCCTCAGAGCCAATTTTGAGGAAATCCATTTGTGCAGCATTTACACTTACTAGAATTTGTGCTACCTAAATTCCCCCCTATTAATAGGATCGTTTCTAAGAAACTAATTATCCCTAAACACATGCCACATCCTCATTCTTGATGATGCATTCCTTGAAGCCTCTGTCCCCATCTCTGGATCTTGTCACGCAGTAGGGTAGAAAGAGGACGCGGCAAATAACGTAAGTTAGATGTCAAAGGAATAATATCTTTAAATGTCTAAGAGCAAATAACTAGCAAACCAGAATTTATACTTAGTCAAACTTAGCATTTAAGAGTAAGAGCACTTTAAGAAAGAATAAAAATAAAAAATAAAATAAAATAAATAAAAGTAAGAGCAATTATGGAATGGGAGAAAATATTTGCCAGCCATGTATCTGATAAAAGACTTGTCTCCAGAATATATATAGACATTTCTCCAAAGAAGACATACAAATAACTAATACACATATGAAAAGATGCTCACTATCATTAGTGGTTAGGAAATACAAATCAAAACCATAAAGAGATATCACTTCACAACCACTAAAATAAAAAAGAAAGACAATAAAAAGTCTTGACAAGAATGTGGAAAAATTAGAACCCTTAAACATCGCCAGTGGGGTTGTAAAATAATTCAACCACTTTGGAAATATTAAATATAGAGTTATCATATGACCCAGCAAGTCCATTCCTAGTTACATGGCTCAAGAAAATTGAAAACATATTTGTATAAAAACCTGTTTACAAATATTCATATCAGCACTATTCATAATAGCCAAAGAGAGGAAACACTCCAAATGTCCATCGACTGACTGATGAATGGATGAACAAAATGTGGTATATCCATACATTGGAATATTATGTGGACCTAAAAAGAAATGAAATTCTCATATATACTACAACATGGAAGAGCTTGAAAACACGCTAAGTAAAAAGAGCCAGACATAGGAGGCCACATGTTTCATGATTCTTTATATGAAATGTCCAGAAGAATATTCTTTTGTATGAAATTTTAAAACTGTGCAAAAAAAGAATATCTATGTATCTATCTGTCTCTAAAGATCTATCCATATGCAGCTTTTCTTTGGAAGGATGCACCAGAGACTTATTAAAAGTGATCGTCTTTGGATCTAGGCAATGTGTGGCTAGATCTCAGAAATGGGTGGGAGACTTTTAAAATTATTATTATTGAGGTACAATTCACAGATATTAAATTCACCCTTTTAATGGCCATTAACTCTGTGTTTAACTTCTTGAGGAACTAGCAATCTTTCTCTCCTGAAGCAGGGACCTCATCTACATTCCCACCAGCAGTTTAGGTCGGTTCCAATTTCTCCAGTCCCGATCAATCCCTGTTATCTTTTTTTTTTGCTTTGTTTTGTTTCATTATTGCCTCTGGGTTTGATAATCTATAGGAAGTGGCATTAAATCTTGCTTTTATTTATATTTTATAGGGTTGATGACCTTTGTGTAGGGCTCACAGGGTTGGAAAACAAAAGGCTGCTCTCTGCTCACCCTTCAGAATTAGGAAATCAGCCTTATCCACACTAAAAAGGTCCCCAGTGCTATTTTCAATGTTTCAAAAAGTCTGATGTAACTCATACACTCCTTCTCAGCAGGGTTGCTAGGCTAACTGAAATGTCAAGTGATTTAATTTTGACTAGAATTATTTAAATTACATTTAGGCTGCTTAAGAATAGAGAATGCAATTCGTTCAATTTTTATCGCCAGCTATTAGCACAAACCTGGCTTACAGTGAATGTTGAAGTGAAGGAATAAATAATTATTTGCTTTCACTTGCTAATCAGAATCTCTGATAGGCAAATTTATTTTGCAGACAAAACCAAAACGTGGATTCACGGCTGAAGGCTAATAAGGAGTCTTCAGTGTGAGAGAGTGAGAGCCTCTGCCTTTGGAAAACCCAGAAGTGTGGCCTGTCCCCAAGGTCACTTCTTGGGTAATGGTAATGGGAAGGCTTCTCTTCTAAGGCCTGTGCCTTCCACCTGAACCTCTGCTCTCAGCTCACCCCTGGTCTGGTCCCAGATATCCTCAACCCCTAGAAGCCTACTGTCCCACAGCAGTGACCCCCTCCCTCTTCCTCACTGCCTTATTCTCATCCTCCTCCCCGTGATCCAACACAGCTTTCTGGTGTCCTACAATGAGTTAATCTGACATATTCCTACAATGAGTTAATCTGACATATTCCTATCAATTCACGTTGGAACCCTTTCATCCCCCATATACACACTACTCTACCCCACCTGTATTAGTTTTCTAAGGCTGCCATGACAAAGCACCACAGACTGGCTAACATAAAACAACAGAAATTTATTCTCGGGAGTCCTGGAGACCTGAGTTCAAAGGTGTCCGCAGGGTTGTGTTCGCTCTGAAGGCTCTAGGGGAGAATCCTTCCTGCGTCTTCCAGCTTCTGGTAGAAGCTGGAAGTCTCTGCCTCTGTCTTCACATGGCCATCTATCTAAATTTTCCTCTTATTAGAACACCAGTCACATTGGAGGAGGGCCCACCCTACTCCAGTATGACCTCATCTTAACCTGCTTATATCTTCAAAAGCCCTATTTCTAAATATGGTCATATGGTCCCAGGGGTTATAACATCAACATGTATTTTGGAGGGACACAATTCACCATCCCCATAACACCATTCTAATTTGCTTTCTGCCGTTACTAGAATTAGTGTTGCCTACAATATCTGGAGGATCGACAGTGTCGACATAAGAAATATCCTGTAGAGAAATTTTAAAAGAGTTTATTTGAGCCCAAACTGACAATTGTGGAGAAGCAAGAGCTCAATGCTCTGGAGAATGACAGTTTGATAGTTTCTTTTATGCCTTTGAAACTAAGGATTGAACACAAAGCAAATTACAGGAAGGTGGGAAAAAGCAAGGTGGGGACTGGATTCAGGATAATTAAGATCATGTGCCCTCCTGAGGGTGGTTATGGCTAACTTCAAAGGTATGTTAACCTAGACGCACAGAAACAATGGACAGGGCTTGCTTAAGGCGAAAATAAGCCTTTTACTAAAGAAGTTACATGCCTGGGGCGTGACTACAAACCATGACCTGCCCAGTTAGGAATTTATGATCAGATCACCCTGTGAGGTGACTTTCTATAGAACCCCTTTTTCATCCTCAATAGTGATTTCCTAGAGGTTCTGACTCACTGCCTCAGTTTCTGCCTCAGTTTCTCCACCACACATACATATCACTATAAGGAAAGCTGGTGCATCTAGCAAATGGCAAAAGACAGCGCAGCTGGGCTCAGCCTTAGCCCTGTCCCGCTGTGTACCATGTTCTTCAAACCGGGTGGCCTCAACCCTCTATTTAGGTCTCAACCCTGCTCATCTCATAAGGAATTCTGGTCCCCACCCCGCCGTCCCTCCCCGCCCCCATACACACTGACTCCATTTCCTCATTTGCAAATGAGCATGATGCTGTTTGGATTGTGTGTGCATGGAACATAGGAACGCAGGCACTTTCACACAGTGTGGATGGGAGGGCTATTTGACAGTACATAGCAAGAGCCTAAAAAAAGTTATGGCCTGTTGTTTTCACTCTTTGGAATTACTGTTAAGGAAATAATTGGAAAAGTATCCAAAGATTTAAGTGTAAAGATATTCATTGCAGCTTTGTTTATAATAGTAAAAAGTATAAACATTGCAAGTGACCTATAAAGGGAGAATTGATTTAATTTTAAAGAGGTGGTAATTTGACTGACTTCTCTATTCTTACCTACAGTTCTTTTCTCTAGACTACAAAACTCTCCCAGATATAAAAATAACATCTTTTAATGAAACAATTAGAAATTTGAACACTGAGTGTTTGATGATATTAGGAATCATTGGTATTTTAGATGTATAATGGTGTCGTGGCTTTGTTAAAAATGAGTCTTCAACTTTTAAAGATAAATACTCAATACTTACAGGTGCATTGATAAGCTGTGTGGGGTGTGCTTCAAATCATACAGGAGGGAGAAGGTTCACGCTTGTGCGAATGGGGCAGGATTGACCACGGGTAAAGCTGTGTCTGGGGCTGAGTGTTGGATGCATACAGGCTGTTCCGCTCTTCCGTGTGCTATTCTGTTCTTCTGTCTGCTCTTGTGTCTGATCTAAATTCTTCATAATAAAAGCTAAACAAAAGAGATGTCTAATGGAATTCTGATTTTATTAACTCTCCTAGGGATCACAACTACTAAAGTTATCTTATTGACACTTCTCTATCATTTTTTTTAACTTTTTAAAAATAAAGTTTATTGGGGTAACATTGGTTAATACACTTATATAATTTTCAGGTGTACATTATAATTTGGCATCTGTATATTCTATTGTGTGTTTACCGCCCAAAGTTCAGTTTCCTTCAGCTACCATATATTTGATCCCCTTTACCCACTTCACCCTCCCCCTTCCTCCCTATATTTGACCCTTTTTACCACATCTACCTTCCCGCTCCTCCCACACCCTCTACCCTCTGGTAACCACTAGTCTATAGTCCATGTCCATGAGTCTCTGTTTGTCTGTCCTGTTCATTTGTTGCTTTTAGGTTTATATCCCACATATAAGTGATATCATGTGATTTTCAACTTTTTCTGTCTGGCTTATTTTGCTTAGCATGATTATCTCAAGGTCCATCCATGTTGTTGCAAAAGGTAGTAAGTAGTATATCATCTCTTCTTACGGCTGGGAAGGAACTGGAGGGAGATCCCACCATTGGGGGAGGAAATCCAACTCTGGCAGGTGGACAACAGTCCTGGGAGAGGGCTCTGGGAAGAGGAAAGCAATAGTGTTCCCAGAGCGGGGGCCCACTCCGTCCTGCCTTGACAGGTTATGGGACCCCAGCTTTGGGAGCAGGGCGAGTTGAAATCTGGGCTCTGATGATAGCAGCAACTTATCAATCCTGTCTGGCATGTGACGATGTTACGGGATTGGGGAGTTCTAGAACTCCTGGACCTCAGTCCTTGGTGTCCAGTTGACAATGAATTGAATATGGACGCCCAGCAATTTGTAAGCAAGCTAGTTTTATTGAAAGCAAATGTACATTCTCAGATGAGAAAGCAGGCTGCCAAGTGAGGTCCGCCCGGAAGCCTCCTGCTTTGGGCTCTTTTATTCTGCCTGCAAAGCTCCGGTCCTCCCCTTGTCACAGTAGCCCTTCTCCTACTAGTCTTGATTGGCAGACAGATTTCTTACATAACCTTCTTCTCCCTGAGCATGCATATATAGTAATGCACTTGGTTTGCCCATAAAGGAGTCAAAGCTGCAATGTAACCTATTGTAATGATCACAGAATGAAGTAGAGGTGAATTCTAGGTCACGCCAGCTGTCCTGCACCTGCCTATGTTAGAGAATTTCCCTATCACTGACTCGCTTTTGTGTCAGGTCCGATGGGATGGTTAAGTCAAGGCTATTGTTCAAGGCTATTTTTCATTTTGGCTGCTCTGGGGAGGGCCCCTCGTGGAACTCCTCCCTCAACAATGCCCTTTCCTTGGTCAACCAGGCGTTGTAACTTGGGGGCTTAGCAATTGCAGGGGTTCCAGGACTTTGTCTTTTCTCCAGAATGATTTTGACCTGATGGCCTTTCCACTAGGGGCCTCATAAATGAAGCCTTTCCCCCAGGAGATAGGGTAACCTTCACAGTGTACCCCCTTTGTGGGAAAGCACTGTTCAGGTGTGCTGGCCTCTGCAAGCTGGGGGGACAGACAACTTCCCTTCTTTCCTGGCTTGGAAGAAGGAAGGGAGCTGCAGGCAGCCCATGTTTACTATTTACCAGGTGATTCAACCAAAGAACCTGAACTTCCTATAGTGAAGGACTCAGCACACAGTTTCAGGTACACAAACACTAATAGTCACATGCCTCTTGACTACATGACATGCACCAGGAGGCTATGAAAGCCACATGCCCAGGCACTCCAGGTCACTGACAGTGAGAACATCAACAGGCTTTGAGTCACTGACAGTGCAAAGGCTCTTCGTGTACGCCCACCTGCCCCCCAGGCTCTACACTTACCACTATGCACCAAGCTCATTCTTCTGAGTAGCCCCCATTTTGAGTGAATCCCAAAGCTGCTGGTTTTCTTTGCTATGAAAGAAGATTTTCCATATAGCTCTTCTTCCTGCTCCTTGAATTCCCTGTTCTGCAGAGAGAGAAGAGGCAAGAGACAGCTATACACGTTTATTACAGCAACTTGAGGCAAAGAGGCTGCCAGGACACCGTAAAAGCACTGAGTTATAGAATCTAATCTGATAGAAGGAATCTTTGAGCATTAGCTTCGTCAGTTTGTTTTACTGGTAAGGACTCTGAGGCTGGAGAGGGGAGATTCGCTTACTGCTCCAAGCTGAGCAGGACGAGCCTGAGTTTGGCAATGTGAGTGGGATGGGCAGAGAGTGCTCAGGTTTAGTCTAGCTAAAGGGTTTAGTGAGCTCAGGTGATCACTAAACCCTTTAGAGATCTTTAGGGCTTATGAGTGACAGGAGACGTAATAAGAGATAACTACTGAACGTCTTGTTTGTATAGGCACAAACTAAGGATACGATATACTTTTAAATCTAAACCTTTCCTTTCAAAATAATTACAATCTAACAGTGGAAATAAATAATAAGTAAAATGTTCATAATATATATGTGTATATATATACATATACTTTTTATGCCTACGGCACTTGGTCTTCCTAGGTGGTCTCCCATCCAAGTACTAACCAGGCCCAACCCTGCTTAGCTTCCGAGATCAGATATCGGGCTTGTTCAGGGTGGCATGGCCATAGACCATGGACTGTGGCTCCACTGGGGCAGGAACCCAGGACTTTCTGCTTGTAAAGCAGACGTGCTAACCGCTACACTATGGAACCACATCCTGTTCATAATAATTTTTAAGAATAGTACAAGAGGTTCTATGGACAAAACATGCTTATCAATTGAGAAGCATGTGTTGAATGCTGTGACATTAGGAAGTGATACTTCAATATGCAAAAGAATCAGGGTTGGGGGACTAGGGAATTTTCCAGGGACAAATGAGAGCTGGGAGCCTGAGATATCCACTGTTTTTTAGTTGCCTTTCAGCATCAGTTGGGTGGAGCGGGTTGGTGGGGCCAGGGCTCAGAAGGGACTGTGGAGAGGAGGATTCTGACTGAACAGTCTTTCCTGGCAGCAGCTTCTGCCCTTCTTGGCTGGGATTAGAGGCGGCAGGGCAGCCCCTGCCCTCCATTAGCCAACTTGGAGCACAGCCATGGAGTTAGTTAGCTGGTAGTTGAAATATCTGGGCATCTGTGTCTGGGGAAAAGTGCCAGTAGGCCAGGAAGAAGGCGAATAAGCTCATCTATCCACATGTATTAAATGTAGGGCATGTGTGTGTAGCCATTTGCAGAAGAGGGGGAAGTAGGCATTGTAATTGTTGATGAAAACAGCACAGAAATCAGGAGAACCCCATTGCCTCCCAAGCCTCTACACCCACTTCTGCTTCCCTGAGAAGACAGCAAGACACCTGCCTCCTCCTGCAGCTCCCTCAGCCACTTGCCAAGCAGCACCAAGCTCAGCCCAGGCCTGGCTCTGCCACAACTGGCCTGGGGCGGGGGCGGGGGAGAGTCCACTGTGATCTCCAAGGCAGGAGGACAGGAGGAGGAATGTTTTCTCTAGGTCTCAGCATTGAATAGCTCATGACTCCATGAAGGAAGGAGAGCAAAGTGTCAACACATGGGTTTATTCTAAATTGTTGGATGGACATAGCTTGGTGGACAGCACAGAAAGAGAAAACTCTAAATACATGTTTGAGTGAATTTCCTTTTTGATTCTTATGATCTACAGAAGACAAAAGACTAGATGGTTCACAAGCTTTTATTGAGATGAGGAAACAGCCCAAACCTTTCCTAAGCTTTTTCTTTAACATGCTTTTTCAGAACATCGATTGAATTTTTTCTTCTTCTTACAACATATACTCATAGTAGAAAAATTGAAACTACAGGAAACTAAAACTAATCCATAATCTACCACCCATCCATTTGTAGAACATCCACAGGCCCTAGACATATATACTATAGGATGCCCCCATCACATTAAAATATTCTCACATCGAAAGTTCTCATGTTGAGTTGAAGTTGTCTAACTGATATAATGTTATATTTTGTAGACTTTGAATAAATGTTTATTCATTTTAATTTTGGCTTTAAAAGATTTTTGAAGCCAATATATTTTGTTTTCCATATCTGAAATATTTTTCAGTTGTTGAAAAGTCTATAGACCCCAGGCATTGTGCTTGTTATGGCTAATGAACAAAAGTATCTTGCCTAGTGAAAAATGTTAATATTAATATTAATAATAATATTTAAGAGTATATCCTATAAGTCTCTGTATATATTTATCGTGGTTCATTTATATGGCCCATACAGTTTTGAATATTGTCTTTTCTACTCTGCATTGTTCATCCAGCATTCCCCAAATGGAGCTTGGGCACAGAGGTCTATTGTACCTTCAGGAC
>NW_024356249.1:10340422-10344263 GCF_902729225.1 Pteropus medius | reverse complement strand
TAGGTTCTGGACCCACACACCTCTGAGGTAGAAAGGCTTAGGGAGAGCTCATTTCTTTAAGGTCAGTGATCAGTCAGCACCAGAACCAGACTCAGAATTAAGGCCTCTGGCCCAGGTAGTGGGCGAAGAAGCCACTATTCGCCTTGGGTGCCCTCTGCCCCTCTTTCAGAGCTGGCTCAGCCTTCCAGCGCTGTCCCAGGTGCTCTGTGCTCTCACAGCCCTCCCACTCCTCTCCCACCTCCCACAGCTGGCCCTGCTCTTGACCCAATTTCCCCATCCAGACTCACTTGGCTGTTTTCGCCTCATTGCATCTGTCGTCACAAGCAATTAATGTTGCACAAGCAATTAATTTACAAAACCTTAGTAAATTTTAATTTTTTCTCTGACTATAATAGATATGCATGAGAGAAAATTTGAGGGAAAACAAGAAATAAGAAACTCATAATTATGTTACCCAGAAATGATCATTGTTAAAAATCTGTTGCACAACAAATATAAGTAAATAGAATCAATCACTGAGCAGTGGTTCTTTTTTTAAAAAAATATAAAATATCTCAGATATGCAGAAATTATTACTCATTTAGTCAATAAATATTTGTTGAGCACCTACTGTGTACTTGGCCCTGCTCTGGGTTTAGGTATATAATAATTGACAAAATAGTCCAATTCTTTGTCCTCAAGGAGCTACCTTCCAGTGGGGGATGAAAGATGATTAACAAATAAAAATAAAATAGGTTTGGTGGTGTTGAATACTGAGAAGTAAAAAGGAAGCAAAGTAAGAGAGATGGAGAGAATGGGGAGGGTTGCTTTATATAGGATAATTAGGAAGTCCTCCTTAAGAAATGACATTGGATCAGTGTCCATAAAAAAAGTGAGACAGTGGGCCATTCATTCATGCATCTATTCATTCAACAATTGTTTATTGAACATGTTCCAGACACTGAGGATACAGCAGAGAGTAAAAGAGACATTCCACTCTAGGCTCCTGGTCCTCTCCCTGGCAGCACACACCTGCTCTGTTCTACCCAATGGCTTGAAGACCGAATTGTTTGGGAAGGGAAGGAAGAGGAAGAGCCACTCTTAACATTTTCATAAAGACTTAAAATATCTAAAATTAATCAATATCTACTTTCCTCCAAAATAACAAGACTTGTTCAACTTTCTCTGTTCACCACTCCCATCTTAAATGTTTACCAATTTTTAAGTTCATTATTCTTAAAGGAATCATTATTATTAAAAATAGTTTTGAGTAGTTATAATTTGTTTAGATTAATCCATATGTTTTCTAAATGTTTACTTACCAGTTCTTCTTGCATCTCACTATTTCCTTCTAGGTTCGTTTTTCTTCTTAGGTACATGCTTCAAAATTTTCCTTAGTAAGGGTTCTAGTGGTTAACTCCCTGTTTTTGTTTGTCATCTGAAGATGTCTTTAATTTGCCCTCCTTTTTAAAGCATAATGGCTTTATTCAGATATAATTGATGTGCCAAAATCCATGCCTTTAACAGTTCAGTGTGATTTAGAGTATACAGTTCAGTGTGATTTAGAGTATATTTATGGAGTTGTGCAACTACCACCATTGTCTAATTTTAGAACACTTTTGTCATCTCAAAAAGAAACCTTGTACCCATTGGCTGTCACTTCTCATTCATTCCCCTCTCTCTCCAGCCTCTGGCAACCATTAAACTACTTTCTGTCTCTATGAATTTGCCAATTCTGGACATTTCTGGACATTTCATATAAATGGAATCATACATATGTGTTCTTTTGTGTCTGGCTTCTTTCACTTTGCATGTTTTCAAGGTTCATCTATCTGTAACATGTATTAGTATTTCATTTTTTATGGCTAAATATTTTTTTGTACCACATTTTGTTTATCCATCATCTGTAGATGTACATTCAGGCCATTTTCACTTTTTTGGCAATTTTGAATAAAGCTGCTTTGAATATTTGTGTACAAGTATTTGTGTGAGCACATGTTTTCAGTTCTCTTGGGTATATACTTAGGAGTGGAATTGCTGGGTCCTACGGTAACTCTATGTTTCACTTTTTGAGGAACTGTCCAAATGCTTTTCACAGCAGCTGCACCATTTTACATTTCCAACAGCAATGTATAAGGGCTTCATTTTCTCCACATCCTCACCAATGCTTTAAAAAAAAAAAAAAAAGCAGTGTTAGAGTGTAGGAGTTGGTATATCATTTTGTATGTCCTATCTTGTGAGCTTATTTTAACACAATGTGTGGCTTACTGTGCACACACTATACACTTGCTTTTTCCACTTAACAATATATCGTGGAGAGTATGTTAGTACATATAAAACTGCTTACTCTTTTGCTAGCTTTATGGTAACCCATTGTATGAATGTGCAATCTAGTACTGAAAACTTACTTAACCAGTCCTCTACTGATAAGCTGTTCTATTTTTTCTCACTCTTTTGCTGCTACAAACAGTGCTGCAATGATTGCCTCTACGTACTCCATTCTCTGCATGCAGGAGCTTATCTGCAATAATTATTCATACAAGTGGAATTCTAGGTTAAAGCACATGGGCATTCTTTTATTTTTGTAGATATTACCAAATCAATTTCCATAGAGACTGCACCAATTTATATTCACCAGCAATGTAGGGATATGTTCTTTAAATGGACTCTGGATCATAACATCAAATTGTGAAGATACTGCATTTTTAGTATGGTACTTCTGTGTGGGCCGACTATGGAATCACTTCTTTTGAGGGGCTTGGGGACAAGGGCACAGCTCATAAGAAGTTTTCTTTTGTTAGCCATTTCCAAAGCAGTAAGACCTGACAAGAGTTTGTCTTGGGGCCCTATCTAGTCTTTCTTGGTGGGTACTCATTGAAGATATTGGGTAAGATAATCTTTTTTTTTTCATTTATTCCTTCAATCAACAAATATTTATTGAAAGACTGCTATGTGGTGCTAGGTGCTAGGATGAAATGAAAATAAAACCAGACCATGTACTTCTTTCACTGATGTTTTCGGGCTTTGGAGGAGAAGCAGACATAAATAAAACTCAGGGTAAGGTAACGAACAGGGGGAGAAATGTATATCATTCTCCTGGAGCTTGTAGCAAGGGTCTGAGTGTCAGCAAAGGGTTCCCAAAGGAAACTTGTTTGAATTGAGATATGAAAGATGAGTACAAGACTAGCTAAAGGGAAGTCTCTTTTTCCTTTGATGGAAAAATGTATTTGACAAATAAAGAAAGGAGGTAATAATACCTATCTCACAGGGTGGTTATGAGAATTAAGTTAAATAATATATATAATGCATTTAGCAAAATGCTTGGCACGTGTCAGTTACTCAGTGAACGCTTATTTCCTTTACATTCTTCCATTCACTCATGGTGGAAGTTAAAATTCCAGATGCCCAAGTGAAGTATTGCCACCTTAGTTATGATCTTTATATTTCTCTACCGCCCAGTTCTCTCTCTTCCTCCATTTTTGGGCTCCCAAGCACTGTGGAACATAGTCTATCCTAAGAGCTGATTAGATTAATAATCTCCATTTATTTTGCCCTTAATCTATACTAAGTAGTTTATATCCGTTACTTAATTTAATCTTCATAATGATCTTAGTAGGTAAAAACTATTATTACTCCTATTTTATGAGCGAAGAAACCAAGACAGAGCTCAAGGACAATAGCTAGCAAAATAAATCCGAGGAATTTCTAACTTTCTGTTTTATATATTATTTTCCCATTTTACGATTAGGATATTCAGGCTCAGAGAAATTAACTTGGCCAAGGCAAAGACAGGACAAGAATTCTGATATAGGTAGGCCCAGATGATGGTTTAATAATATTTGCATTTTATAGATGGCCACAC
>NW_024356249.1:10326261-10340288 GCF_902729225.1 Pteropus medius | reverse complement strand
TGGGGAAGGGTGAGGAGGGGAGGGAGGTGGAGAAAGGGAATTGTGGGAGAGATGCCCATCTCTACATCAGAGCTGTGTGAAAATAAAAATTTACAACTCACAATAAGCAGAGCCCAAAGAGTTATTGTGTACTTCCTGCATCCACTCACTGCATATAGGCTGTTATGAGCAAAGTCCCTCATTGGGAGTTCTGTAGTTGATGACAGAGATAATACTTACCGAATGTTTATGTGCTTTCTCAGTGCTTTATGTGGATTTACTCATTTAATTTCCAGGTAAGGACTGTTATCATCCCATATAACAGTCGAAACCAAAGTACAGAAAGCTTAAAGGATTCCCTCAAGGTCCCCAGCTAGCAAGAGGTAGCATTTGGGACACTTGGTGGTGATTTCAGAGCTTGAACCTCGCCTAATAACAGTATGAGAAAAGAGTCACTGAGTCCAGCACAAAAACGGACAAAATTCTAGTATAATAAAAAACCAAAAATTCCTGTGGGCTGAGTAGAAAAATTAATTTCAAAGTGCCTGCCTGCCAACACGTCTCTATCTACAACTTTCTCTTGTCCTGCCTCTCCTCCCCCCAACGGAGCACGGAAAGTAGGGGAAAGGTCGCAGTTGGGATTTGGCTCCTCCCTTCCCGCTGGTTCAGTCCCTTTTCAGCCCAGACCGCAGAGTCGGAGGATAGCCCGGGGATATTCCGGGTTCCCAACCATCCAGCCGGGGCTTTTTAACCTGACACGCGTAACCTCCAGTCCTAGAGCTCAATGGACCTGCCTAGAGTCACCTACCCCTGAACTTTGGTCCTCTCCCCTTCTCCTCAGGAGACAAGCTGTGAAACCACCGACAGCCTTCCCTTCCACGGCATCGATGTTCCTTCCTAGGGCCTCTCCATTCCCGGTGTCTCCCCATGACTCTACTTTCTGATCCGTCACTGGGTGCTCTCACGACAGAACGGCTACATTTATTTGGGTTGGGATTCTTAGGCTTCCTAGCCCCCAAATTTGGTCATACAGCTGGACTGGGACCTCCTAGCTCTTTGGTTAAATCTGAAGTCATCTTAAAAATATCCTAGGGGCCACATTTTATATGAGGAAACTGGAGCCGGATGAGTGCAAAGTGACGTCCATGTGTAGTTAGGCGCAGACACCTGCGCCAGTTGAATATTTCACATTTCCTTAAACAACGTAACAAACTCGTAGAAATCAGAATTTGTTAAATTAAACCTCAGGACTTTGCATGAACGGGGGCGAGTCTGGAATTTTTATCTCTAGGAAGTGAAACCCTAGGAAGTCAGCTCTTCGGTCTCTGGAACGGAGTAAACTGGGGAGGGGTGGGTGGGGACTAATCTGTGCTTTGCTGAAATCTCTGGTGAAGAGCCCACTCTCCACTGCCCGGATTTCATCCCATCCAGTATGATTGGATTGGGGCACCTCAGGTGTATTTTTCACCGATTTGGGAAGGGGGGAAACTTTCCGGTCCCTTCCAACACTTCCTGCAGCAAGAAAAGGCAGTCGAAGTTAACACACAACGCGTTATCCCACTGTCGACCTCACTGACTCAGAAACTCATGGTGCGCGGTTTTCGAAACAGCTCTGGCTGGGAACACAGGGTACCGCCCCCGACCCCCGCCGCCCTGGCCTGGGGGCGGGGGCGGGGCCGCGGACGTGCGGCAGGGCTCGTGCGTGAGGGCCCGCGTGCGCGTGCGCGTGCGCGTACGCAACCTGCGTGGCAGAGCGGAGGCTATAAGTGGGCAGTGTGGGCCCCGTGGGCCGCGTTTCTTGTTCTTGGCTGAGTACTTCGCCTTGTCTCCTGGTGGCCGTCTGGATCGTGACTTCACGCTCTCGTTGACTGACTTTCTTCCCGACTCCTGTACGACCAGCTGTTACAGCGAGCGGGCCACTCCCTCCCGGCCCTTCTGGAGGTGAGCGGACCCCTAGACTTCGCCAGGTCCCCGGGCTTCGTGCGGGTTGGGCCGCCTATTTCCCCGACTGTGGCTGCTCCTCCTGGAGCTTCCTCATCGATCCGTCCCCACCTGGGTCCGTCTTCAGCTGCCCCAGGCCTACTTTCTCCACGGATAGCCCTAACCAGGATCCATGTGACCTACTCCATGCTCGGCAGTGCTGGGTTAGGCGTCCATGCCGTGCCCTTCCCCCCGCACCCCCCAGGTGTTTTTAGTATCTACTTCTGTCACAACACTTGGCGTGTTGGTTGGGTTTGTGTTTTCTTGCCTGTCGCCTCTGGACTGTAAGCCCCAAGAGGACAGGGTTCATGTCTACAGGGCCCCATGTGGCCCTAGTACCTTTGAGCGTGCCTGACGCATTGTTGGTAAAGTATATTTATTAATAAGTGAACTTAATGGATTTGACTCTTAGAATTATTTTGACTTTCAAAAAGTTTGATTAGCTGGAACCTGACAGATGTGAGGGAGACTTCCAGGCAAGTTGCTTTCTCAAGGCCACGTTCTTATATCCTCAATCCCCAAAGGACTTGGTCTTTACTTCGGGAAGGTTTCTGGTCCCTGGACTGTGGTATAGGGATCGATTGTGCATTGCACCTGGCAGGAGAAGTAAATTTTACTTAAAAAAAAGAAAAGTAAAAGTTTTAAGGCATGCTATTGAATTAGTCCAAGAAGCAAGACTGGCTCTGCAGCCATGGGGTTTACAATGTAAATATACTTGAGCTTCTGTGGAAGAACATCCAGGCATCCCTGCCTCCCTGGCTGGCTGGCGTCTCCCTTAGCTTTATGGGGAGACAGAAGGGTCAGGGCCAGATCATGCATATCCCAAAGGCTGTAGACTAACCTTGCCTGTCTTTCCTTAGGATCCAGAGTCCTGCCAGAGGCAGAAGGCAGCTCTGCTGTTCTACAAAGTGGGATCCTTTCAGCCATGAAGCATATATTGAACCTTTATCTCTTAGGTGTGATGCTGACCCTGCTCTCCGTCTTCATCAGACTTGTGGAGTTAGTGGAGGGCTTACTGGAGAGCCCATCGGCCTGGAGCTCTTGGACCACCAGAGGTCAACTAGCCAGCATAGAGCCCCCAAGGGCCTTCCAAAACATCCATCCAGAAGGGTGTGATAAGACCTCCCTCCACCGGCTATAACCTTGGAACACTGGCCTAACCCTGTCCAACCAGGTATCCCAGTTCCTGGGCAGGCGAAATCAGCATCAGTGTTACCAGAACTATTACTAGACCTTGAAGATCCCCCTCCATCTGGATGCTTCTTGCTGGGGAAAAGAGCCTGTTTAGAACATATGTGTGACTGGGTTGTCTGTGGCTGTGGGGTGGATGGAGTGATCTCACTCTTTTCCCCAGAGTCTGTTGTACTCTTTGCTGTCCTTGGCATGGTGGCTCTGACATCTTTTTAGAAGAAGGCTCTGTGCATCTTCAGCCGTTGGGAGATGATGGTGTTTTTAGCCGTACTTCCTAAACATCTGCCAAGAGTTCTTTTGGACTTGAGTGTCTTATGTTCGGTTTCTTTGGTGTTCGGCTTCTTTTTCACCTGAGCTCCTCTGGGTGTGGGTAAGAATTGAGGTGTATGGGTTGGCCTTAGGGAGGGGGAAGATAAGAATATTCAGTGTCCAGTTCTCTTCGTTTTATATTTTTAAGTCCTTCCTCCAACATAGTGTATATGTGTATGTATTGGCAGTGGGATGACAATGCCTGCTTGAGACATAGACATAGCCACCATGTGGCTTAAGTGAATTTTTCTAATGAAATAAAGTTGATATATTTCCACTATGTGTCATGTTGCCTTCTGCATTTGAAATTAGTGGTTAGGGAACAGTCTTAATTCGTAGATCCGAGGTTAACATTTTAAAACTTTGGAGCGGAAAGCGCTTAAAACACTGTGTTTAAAACATGAGGCAAATGAACCTCTGAATTTGGAAGCAGGGGCATTTGTGTCTCTCCTGTATCTACTGGTTGCCAGCCTATGTCGAGACCATTTCAATCCTCTCTTGACTCTGTCCATCTCTAAAGAAAAAAATGATTTATGCTTTCAGCCCCCTCACCTTCATTCTGGGGGAAAGAGGACTGTCAGTCTAGTAGGCCTTGTCTTTTCTCTTCTGTACTCTTATTTATCCACCAGAATCACTACTCAGTTCCGATTGTTCTCCAGATCAGCTAGTAAAATGTATATACCTCACAGATTGTTTCTGATTTTTCCCAGATGTAAGCAGCTTGCCCTTTCTATAAAAATAGAGGGTTTTTTTTTTCTTATATCCACCACTTCCCCACTCCCTACTGCATGCTGAAGTATATTCACTCCTCTGCTTGTTAATACAGGCATACCTCAGATATAGCGGGTTGGATTCCAGACCACTGCAATATCACAATTATGAATACCACATGAATTTTTTTGGTTTCCCAGTGCATGTAAAAGATGCTTACACTATGCTGTAGTCTATTAAGTGCAATAGCATTGTCTAAAAAAACATTAAATATTGGTAGAAAATGAGCTCTCATCCGATTGTAATCTTTTTGCTGGTAAGAGGCTCTTGCCTCACTGTTGATGAAACTTGATATCTGCAAAGTGCAATAAAATGAGGTATGCCTGTATATTTGCACTCTCGTCTTGGTGTGCATATCATTGTATGGCGACTTTATTTTTGCAAAGAGTAAGAATGGAGCATGATGTCCTCTGCCAAGCTAGTTTTGCTTTCTGAGTGTTAAGTGCCACTACCCTAGAAGCCAGAGGTTTAGGTGACACTTTTATTTCTTGTCCTTTGGTATTTATGTCTGTTTATCAAGTATTTCCAACTTCCAACCTTCTGTCTCTGGTCATTTGTGGTCAGCTGGACTTATGTGACTCATCTTTTGGTAGTATAGTACTCAAAAATGTAGTTGGTTTTTTTATCTCTGATTTCAGGCAGTTTCATGTGCCAGTAAGCTGTCCTTTTCTAGATGTATTTAAGTTTGATATATTTCCTCATTCAGATGCTTGTCTGACTAAATTGAGGTATTTTGAACTTTTCAGCTGGAGAACTGCACCTTAAGTTCTCCAGTTTTACCAAATACTCTGCCACTCTATAACATGGGTTGCCATCCAGCCTCCAGTAAGATCTCTATGCTGCCTTCCAAATAAGTCAACGTTGCACAGACTAGGGTTTTTTAGTTTTTTAAAATGTGCAACACTGGCCCCTAGATTCCAATCTCCATTACCAGTCAAGGACACATTGTTAGGTTACATTGCAGCAACAACCCTAAAATCTCAGTGGCTTAAAACAGTTACTGAAGGATGCCCTCCCAGGAAGCAGTATGGGTCCTATTCAATGGAATTCTCTTTGACCATCATACCTGCTTGGTGGACTAGCATCATCACTGGCATGCTGTGTCTCCCATTCTTCCTCCCTTATTACATTTATCCTGTCCACCATTATATATTTGATATGTGGGGGCACATGGCTTGTCTTTTTAATTTATAGATCTCCACCTCAAGCCATATCTGAAACTGATATAGCAACTATTGTGCATCACTCAGAGGTTCTTGAATTTGAACTTGATGTGGCTAAAGAGAATTCTCGTGTTGTCTCCTTTGGGGAAGGTGTAGTGAATGTATTCCACCTGTAGGAGGGATGGTGAGCTGAATGATTATTGATTAGAAGGTCATTAATGGTAGTTGTTAATTTACTCCAAATAGTTCTACCCTTGCCTTCCAGGCATGTGATAGAATTGCACTTCTTGACAGGTTTGCAGTTAGATGAGGCCGTGAATTAGTTCTGGCCAGTGAGTTGTCAGTAGAAGTGACTTATGTCAATTCTTGGTTGGAGCATTTACACACTGGTTGAAAAACCTCTAAAACCCCTTTTTCTTTCACCGCGGTGAGCAGCAGTGCTCCAAATGGAACTGTTCCATTAGTGTAGGTCCTGGAGTAGGCATGCTATGGAGCCTACTGATCAACTGATCCCTGATGAACGTGCAAAGAAATAAACCTTTGTTGTGTTAAGGTTTGGGGTCTTTTGTTACTGCAGCATAACTTGGCCTATCCTGACTGGCACATTGCTCACAGTACCTTCTTGGTGTCAGGCATCGACTAAGATCTCATAACTATCTCGGATAATATACATAAGAATGTAGTGTCAGGCATCGACTAAGATCTCATAACTATCTCGGATAATATACATAAGAATGTAGGAGGAGAAGCATATAAACAAATAATGTTTCATTGTTTTGTTATAGAAAGATGTGTACAGGACAGTGGGTACAAAGTTATTTGTGGGCAGGAGGTGGATGTTAAGGAAAAGCTTCTTAGAGGATCTGAATTTTTAAAAATTAATAGGTGGCTAAGTTAGGAAAGAGTTTCCCAGTGGAGCAAACAGCAAGCAAGGACATGGAGATGAACCTACGCAGAGCATCTTTAAAAACTCCAAGTATGATTTTTAAATCCCTATCGATTTTAGCTTGAGGCCTTAACTCTGGTGCCATCTTTTCATTTTACTACAGAGGAAGCAGAAGGAAACTCAGTGACTTGAACAATATCATTGAACTAATCGGCTGTTGATTCCCAGTATTCAGCCCTTTCTTCAACATGATTTTTCTTTTTCCAGGATCCTTCAAAATGCAGCATAACAAAATATGTCAATAATGAGCCCTTTCACCCCCAAGGTATTTCTTATGTGGGCACAAGTCACACAGAGACAATTTGCGAGAGGCTTCACTGTGAGGGGGAAGATCGAAGGCTGTGGATATCCCAAGAGCCTTCCTTGCTCTTCTAGCCAGCTCAGTGCTGTCTCGGCATAACCTTGGGAGAGTCATTTTCTTAATGTTTATGGGTGAGATTGAGTGAAAAAATGAAATAGGCTTCATACCTGCTGGTTTTTAGAGAGTAGAAAAGGAAGAGAAAAGCTTTGCTCCTCTCTAACTGTCTAATCCTTTCTTTCCTCTTCTTTTTTTCCTTTCCTGTTGTTGCCATCACCTTCCTTGATGTCACTCCTGCCATTGTGAGCCGGCGGGCCCTCCCCAGCCTGGACAGCCCATCAGTCAGGAGGGGAGGTGGAGCTGTGGAGGCCGGGGGGCCAGTGGTCACACCAACACCTTGGAGTTGGGCTGGGTCTACGTGGAGCCCCAGAGATGTTCCCCAGCCCATTCTTCCTAAGAACCAATGAGTAAAATTAGGGGCCTCCCACCTGAGGTCAGGGAACCAGGCCCTGGAGTGGAACTTGGGGTGGAAGATGGCCTTCTTTGTAAACTGATTCATTCTCCAGAATTCAACTTGTTCTCTGACTCGGCAGTGTTTGAAAGCAACTTTATCCAGGTACCCTTGGGCAGCTCGGAGCCAGCTCTCTTTCCCTTTCCAAAGTCTGTTCCTGGGGTTGGTTCAAAAGTGTTAGGGCCTTGAAACCCTGTGGGGGGACGGAGGGAGAAATCCACTCTGGCTAGAGAAACCGGAGAGTCTGGGTCTCAGGTTCACCTGTTTGTGCCTACAGCATCAAGGGGCTCCCTGTGGGCCATAAGCTTTAAGGAGATAGAATTATACCCTGCAAAGGGAGAGAGTAGCTTACTCTTTAGGAGGGGTCCATAGGTACCCTCCTGGGGCCACTAGTCCAAAATGGCTGGTTGGAGGGGATGAAGGTGACTGTCAGAATTCCTTTTCTGAAATCCCACCTCCTCTCTCTGGGATAGATTAGAAATAGACATTTTTGAGAGCAAGACCCTTGGATAAATTGCCCAGATTCTACCATCCCCAAAAGGTGGTGATATGACCGATGGGAGTTAGCATTTGTGGCCTGGGAAACATGGATCCACTGAGAGTGTTGGGCCATCATTTCAATACAGGTGACATCTTCCTGAGGTGCTGCCCACCTCCCGCTAGTGGTCTGGCCGGAACCTGTGCACCTGTGCTCCTTTGCAGGTGTGACATAACTGAGCTGTGTGTGGGACAGGAGAGGCAAAGAGAGGTCAGATAGTGTCTCTGGCTAAGAAGCTTATGAATTTTTAGGTTTCAAGAGCATGTTATAAAAGAGTAACCGTCTAAGAATGGTTTGGACCAAAGCATGAGCACAGCAAGCAGGGCTCAGGGAACTCACAGCACTCTCTCTGAACTTAGACAGTTGAAGCAGGCTTCCCAGAAGGTGGGGCCTTAAGCCATTCTTTGAGGTATTGCTGAGATGTTGGTTAGTGTAAGAGCAGGGAAAGACATTCCAGGCAGAGGGACTACAAGTACCTGGGTGAAGGCAAGAGGCTGGAATGCACAGGGAAAGTCTGCAGTCACGAATCCATGTGATGGGGTTAAAAGCCTTTTGGACTTAGAGAAGAGAGAGTGGGAACAATTTGAGATGGTTTTGGGTGTAATCAGGAGATCTTGTCACAGAGCAGCAAGTTGCTCTCTGATGAAGCCCCCCAGATTTCAGAGAGCTGCTTCATGGCTCTGGGCGCTCCATGGTCCCTGCACTTCTTCAGGGAGCTGCCTGGTGGGGTGCTCAGCTGGCAACCCATAGGGTTTGCTCATTCCTAACACACTCTCAGTGAAGAAGGAGCAGTAACATGGTAATCCAGACCTGGAATACCAAATTCTAGTCATTTCTATTCGGGTGTGATGTTTTGGCAACAGGTTTATTCTCTTAAGATGTTTGTTCTCTTCAGCCTGATGTTGAGACTATTTAGATTCTTTGGATGAACACCAAGGAAACTCAGACTGTGCCGGGTGAGGGAAGCCCGCCTGCTTAAGCTGACCCATGGCAGACTTAAAGTTGACTTGAAATGATCCAACCCACATAGTTAGGTTGCTCTCTCTCTCCCCTCTCCTCAGCATCACCATCACCACCATCGCCTCCAAGCAGCATCACCCACAAGCATGCGTTTAGCACTTCCTCTGTTTTGTAGTGGATATGAGTTTCATTACACAACATGGGCTCCAAGAAATGTCACTTTCTTTTTTCAAAATAAAAATTCACTTTTTTTGAAGCATCATCTGGTCAGATTAGTGGGAACTTAAATTTCAATCATTCCTGGGGCTTTCCCTGTGTCCCCAGTCCCATCATAGGCTGTGAAATGGTCCCGATGGTCTGACAAAGTCTAGAACATTGGGAGAAAGCCCTCTGGTCTCGGTGACATAGGGGTCACCCGTCAGATGTTCCTTACCTTGGTCTCTGTAGTTCCTTACAGGTGCTTCTCTATCCACCCTGGATAGTGAGGCAGGGGTGTGTTAGCTGAGACATTGTGCCCCAGTGCCAGGCATCTAGTCTCCCTGTCTTGCCACAGCCCCAGGCATTGCAAGAGAACATTCAAGACCCAGCAATGGGCTGGGCCCTCCGTCATCTTAGAAGAAGCTCCCCAAACTTCCCTCTAGCTGAGCTGCTTAGGTCTTCCCCTTTCAACAGCTCTTTCCTCACTCTCCTCCCCTTCTGGAACTTTCTTCTCACAATCTCCCTTCCAGACCGTTAGAAATCTGCGCTGGCTTCTACCCTAGGATAAAGGAATAAAATTCAATGCCTCTCAGTTTTTTTTTTCTTTCTTTCTTCTTTTCTTTTCTTTCTTTCTTTCTTTCTTTCTTTCTTTCTTTCTTTCTTTCTTTTCTTTTTTTTTTTTTTTTAACCAGTACATCCTTTTAAAGTTAAATAATGCTTAGGACATGAAGAAGAAATAGTGTTTCTATTGCCAATGACCTTGTCTATTTGGGGAGACCCACACCAAGGATGGATGCAGGTCATGGCCAGCCCAGTGTCCTGCACACTTGTGAGAAGCTCAGGTGCTCCAAGCTTGTCACCAAGTGGAAGTGCCATTTTCTAGCACCTGTATCCTTCTACCTTTGTCTTCTGCTTCTCTGACCCACATACCTGGGGCTGACTTCTAGGTCGCTAAGCCCGGGAACTGGATGGATGTCTATGAAGGGTTGACAACGGTGATCCTTGGCGTGACCTCCTCTGTGCCCTCATTGCCACTCCCCAACGTCCTCCTGATGGCCAATGTCACCTGGCCCCAGGGTCAGTTTTCCACCTGGAGCACACCTGGTTGTGCCCCAGTCATCAACCTCAGCAGGTAAAGAAAGGCTTCAGGGAGGGACCAGAAGGGGAGGGATGACCAACTGCTTTGTTTCGCAGCTAGGCGGGACCGTGTTGTTTAGTGTATAAACTACGTAGAATCTCATTCATTCATTTAACAAATATTTGTTTTGCATCTATAAGTACCAAACACTGTGCTTGGCACTGTGGTTAGAGCACCAGTCCCTGTTTCAGTCTAGTTTTTGAGAATCTTGGCTTCCACTTATTTATTTATTTTTTGGTCAATATAGACTTAGATTTTTTTTTTCAAGATGAGGGGTATGAAAGTCAAATGAGATTATAAAGTTTTGTGATTGAAAAAAATCCTAGATGTATAGGAGACATCCATTCTTCTCTTCACTCTTTCAACACAGTCAGGATACAGGGAGAAGGGGACCTGGAAATGGAGTCAGAAAACCTTATTTCTGGTTCCTACTTAAGAAGATCTAAACTTAGGCAAATCACTTAGCTTCTCTGAGCCTCAGTTTCAAAATCTATGAAATGGTATTAGTGATACTTATCTTTCCTCCATCAAAGAATTTTTGTGAGGGTTCAGTGAGGTATTATACTCCAACTATCAGCTTTTATTATCAATGTGGGCAGATTCCTAAATAACTAAGGCCTTGAAAATCAGAGCAGAGTCAACTTAGTGATGATTCCCTCCTCAGATCACATGCTCCCTCCTGTGGGCATCCCCCAAGCAGAGGTGGCAGCCAGGTGAGGTCAAACCAAGCTCTAGTAGGCACTAGAAAGGTTGATTCAAATCCTGGGAATTTCCTGATTGTGTCCAGGATTCTCCCCTTGAAGTATGTAGAGCTACAAATCTATGACCGGCTCCAACGCATCCTGAGGGTTAGGACAGTGACCGAAAAGATCTACTACCTGAGGCTCCACGAAAAACACCCAGAGGCCGTATTTCAATTCTGGATCCGCTTGGTGAAAATTCTGCAGAAAGGTCTGTCCATCACCACCAAAGACCCAAGAATTCAGTTCACTCACTGCCTGGTGCCCAAGATGTCCTGCAGCTCCACCGAAACAATAGTAAGTGAGGCCCTCTCACCGAGATCTATGGAGTCAGGGCCAGGGGGCAGGGGCATCGGAGGTAGAGCACCTCAGAAGGGTTGGTGGATAATAAAGTCTAATGTCATGGGCAGATGAGCAGACTTCATTTTCAAGGGTCAGTAATACACACACCAAGTCGAGGTCTACGAACATAAAAGCAAATTAATTTCCTTAAAAAAAACTATAAACAACTTACTTAAAAATTGTTTTATTTTTTATTGCTGGTTTTTTTTTTTCCCCCAGTATTATAAAGGAACAATCCTCACTGAACAAAATCAGAAAACTACAGAAAAATGACCCCTGTTTCTTTTTAGCCCGGAGCAATCTCTTGGAACATTTTGGCATTTTTCCTTCTACTCTTTATTTTTAAGATAATTTTTAATTTATATGTATGAGGACATAAAATATATACACATTTCTGAATGTTCCTTTTTTTCAGTTTAGATTATATCATAAGCATTTTTCCATTTCTTTTAAAAGCTCTTTGTACACATCATTTTGATAATTTTATGCTATTCAGTTATATGAACGAATTAAAATTTACTTCACCATTCCCCTCATAACATTTAGAGTTGTTTCTGACTTTTCATTATTGTAAATAATGCTAAATAAAACCAGCATTTATATGTACTGTCCACAGTTTTGATTGTTTTCTCAATAAAATTTTAGAAGTAGAATTCAAAGAGTATAAACATTTCTAAGATTCTCGCTACATATTGCTAGGTTATTTCTGAAAATTTCATACCAAGTTATACTCTCTCCAATAATATGTAACCATATCACGGTACCCTTATCACAATTGAGAGGTATAAATTTAAATAAATTTTCTGATAATGATAGGTTAAAAGTGGCATCTCTCTGATTTTCAATGAGATTGAACAGTTACATTTTTATTTCTTTTTGCACTGTCTGTTGTGTTCTTCGGTCATTTTTCTATTGGCAGCCTTGTGTTTTTTTATATTGATTTATAAAATAAAGCTTTTTATATACATAAAGATTTTCACCTTTTAATCACAAGTGTTTGTAAATACTTCCCCCAAAGATTGACTTTCCCCAATCAGTTTATTTAAGGCTTTCTTTTTTTTCCCTTTTGACACACAGAAGGCTTTCCCGGGACTCACTTAGGGTAGAAGCACAGGAAGGAAATTCTTGATATATGATTTGCCTAAAATCTTCAGCTTTCAGACTCTAAAATTCTTTCCTCTTCTCATTTAAGTTATGTGCTTGAGGTACGCCATCACTGATTTTGAAAGTCAGCTTTTACAGTTCTGCTGCTCTGGTTCTTAATGTTCAGATGTGGTGCTCTGGGAAGAGTAGCCACAGCAGCCCATCAGAGAGAGCCCTGCCAGGGGCCCCATTTGTCTGATGATTCTGGGGCTTAGTGTTTAAGGAACAGGTTCCCAGGGCTAGGCTGGAAGACCCAAGTGAGTTTCTTCAAGGTTCTGGCCTGAAGAGACCAAGAACTATCAGGGAGCAGACCTGGTCATCTGACTGTAAATTTCTCCATCTAGTCTGAAAGCAGCCTCCTGTTATCCACCCAGCCCAGCGAAAACTTCATGCTGTTGGCGGCTGAGCAGGCCAGCGGAAGTTTCTCAGATTTCTCAAGGAGGTCCCAGCTCACAACAGAAAGGTGGGTCCTCTGTGCAGGTAGCTCTAGTACCCCTTCCTGCAGCATAGAGCTGTGTGTGTGTGTGTGGCGGGGTGGGGGGTGGGGGAGGTCAGTGACACTTTTTATTCTAGACAGTTATGCATGTGACTTTCCCCTCAATGTTATTGTAAACCTGTCCTTGAAAACAAGGTCTGTGGCTGATTGATTTGAATATTCTAGGAAAGCCCTAGTGTTTTCCTAGGGAATATGGGAAATGAATTCTTTGAACGAATTAAAATTTACTTCTTTGAATTCATTTACTCATCCCTCATTCCTTCTGCTGAGCATATGGAAGATGAGTAAATGAATTCAAAGAAGGGTAAGCTAATAAAGGCTCATCTCCAGTTCCAGCTCACAAGGATCCCTTGGGTAAGACAATCTCGAGTTCTCTTTGCCTCGCCAGTCTCTTCTGTAAAATAGAGAAGACAGTAACTCAGAGGGGAGACCACTGCTGGCTCCAAAATTTCCCTGATTTACTAAGTAATTGTATTAGACTGTTCCTGTAATAAGTGATAGACACCTAAAGCAAGACTGTGCAGCCAATATGTTCAGCAAGTACAACTTGTAGGGTGTCATCAGATGCAAATTTATTTTTGTCTTCCTTTTATAATTTTTTCAGTGGGGGAAATTTTCCTCTTGCCTCTAGGTAAAATCTGGTTCTCTGGGCAGGCCCCATAGCACATGGACTCCCTCTTAGAATATAAAAGGTCCTTCGGTCCCTTTAAATAGCCAAAGCAGCTTCAGTTCTGAAATTAAAATGTTCAGTGGCTAAAAATGATCTAAACTCTGAATTGATCACATCCCCTCCCTCCCCTCGGCCTGGTCCCATGTTAAGATGACTCTTCATAGTGGGGACTGGGTTATCACTCCTCCTCTCCTTCTGTTTCCTGATTTTAAAGCTGACATTACATCTTAGGAGCTTTCTTGGGTTCTTTGAAGTCCCCTACCTGGCTCCTCTGACTGCAACTCTGGTGATGCTTGACACCTTTCTTTCATTTGGTCACCACCCTCTCAGGCCCTGTTTCTGCAGGGGTCTGTGCCACTTAGGCCACTAGCTGTCAGATTCCACTCTAAGGCAGTAGCCCCCAACCAGGAGACCAGTGCTTTTGTGAGAATTTAATGCCTGATGATCTGAGGTGGAGCTGAAGTGGTGATGCTAGCACTGGGGAGCAGCTGCAAATACAGGTGAAGCTTTGCTTTCTTGCCCGCCACTCACTTCCTGTTCCTAACAGACCATGGACTGGTACCTGTCATTCCTGGGGGCTGGGCACCCTTGCTCTAAAGGAATCTCTTGGATAGGGTTTACAATGGCTCCAGACTGGCGTGTGCTCACTTGCTT
>NW_024356249.1:10325623-10326095 GCF_902729225.1 Pteropus medius | reverse complement strand
TCTCTCTCTCTCTCTCTCTCATAGTCTACATCTGGTCCTCAGGAAATGTCCTCTCAGGTTTTGACTGGCCACTGAAGAGGAGGACCGTGCCTCCTGGACACAGAGGCAACCCCTCCTCAGTCCACCACCAAATGTTTCCTGGGCAGGGGTTGTGCCTCCACCTACTGGGTTTCCCAGCCCCCAGAGACCACAGCTGAAGCTCTCGGGATGGTCCCAGGAAGCCCTTCTCTTTCAGTTTGAGAGGAAAGAGGCAGCAGCTCTAGACAAAAGACTCTTCAGATGTACTCTCTCTCATGCTTTCAGTCTCATGAGGGGAGGAGGAGGGGTCCAGTGGTGGTCATGTCAGCTCAGTTATCCAAGGTTGTGATGTAACTTTATATGTACTTTCCTGTCCTTTTTAATTTATTTCTTCCTTCCTTCCTTCCTTTCTTTCTTTCTTTCTTTCTTTCTTTCTTTCTTCCTTCCTTCATTC
>NW_024356249.1:10103072-10325612 GCF_902729225.1 Pteropus medius | reverse complement strand
GTTCAGTGGCTAAAAATGATCTAAACTCTGAATTGATCACATCCCCTCCCTCCCCTCGGCCTGGTCCCATGTTAAGATGACTCTTCATAGTGGGGACTGGGTTATCACTCCTCCTCTCCTTCTGTTTCCTGATTTTAAAGCTGACATTACATCTTAGGAGCTTTCTTGGGTTCTTTGAAGTCCCCTACCTGGCTCCTCTGACTGCAACTCTGGTGATGCTTGACACCTTTCTTTCATTTGGTCACCACCCTCTCAGGCCCTGTTTCTGCAGGGGTCTGTGCCACTTAGGCCACTAGCTGTCAGATTCCACTCTAAGGCAGTAGCCCCCAACCAGGAGACCAGTGCTTTTGTGAGAATTTAATGCCTGATGATCTGAGGTGGAGCTGAAGTGGTGATGCTAGCACTGGGGAGCAGCTGCAAATACAGGTGAAGCTTTGCTTTCTTGCCCGCCACTCACTTCCTGTTCCTAACAGACCATGGACTGGTACCTGTCATTCCTGGGGGCTGGGCACCCTTGCTCTAAAGGAATCTCTTGGATAGGGGTTTGTTCCAGACTACGTAGCACTTGTTTATGCTTATGCCAGGTTCTTTTCTCTCTCTCTTCTCTCTCTCTCTTAGTTCATCTGGTCCCAGGAAATGTCCTCTCAGTTTGACTGGCCACTGAAGAGATTTTGGACACAGAGGCAACCCCTCCCTAACCACCACCAGCTGTTTGGCAGGCTGGGTTTCCAGAGACCACAGCTGAGGTCCCAGCTCCTTTTCTAAGTTTGAGGAGGCAGCTCTATCAAAGACTCTTCAGATGTACCTTCTGCTAGTCTCATGAGGGGAGGAGGAGAGTAACGAGGAAGCTGTCAGCCCAGTTATCCAAGGTTGTATGGGGAATTTATATTCTGGCTGCTTTATTTTTTCCTTCCTTCCTTCCTTTTTTTTTTTTCTTTCTTCTTTTCTTTTCTTTTCTTTTCGTCATTTCATTCATTCATTCTTTCCCTTCCTTCCTTCCTTCCTTCCTTCCTTCCTTCCTTCCTTCCTTCCTTCCTTCCTAATTTCAAGAGAGTTTTCTTGAATTGTAATATAAAATTTTCTTCTTTGAGTACTCTTATTATTTGTATATTGATCAGCTTTGCCTTTCTAATAAATTTCCTCTTATATCCTTCTATTTCTCTTTAGGAATTATCTGCTTTGTTTGTTTGCTCTTGTTCTTTCTGGATGAGGCTTCGTTTTAGAAATAATTGTGTCTTTAAAAATGTCTAATTCTTAAAAAAAATTTAAATGTCTAATTCTTTTTTTCAGTTTTATTATCACATTTACAAATTTTAAAAATTCTGACATGTTGTTCTTTCATGATTTCTATCTTCTTAATTTCTTTTAGCTCATTTTGAAATGCTAGGTTGCAATTTTCATTTGTTTTACTATAAGCACATCTTTTTAGTGTGCTTTCATCATAAGAATTTATTATGTTTCATGTCTTTTTTCTTATGTAACTTTGCCATGGGGTTTGATTATGATCCTTTTCTGGTGCTTTTTTTGTTTTTAATGTGAAATCATTTTTCTGAGACTTTGGGTCAAAGAGATGGATCCCAGTAGCTTTCCAGTTTTGGCTCTACAGCTCTCTCTTGTGTCATTTTTGTGAAGTTCATGACCTCGACTTTTTAAGATTCCAGGGCAATGTTCCTCTCTCCTATCTTTAGCTGACTTTTCTCTTTCCTTTGCTTCTGTTCCTATCCTACTCAATTTGGATTCCATTTCCAGTGGTTTTCGCCTAGGGTGAGACTGTGTCCTGTAAGGAAGAGTGTTCTAATTGTTTCTACTGAGAACCTGTGGGAGATTTAGGAACGTTCCTACTTTCAGGTACATCAGATGCCCCATTGCCTCTCTGCTTCCTCTCACACAGATACTGATTCCAAGAAGGTCTTGGAGCTGTCTGCCGCTACCCTTTTTATCATGAGCTTATCTCTAACAGGCTTTTATCTGTGGGACTCATGTTGACCTAAATTGGAGGAGAGGTCTCCAGAGCCCAATAATATCTCCGAGGCACCTGACAAAAGCAAACTTACCAAAGAACCATGGTAAGTTTGCTTTTGTCAGGTGCCTCAGAGATATTATTGGCTCTGGAGAAATTTTTTATATTGGTTTCTCAGCTTGGGAGTTCTTGGACCATGTATCAGACCTCAAACCAGAATGCAGACAGGCCCAAAGATAATAATTTTCAGAAGAGACTTTCTTTTTGACCCAGAATCCGGGTTAATACAGATGAGCTTGTGGCACTGGTGGATTTCTTTCTGGTGTACCTTTTTACCAAGAAGATAGCTCTCAAATTTTTGGATTTATGCAAATATTTCACCTAGCTCAGGGCCAAGACTTCAACTCCTGTGTCACGTGGCCATGAAACCCAAGCTCTGGGTTACTGAGCCTGGCAAGTGCCTCGGGCAGCCCCAGCTTCAGCTCACACTTTGCTGGTCTTTAATTTTTGGCCCCTGAGATTCTTCTTTATGTTTGTGAGATCAACGATGCATTTAAAATTTTGTTGATTATATTTTTTTCCAGCATTTCTAGGTGTTTTATAGCAAAGAAATTTTTAGATTATTTGCCCACATTGCTAGTCTCTAGCTAAATAACTCTAAAATTATTTTCACTTAAAAAACTCACTGCATTTATCTTTGAATAGTTATGATGCGATTTTTATTCTCTTTTTGATGCTTTTTTATACTTTCTATATTTTTTCATTTAAAATATGTATGTATTTCACTTGGAATCAAGATTTTAAAAAATTTTAGTCACACTGTATGTTTTTCTAGACACACTAAGTAGTTGTGATTTTTAAAGAGTTGTTATTGTTTTGGAGAACTGTCTTAAGATTTTCTTTGCAATAATGCTGACTCCAGGAAGGTGGTGGTGGGCATCAAGCAGACCCCAGTGGGTTCAGGTTTTGCCTTTGAGTCCTAACACGTTAGGTTCTCAACATATGAAAGCAGTGCTTAGGGTTTGGTGGGATGTCTGGTCCACTTCAGCAGGGCAGGCCTTAGCTCCAGCTTCTCTCCTGCTTGGCTTTCTCCACTTAAGTCATTCTTAGATATGTCATACTGTTACCAGCATTGGGGTTCTTGAGTTCCCCTAGATAGAAAGCGAGAAGAAACCCCAGAAAAATTTCCAGACAGATTTTATGAAGCTTATGCCCGACCACAAGAGAGAAAGCATAGAGGAAAGGACGGTCCTCTGAACTGGCTCGTGGGTTGGCTCTGCTTGGCTGCTATGACAACCTGGGGATAGAGCAAGTTGCGGGAAGGGCAGGCTTTTTGAAAGTGGCGGGCTTTCTTTACCCGTTACTTGCCTGGTAACCGTGTTCATGCCTGAGCTGTGGGGTGGGATGGTGGATTGTTCATTATCGCCACCCCAAGAAGGTCGTATGCAGCGGTCCCTAACCTTTTTGGCACCAGGGACCGGTGCTCCTATGAGAATCTAATGCCTGATGATCTGCAGTGGAGCTGAGGCAGTGATGCTAGTGCTGGGGAGCGGCTGCAAATACAGATGAAGCTTCTCTGGCTGGCCCGCCGCTCACCTCCTGCTGTGCCACCTGGTTCCTAACAGGCCGTGGACCAGTACTGGTCGGCAGCCCCAGAGTGGGGGAACCCCTGGTATAGCAAATAAATTTTGGCCAATTGCAGATACGAAGCAGTCATTTCCACATCTGTATGGACATCTGTATTGAAGTAAACGTTTAGAAGGGAGATAAAATCAGCTACTTCTGCATTTTTGCGTAGAGAATGATGGGGTGGTGGCATTCCTTCGTCCTTGGCTCCAGTCCCTATGCTGTCTTAATACCATATATATGTATCATCACTGATGGTCATTTCCATATTCACATCCGTGTTCAAGGCACTCATGCTAGAAAAGACATCATTAAAAAGCCGTTTTTAAATTAGATTTTTAACAATGCTTTCTTTTTCTTTTACTGCTTTCGATGACCTTGAAACTCCTGGGTTCCAACAGAAACACTGACACTGCCATTGAACTCAACGATTCCAGCAGCTACAACAAGACGCCCTCTCCAGTGGCATCGCCAGTCAATTTGAATATACCCATGAGAGCCGCCTTGAGCCACAGCCTCTGGGAACAAGAAGATCCAGATGAGTACTTCCTGCACGTTCCTGTAGCCAGTTCCCTGGGAGAGAACTTGTTGGGTCCCTGACATCTAGCCAACAGGACGATCTTCTCTGGCTTCACTCGGTATACTGGAGTGAACCTCCAGTAATGCTGTTTCCCCACTGTGGCTACAACCTCCAGTAATGCTGTTTCCCCACTGTGGGCCAAGTGATCACGGGAAGAATAAGATGTTTATAAACGGTGCTTTCCTACTACCACCAATAAACCTCCAAGTGAGTTCCTAATTGTTGTAGGTTGTGCTGTGGGGGGCTCCAGGTCGGGGGAGGGCTAATTAGGAACAGGAGCTCATTTCTTGGGAAAATAAGTGGGAAAAACTTTCCGTCTGCTCAGTTAAAATCCCAAAGCAGCCAAGCAGAGCCAAGAAAGGCAATCCAGAGGAAAGGGCCTGGGGAGAAATCCAACTTCTTCTTTCAAAGAGAGAGGGGAAATCAGAGGCAGGGCTGCTCCAAGCCCAAAGTTAAAAAAAAAAAATCCTGAGAATGATGGTGACCAACTGGGAGATACCTTTGTGTTGCCCCACCTACCTCAAGCAGGAAATTGAGTCTTTACTGCCCAACTCTGTGTTAGCATAAAGCTATGAAGGCTCACCCTGGGCCATGCAAACTGGTTGCTAATGAAGACATGGCTTCTGGCAAAGAAGGTGGTGACCACCTATCACAGGAAGTCCGAACTGATTTGACTCTTCCTACCCAGGACCTAATTAAAGCAAACTGGAAGACACAATGTCTGTGTATATGAGAGACAGGATAGGGACTTTGGCCAACCTCTGGACAAGTGGGGACTATTTACCTGGAAAATACTACGACAACGTTCATTAAGCATTTATCAAGCTCCTAATAGGTGCCAGACACTGAGCTCGATGCTGGGAATGTTAGAGAGAACAAGACATGGACAAATTACCTGCCTTTAGAGAGGGTATGGGAAAGATATTGAGCCCCATTTTGGAGATACAGGAAGACCATTAAGGTTGACATGATGTTTGAGCCGCCTGGTCTGCAAATCAAGGCTGGCAGACCTGCTTTCCTGTAGTTCACATTGTAGGAAATAGAGTGATGGAGGGGGAAGGAACGGGGCCACCCTTACATTGTGCCCCCTCAGTTGGGCTGAGGAGTACATCCTGGAAAGATTAAGGTAGGAAAAACATCTGAGCTGAGAAGATGCCTAATGTTCATGGGTTGCTTCCTGCCTCTAATAAAAATAAAAACAAAACAAATTTCCTCCTGGCATGGAGGAAACAATCAAATAAGCTGAGCATTGTTGTTGCTGGTGAGGGACATCTAGAAGCTAACTTAGAAAACACTAATGGTTTCCAAATGGGTTGGGCCAGTGGGATGTCCAGACAGGAAATCAGAGGGAGAGAGGAAAATGGGGTCAAGACAGTTATTGTCTCCTATGTAGTTGTGTAAGGCTGGCCGTGTCCCTTTACTACGCCTCTCATGGCTGCCTATTCTGGTCAACTCTCTCTCCTAGTTCTAGTAACTATCCTCTCCCCTTACCCCTTAGGTCCATTGTATGGTCTTAGCTAACTGGATGCTCCTTCCTGAATTTTATATCTTGATCAAGGATGTTGCTCATCCCCACAAAGGTGAGGGGGTGGGGCAGCATCCTGACCAGGGAGCTCTGGCTGTGTGACCGTTGCTGGACTTCCGTTCACCTTATTGCTTCTCTTTTGGTTCCTGCCTATCCCCCAAGCCTGGTTCCTTAACTTTCACTTGTCAACCCCTGCCCCCCGCCAGCCCATAATCTTGCAATAAATTCTCTTTGGCTTAAGTTGGCCTGTCATTTCCTGTATTTACAACCATGAAGTCTAATTACCGTGGTACTGTTCTCAGAAAAGTGGATGCTGCTACATAGGCAAACATGGCAACCACAGGTATTTTATTGGTTTGTGTATCCTCCAATGCTTGGTCCTACTAAACACCCAATTAAAGGTTTTTGAATAAATCCATGTCTGCCATAGCCAGCTCGGGCTGCCCTACATTGCTCCCGCCCCCAACAAGGGAAGAAACCAGGAACAAGGAACAACCTTTGCTGAATGGTCTTATCACTCAAACCCATTTACCAGAGACTATTTCTTAGATGAAAATAACACCACATGAGGGGGTCGTAAACCTTTTAATGGCCAATAAATACACCATTTAAAAGAGAAAGGAAACAAAACATTGTTATCAAGAGTCAATTAGCGCCCACCAGGACATGACATTTGCGAAGCAATCCCCAAACAACAGGAATGCATCTTAAAATTTCTGAAATAGAAAAAAAAAAAAAAAAAGCTCAGAGATAGGGTTCAGAGAAAAGGTCCTCAAGGTTTAATACCAAGAGATTAAAGCTTCATGAATATCCTTCTAAGTCTTGAGGAAAATAATAAACAATTGGTCAATTAAGATTTTAGTGATGTTGATGAGACAGCAGGTAGAGAAAGCAGAGGACCTGGAGACACTGAATTCGTAGCAATGAGGGTCCTGACCCGGATCCTGGGGGTACCCAGAGGTTCACTAATGATCTCTCAGTACCACATACCATTGATTTAGAAAACAAAACAAAACAAAACAAAACATAAAAGGTCTCATCTCAGCAGGAACCCCGTAAGGTTTGTTTAGCCAGAATCCCCCTTACCCTAACGTCTCCTCTTCATATTTTCCACCCACTGGCTCCCACCCTGCTCCTCAAATTCCCCTGTGCTCATCCTGCGCTCAGAGTTTAGCCCAATCTCTCTCCTCCGCTGCAAGATTCCATGGCAGTGGTCCCTATACCCATTGCAACAATAAAATCTTCCTTACCATGCTTAAAAAAAAAAAAAGCCCACAAAGGGTCAATCTTAAGAAATCTGAGGCTATGATTTCAAAAGAGAGAAACAACCACTGAAAGTGGTAAAGCTTCATAAAACGAGCATTTAAAACAAAAATTTAGAATTATTAAGGCTAAGGCCACTCACAGGAGCTATAACTTGAAACAATCAGGCATACAACAATCTAGAGATTTTCTGAGAGGGGGCAGTTCCCCTCTGTCTCCTATTCCTGCCTAACTTAGGATAAATCAATTTCCTTATTGGGGATATGGATTTTTAATTAAAAATTACTAAAATTTCTAATTATCCCCAAACAAAAGAGTGTTTTTGAATGTTAGCAGTTGCATAGTAACTGGAAACACATCATATGTCCATGACATATAAAGAAATATTCATAGATAGTTTCTTTTTTTCTAAACTGGCTTTAGCCCCTCAAAGTCTTCAGTTAAGCACACTGGCTTACACAAAGAAGGAAAGGAATTTCTGTCACATCAATCCCTGTCCTCGCTGCCATTCAAGGGCCATATCTAGATGCAAGAAGAATATGCCAACTAGTGCTATGGGATTGTCATACACATACTCAGGACATGACATTTGTAAATGCTTTGCATTTTTAAAAGCGTCTTCATATCCACAATCTAATGTGATTCTCATAATTATGTGAGAGAGCTGTTATTATGAACTACACTTCACAGGTAAGAAAAATCTAGAACAGCCTGGCATAAGCTTTGGGCAGCTGGTGATTCTCAAAGTGCAGTAGGGCAATGGCCTCTGGGCCTCTCCTCACAGGCGTCAGTCCCCATCGTGCCCATTCCTGTCAGCTGTCATCACTGAGACCTTTGGTTGCAGGCTCAGCCCAGCCTCTTTGCTAAGCCAAGAGGCCCAGGCAGCTTGGAAATCCAGATTCTCTCACATGCCAGACAACTGCCACTGCCACTAAGTGGCACTGCACGGCAGCTGAGACTCTAATATATTGAATCTGCACCTCACAGCCCCATGACCCAGCAAGCTAACCCTTGGGATTTAATTGACCTCACAATAACTTCACTCCACCCCAATTGATTATTTGGGACCCACTTAACAACGTACAGTGGAGTTTTACCATTTTTAAGTAACCAATTCAATACATCTTTACGGGGCTTTTTTTGTAACTACTGCATTCTGGTTACAGCTTCTGATTAGATTTCTTTCTGACTTTTTATAGTCATGTACAAGCATGTATTGGAATATATATTTTAGTTCTAGTCCTCCTTTATATTACAGTTGGGGTAGCATATCAACTTTTAATGTATATAGTTGAATCATAATCACTGAATTTTATTTCAGAATAGTAAAAGGGATGTTACAAAATATTTGTCATGAAAAGGGGACTTGGGTTTGACAGGGTTGAGAACCGCTGTATTGGAGTATTGACCTCCTGGATACTGCCCTTCGGACTCTGATGATAGTTTTCAGCCTCTTTGGCTATCCCCACTTTCTACTACTCCCACCTCAAACTGGGGCTGCTCCTGGAGGCCCCTCCATCTGCTGGTCCCACACCTCCCTAGCGCTCAGGGAAGCAATGCCTGACAGCATTGTTTACACTCCAGTACAATTCCAGTGGTGTCATAGCCTGCTCCTCAGGCATTTTGCCGCCTTCCCCAGTCCCACTGTGACATCTTTTCTGTCCCACCCTCATTCCAACTTACTTCTCAACTCCAGTCTCTTCTGGACTGTCTGTCCAGTGAGAATCTGGGCTATGTCTCTCCTGATAGTTTTTAAATGTCTTTTTCTCTAGTTGGGAGTGTATCCTGTTCTCATGGTGTAATCTTTCTCAATTCAGCCGGAAGATCTCAAAATTAGTGAGCCCAGCAGGGCTTTTCTGCCTCTGCTAAGACAATGTGATAAATAGGGGCTTCTACTCTTGAAGATTTTTCTTACTATTGTTTTCCCTGAGCTGATTACTCACTTCCTCACGCTGCCCCTCTCAATTTGGTGGTGGTGGTAGGTGTTAATTTGTGAGAATACACAGTTATATTAACACAGTAATCCTGTGACATGGCTTCTTTGCAGAGGCTGCTGATCATCCACTGATATCCTTTATTCTTAAATAATAAATAATAGAATTCCTCAGTGCAAGGTGGGCTCTTGGCCACCCAGCTAAAAGCTACATTTCCCAGCTTCCCTTGTAACTGGGTGTGGCCAGGTGACTGAGTTCCAACCAATGGGATGTGAGCAAAAGTGATTATGCCATTTCTTGGCCATGCCCTTAAAAGGAATGACTGTGCAGTCTCCTTCCCTTTCCCCTTTCTCACTGGCAGGATGCAAACATCATGGCAGGAACTGGAGCAGCCACCTTGGAACCCAAAGATGGAAGCCGCATATTGAGAATGGCAGACACTCTACCAGTCTGGACTGCTTACCTTTGGACTACTGTGTAAGAGAGAATCAAACTTCTATATTAAGTCAATATTTTGGTGTCTTTTAACTACCTACATTACTCTCTAAGTAATATAGCTTTGTGCCACTTCCTTAACCCAGAAGCCTGTACTGCCTTGTTAAACTTGTGTTTATTTCTAATTTTATGTTTTATAGTCTTCCTTTTTAAAAATTAAACTGTTGTTAGTGGTTTGTCTAAGTTTTCTTTTTCAGAGAACCAGCTTAGGGATTTATTTATCCTAGTGTACTTAGAGTTTTAAGATTACTTTTGCTACCTTCACACTTGAATGAATTTCTAGCCATTTATGGAATTATTGGGTCATATCCTTCTTCCTCAACATTCTTTCTACATTGTTCTATTGCCTTATGCCATCTAAAACTGCTGAAAAGAAGTCTGAGGCCAGTCTCATTTTATTTCCCTTGGTAGATTGTCTGCTTCCTCTATCTGGATGTTTGTAGTTGGGTTACCCTAATATTTAGGAACTTCACAAGACCTATTCTGGTCTCAATGGTTTCTTTGCTCAGTTTACCTGGAATGTAGTAAATCCTGTTCATTTTGAGCCAAATTGAGTCTTTTTGTTCAGAAGTGGCTTTTTCTTTTATATTTTTGACTACTTTTTTAATTCTACATGTTTCCTCTTCATCAGGGCCTCTAGCTATATGTTGCATCAAATGTCTTATGTATTTATTATTTTCCTTCCATTTGCCCTTCTTTGTTGTGTTCTGTGATATTCGCAAGCCTGTTATCCATGCCACTGACTGTTTTCTGTCATGTCAACTCTACTTCTGGTGGCTTCTAATGTGACTTTTAGATATCTAATAGGTTTTTCTTCTATTTATTTCTTTACCTTTTCAAGTTTTCTTTTCATCTGATTTTGATATCTCAGATTTTTTTGTTTGTTTCATAGGGTCCCAGATTATATTTAATTTCCTTGAGAGTGCAGAGAAGATTCTTTTCAAAGACTATTCTATTTCCTGGAATCCTTTTTCTTCTGATATGTATTTTCTATATGTATTTTCCTACTGACATTCTTTGGGAGAGGAGAGCAGTATCTTACATAGATCCCATGGTAGCTCCATACTAAGAAGTATTAACTGTTTTAATTAAAAAACAATGCTTATCTAAATCCATCAGCCCTTCAGATATAACTTCTATTTCGCAGAAAATATAATTACTAGAGAAGCAAGCTAAATACCACAAGGAAGTAATCAGACAAATCCAGAAGTCGGGACATTTTGTAGGACAACTGACTTAATTGTTTCCACTAGTAAGTGTCCTAAAAAAAGGACTGCACTAGATTAAAATAAATATAGGGAATGTGTGATTCTGGATTGGATACTGATTTGAATAAATAAGCTATAAGAATAATTGGAGTTAATTGGAGAAATTTTCATATAGCCTAGAAATTAAATGAGATAAGATAAGATAAGATGAGATGAGATAAGATGAGATGTGTCTCTACCGAAACACAAAGATAGAGAAAGTGTTGGCCAAATAAAACAGGTTATTAAAAAGCTATAAAACAATTTTAGAGTATGATCTCATTTTGGTACACATACACAGTTGGTTGTTACAGTGATGTTTCCTGGGAGGTAGGAATATGCTGTTAATTTTTTGAGCTTGTCTATATTTTCTGGTGTTCTACAAAGCACAGGTACTGCTTGTAATAAAGTTTTGAAAAAATCATGACACATATTTAAATGGGACAGATTTATCATGAAGATAATAAAGCTTAAATTTCAGAGTCTCTTAGTCACATGGGTCCATCTGAAGGCCCTAGGAAGACAGCTAGTAATTTTCTGTCATCCTTTTGAGATTTTTTAATTTTATTTTTTGTGTTACAGCATTTTTTTTTGTTATGGTAAAATATACATAGTGTAAATGAACTATTTTAACCATTTTTAGGTTTACATTTCAGAAGCATTACATACATTCACACTGTTGTACAGTCATCACCACCACTCATCTCCAGGACTTTGTCACCTTTCCAGCTCTGTACTCCTTAAATAGTAACTGTCGATTCTCTCCTCCCTCCAGTCTTTTTATTTTTAAGAATCTCCAACATTGTGTAAGCTTTAAACACAGAACCGGGGTCTAATCCCAACTGTCAACCAGATATTCTGGTGAGATCTGAGCAAGCTTTGAAATGATAGCTGACACGGCCAGAGTGACTTTAGCCTCAAACCAAAGGAAGGTCAACATAGTTGAGAAGACTGTCACCAAAGTGCTTATCACCAAACACGCAAAAGGCAACAACTGTGGCAGCATCAACACCACTGAAAACACAGGAAGACAAAAGCAATGAGTTTCTCATATTATTGAAATATATAGTTATACAACTTTCCCCAGAAGCTATGTTTATCATTCTTACGGTCCTAATTTCTCATAAATTAACCATAATTTCTTTATTGCTTAGAATAATAGTACCATGATTTCCTGTAAAAATTTGTCCAGAAGAGTAGATAGGAGTTTTATGTAGTTGTATCAGCTAGTTTTAAGTCTGGCTTTATCTCTCTCATGCTTAAAAGAAGTCTAGAGATACATAGTCCACAACCGGTGTGATAGTTTTATGATCATTAAGGAGATGGAGCCCTTTTATCTTGCTACACTACCATCCTTAGCATGCCACTTCATGACCCAATTGGGCTGCTCAAGCTCCAGCCATCAAGTCTGTATCCCAGCCAAAAGGAAAAAACAAAGAGCGAAAAAGAGCATGCCCCCTTTCTATAATGATTCCTCAAAAAATCATACCTAATACTTGAGCTTGTATGTATTTTGCCAGAACATAGTCATATGCCCTTACCTAGCTATAAGGGAAACCAGGAAATGTGACTTTTATTCTAGGAACTTGTGCCCAATCAGAAATTCTATTACTAAAGGAACAGAGAGAATGGATATTGGAATAAACAACTAAGCTTCTGTCAATTGGTTTTTTAAAAGACTCAGTGTGCTAGTTTTTGAGGTTTAGCGGGGGCATTTAGGAAGGGGTAGACATTTTAAAGCACCATTTATATCACTGCTTACATTTTGAACTAAAAGCTTGCTTCCTCACAATTAGCTTTCTAGACAGGGTGGGCGCTAAAGCCTTCCTCCACACGCCACAGAAGTGTGTTCAACAGGCTTATGTGGAAAAAAAGAAAAAGTCATTTTCCCAATTGAAGGAGATTTTTTAATGTCTCCATGACCAAATATATCTAAACTATATATCTAAGCCAGTAACGGGTAAGCTTTAACCGTGAAGAGCATCATATCAGGGTGTTCATTGCCATCACGTTTGCACTGTGTGTTGTTTCTAGGGAAATGTAAACCACAGGACATGGTCTCTGACCCCACTCTTAGAGAAAGTTACCGTGGAGGACATTTTCCCCACGTGGTAAACAGAAGACAATGAGAAATGTGAATGCACAAGTTCTTGACCAACCAGGGAGCTGTTACAGGTGCTTGAGCAGGGGGCACAATAGAGATAACCAGGTGAAGGGCTGATGGAATCAGATGACCTCATGTCCTCATGACCTTTTGGCTTTCTCCAACTTCATAATAAGTAAAAATAAATCTCCAAGCTGGTACAGTGCATATATTGGTTGTTAAATTGCTTATCTCTATTGACCACACTTGACCTTGATGGTTAATACATTATTTAATAAATTCTGGAATTTTGTCCAGCTTGGAATACGATTTCTCCCTGAGATGGACTTGAGTGGTGGTCAGTCTGCTTGATTCTTTGCCCTGGAGGTGGCCACCTCAGGACTTGGGCTCTTTCTTTCTCTGACTCAGGAATGAGGGACACTGTCACTCTCTGAGGCGGGGGAATGGCTTGTTGATACAGCAGAGCTGCTCATCGAGGTTCTAATTCTCCCAGTGACACCTTCACAAAGCCAGCTTCTGGGTAAGAAACTAATTACTACTTCTGTTCCTTCGCTTTGACCTCCTAAGGGACATAGGCCTGCAGAAGTGACCAGCCAGCCGTTGCAGAG
Source organism: Pteropus medius (assembly GCF_902729225.1). Lineage (NCBI taxonomy): Eukaryota > Metazoa > Chordata > Mammalia > Chiroptera > Pteropodidae > Pteropus > Pteropus medius. Next base: position 10,312,270 of record NW_024356249.1, on the reverse strand, counting down.
CACAGAGAAGCCCCGCAACTCCTTCCATAACCAGAAAGGTCTACTGCAGATACACGAGGGGGTGTGTGTTGGTGAGGGGGGGGGGAGGGCTACGTAGTGCAAAGTGTTCAGAGGTTGGATTTTAAATAAACAGCCCTTAAAACTCTTTGATGGTGGTGGTGGGCGGGCTGCATTAAGAATAAGGGAGGGTTGAAAGGCAGGGAGGGTATCTCCTCTTAGCAGCGGAAGGAGCGTCCCAACAGCCTCCCTTCCTCGCTTTCTGCCTGGCTCACGAACTTCTTGGCAAGTTCTGGGGGAGCTGTGTCTTTGGGTCACTAGAAGGGCTGGAGAATGTCAGGGGAGAAACACACCAGCAAAGCACTCTGGAGGAAAAGCGGGGGCTCCCTCTGCATTTCCCTTCCCACAGGCCTGCCCTGATTTTTCATGATGTCATCCATTCATCATTGTGAGCTGATTGGCGGTCCCAGACCTTGGCCAGCTGCCCAATGCCAGGAGAGCAGAGAGAGATCCCAGGACAAATGTGCAGCAGGCCCCTGAGCATGTACGGAAATGTCATCAGTTCCACATAGAAAGACTTGGCGGAAATCGAAGAAGACAGTAAAAGTCACAAGATCCTATCCAACCTTTCCTTCCCTGAATGCCTGGGAAGAATTCAGGGGCCTCTTGCCTGTGGATGGGGAACCAAACCCTGGAGTGGGCCTGGGTGTAGAGGAGGGATTGCTCTGCCAAATGGTTCATTCTGCAGAATTCAACCTGTTTCCTGACTCAGTGGTTTTTGAAAGCAACTTTGTCCAGGTACTCTGGGGTCACTCAGAATGGCACTCCTTGATTCTTTTGAACCTGTTCCCAAAGCGTGATCAGAAGAGCCTATCCCTGGGACTGGAGTGGAGTGAGAACTGAGGCAAGGAGAAGTCAGTGGGCCTGGAATGCAAGGCCACTCTCCTCTGACACCCACTGCAGAGCTCCAGGGCTGCTTCTGTAGACAGGGAGAGAGGTCAAGTGTTCTCTGCTCTGAGTGGAGGATTGTTATTCGAATCTCTCAATTTACTTCCTCCTCCAGGCTGTCAGCCCAAAGCAGATTAACAAAGAGGCAATGAATCGAGTTATTCTTTGAGGATTTTGGAACAGAAATGCTGATTGGTGAGAGAACAGGATCTGGGCACCCAGAGAGACCTGGGCTCAGAGTCCACTGCTTTCTCAGCAGGTGGCAAGTGACTTGTGCACCCTGAATCCACTGTTGTAAAAGGGGTGGGAATGACCTGAGGATTACATTCAGACACGGGGAGGCAAAGGCCTTAGTATAGCAGGTGCTCAGTGCATTTTCGTTTCCCTTCCTGGGCTCTCATCGCCGTCAGATGGATCCCAGGATAAACAGAACTTGCGAGTTGCAAGGGAGCTTGCAGCACAGGGAAGGTGCAGGAGATTACAGGGTCCCTCAGAGAAGGGCCAAAGGCCAATTTTTTCAAAGAAAAGCCAGGGAACAGTCTGGGGAGGATTCACAGACATGTGTCATGTGTCAGGGAACTCCTGGTTTATAGTTCTTGTGGGCAATTGCTAATAGTAAGTAGTGTAAATACTATTACAGTTGTTTAACCTATACAGGTTAAAACAGTGGTTCTCAGCAGCCATTATTTTGCCTTCCAAAACCGGGGGACATTTGGCAGTGTCCGGAGATATTTTTGACTGTCTTGGTGGGGGGTGGGGTGGGCATGTAGTGGGTAGAGGCCAAAGATGCTGCTAAACATCCCACAGCGCTCTTGCCAAAAAATTATCCTGCCGGTAATGTGAATATTGCTGAGGTTGAGAAACTTTCAGCTGAAATATACTGGTGCTTCTGCCAAATGCTCAGGCTGTGCCCATGGGGCTGCTTTGCAGGTCAAAAAGGGCAAGGACTGGATCGACATCTACAAAGCCTCCAACACCATGGCCCTCGGGGTGACCTCCTCCGTGCCCTGCCTGCCCCTTCCCAACATCCTCCTCATGGCCAGGGTCAAATGGCACCAGGGGCAGAGTCAGACATGGAACAGACCATCTACAGCCCCAAACATCATCCTGAAGAGGTAAGCAACACCGATGGGAACGAGGACAGGTGGAGGGGGGAGGGGGGACCCAAAGCCAAGGCTGCTTTGTGACTAAACTCAAGGAGAGAGAAAGCAGAGAAGTCATTAGCAGTGATATTAAATTTTTTAAGCAACAGTAGCCCAAGACTGTGGCCACACTGGAAGCATCTAGATGAGGTGCGGTAAAGGGAGGAATTGTGTAGACAGGACTAAGGAACCAGTCTACATGTTCACTTTCCTTCTTGCTGCACTCATCCCACTGAATTCTTAGGAAATCTCTCTGCCTCTGGCACAGGGGCAAGAAAGCAGTGAGATCGGGCAGATGGAGCTGAGGTTCTAGTCCTTGGTATGCAACTAACTAGGCTCAAATAATGTTTAGTTACTTCCTGCATCCTAGTTTCCCTACTGGTAAAATGAATAGAACTAAGTGTCACTTAGAACTGTAACATAGTGACATCATGCTTGTCCGGGATGAAACAGTCCCTTTTGACGTTTGAGCCTCTTAAAGTAATCTGTAGGGTATCCAAGAGTTTGTAGATATTCCCAGAAGTCCAAGGAAACCCTTCATTTTTTCATGTTGCCTCAATGATAAAACTCTCTATTGTGTTCTGGTGTACCCACGGCAAGTACAGCCCAGCCCCAGCTGACTATTTGGCCCAAAGCCAGCTCCCTGAACCTTAGCTCCTTTGGGAAGAGTAATTGAGGCAATAGTGTCAATGAATGGACAAGCTGGACAGTGGGGCCAACTCTGTGGCAGAGAAGAATAGCTCTCCTTGTGCTATCAAGAAGGAAATTGAAAACCCTATGACCCCAGCAACCTAACTCCTAGGCTGCCTCTCTCAAGCAGGATCATGGGACACCATCATGAAAATCATGGCAGGATGGGTGGAGGTTAAAATGCAGACTCCAGGACACAGCCCAGACTTACTGAATCTGAGTTTTAGAGGGTCTGCATTTTAAACAAGCTCTCCAGGTGATTCTGATCTCCCACTCTGCTAAGCATTCTCTCTCCATCTCCCCAAAGCCTCAGTCCTGAAGGAGACACTCCTCGTTTTAATGAAGATAGGGTTGGATCAGAAGCAATGGGGTTGTCGGTGTGTGTCTTCCCTTGTGCCTTCAGGATTCTCCCATTGAAGTTCGTGGAGCTCCAGGTCTATGACCGCCTTCAACGCATCCTGCGGTTGAGAACGGTCACTGAGAAGATCTACTATCTAAGGCTCCACCCTGACCATCCTGAGACCGTCTTCCACTTCTGGATCCGACTAGTTCAAATTCTGCAGAAGGGCCTGTCCATCACCACCAAAGACCCTCGGATTCTTGTCACTCACTGTCTGGTACCCAAGAACACCTGCAGCCCCTCTGGAGACTCTAAGGTAAGTTGGCACCATTGCTGCCTCCAGACAAGGTCAGAGCTGAGCTGTAGGGCTTAGGTGAGCTGGTATGTGCGCGCCCTGTGAAGGCAATCCCTGCCTTCAGCCTTTTCCGATCAGCTTTATTGAGATATAATTTACAATTCACCCACTGTGTACAGTTCAACACTTTCAGTAAATGCATAGACTTGTGCTACCATCACCACAATCTAGTTTTAGAACATTTCCATCACCCTGAAAAATTCCCTGGTGCCCATTTGTACTCATTCTCAGTTCTTCCTTCTTGCCCTAGGCAGCCATTGATCTGTTTTCAGTTTCTGTAAGCTCATATTAGACATTTTATATAAATGGAATTTTACAATATGTATAGTTTTTTGTGTCTGGCTTTTTTCACTCAGCCTATTGTTTTTTGGGTTCATCCATATCGAAGCATGGGGCCAACTCGGTGGCAGAGTCACAGACTATCAATAATTCATTTCTTTTAATTGACGAACAGTATTCCATTGTATAGATATGCTCCATTTTGTTTATCCAGTTGATGGATATTTGGATTGTTTCCAGTTTTTTGGCTTTTTTTGAATAATGTTGCCATGAACACTTGTGTACATACAAGTTTTTGTGTAGACACATGTTTTTATTTGTCTTGGGGAGATTCCAAGGAATAAAATTGCTGGGTCATATGGTAAGTTTATGTTTAACTTTAAAAATTTTTGTTTTCCAAGATGACTGCACCATTTTATATTCCCACCAGCAATGCATGAATGTTTCAGTTTCTCCACATCCTCACCAACACCGATATTGTCTATCTTTTAGATTAAAGACATTCTAGTGGCTGTGTAGTGGTTTTAATTTGAATTTCCTGGATGGTTAATGATGTTGAGAAACTTTTCATGGGCTTATTAGTCATTTATATATCTTCTTTGGTTAAATGTCTATTTAAATCTTTTGCCTATTTTTAAGTTGGGTTTTGTCTTTTTATTAAGATGTAAGAGTTTTTGTATATTCTGGATACAAGTCCCTTATCAGATAAATGATTTGCAAGTATTTTCTTCTAGTCTGTGAATTGTATTTTCATTTTCTTAATGATGTCTTTTGAGGATCAAAAGATTTTTAACTTCGATGAAGTGCAACATCAATTTTTTCTTTTACTGATCAGGCTTTTGGTGTTGTATTTAAGAACTCTTTTTGTTTAACCCAAAGTCATAAAGGTTTTATCCCATGTTTTCTTCTAGGATTTTTATAGATTTAGCTCTTCTATTTAGGTCTACAATACATTTTGAGTTAATATTTGTGTATGGTGTGAGATAAAGGTCTAATTTTTTTTTCTTTTTCAAGTGGATGTACAATTGTCCTGGCACCATTTGTTGAAAAAAACTATCCTTTTCCTCATTGAATTGTCTTGAACACCTTTGTCAAAAATTAACTGACCATAAATGTAAGGATTTATTTCTGGATTCTCAATTCTGTTCCATTCTATTTGCCAGGTCTTGTACAAATACCACAATGTTTTGATTAACGTAGGTTTATAGTAAGTTTTGAAATTGGGTGATGTAGGTCTTCCAATTTTGTCCTTTTTCAAATTGTTTGGCTATTCTATGTTCTTTGCATTTTCATATAAATTTTAGGGTCGATTTGTCAATTTCTATAAAATAGCCTGCTGGAATTTTGATAAGGACCTGTTGAATTTGTACATCAATTTGGGGAGAATTCCCATCTTGATGATAATGAGTCTTCCAGTACATGAATATGGAATGTCTTTGCACTCATTTCAATCTTCTTTAATTTCTATTAGCAATGTTTTTGTCACTTTCAGTGTACCAGTTCTTCACTTCTTTTGTTAAATTTATTCCTAAGTATTTTATTGCTGTTAATACTATTGTGGATAGAATTATGTTTTCTTAATTTTATGTTTGCACCATTTATTGATTGATAGTATATAGAAATACAATTGATTTTTGTGTATTAATCTTGTTCATTAGATATAATAGTTTTTGTGGATTCCTTGGGTTTACATACATACATGCATGCATGCATACATACATACATACATACATGTCATCTGCAAATAAAGACAGTTTTATTTCATTTCCAGTCCAGATCCCTTTGTTTATTGCTTATTGTCTTTGCTACAACCTTCAGTACAATGTTTAATAGAAGTGACAAAAGCAGACATCTTGTCTTATTCCCAATCTTAGGGGAAAAACTTTGTCTTTCATTAAGTATCATGCTAACTGTGGAATTTTCCTCAGGTTGAGGAAGTTCCCTTCTATTCCTTGTTTGAGAGTTTTTATCATGAATGGCTATTGGATTCTGTCAAATGTTTTTTTTCTGAATTTATTGAGATGATCATGTGGTTTGTTCTTTATGTTATTGATATACTGTATTACATTAATTGATTTTTTAGATGTTAAATCAATCTTGTGTTCCTGTAATAAATTTCACATGGTTATGGTGTGCATTTATAATCCCTTTTACATGTTACAAGATTTGGTTTTCTAGCATTTTATTAAGGGTTTTGCATCCATGTTCATTAGAAATATTGGTCTGTAGTTTTCTTGTGATATTCTAGCTTTAGTAATAGGGTAATACTAGCCTCGTTGAATGATTTGGGAAGTGTTCCCTCCTGCTTTATTTTCTGAGTTTGTGAAGAATTGGTATAACTACTTCTTTTAATATTTAATAGAATTCAAGTGAATCTACCTGGGCCATTTTGCCCCAGGCCTTAGAGTGTGACGTAAAACTGATGAGCTACAACATAAACTCTAAGAAAGCAGGAATTCTTAATCTGTCTTCTTCACCGCTATATCCCCAGTGCATAGCATATAGTTTACATTCAATAAATATTAAATAAATGATTGACTAAATGAATATGAGCAGCTTGCACAGCTGGAACACCTTGGGGCTATCACAAGTGATAGGGAAAAAAGCAATTTTACCTAAGCGTAAAAAGCAATTTAATATAGGATTTCTCTTAGATAAATTAACTTTTAAAACATTCTTATTCTATTTTTTAAACATTTATATTTATTCTACAATAAATATTTGATGCCCCTACATTTAACAATAAAACCAAGTAGCATAAGCTTTGTTAAGGTTTTTATGAATAAGCTATTCAATAACATTAAAATATGTTAATAAGAATAGGTTATCTATTAAATTATGTCTAAAGTAGTCAATGACAAATGTTATCCTAAGGGCACCAAAGGGTATTTATAACAATACAGGGGGCATAAACAAACAGATATGGCTTTAGCATTGCCTATCTGAGCAGCTGACATGGCTGCCCAATGGAGCAGTTTGAGTTTTAACGCTTTAAGATCTGGACCATGATATTAGTAAAATGCAGAGACCCTAGGCCTTAACCAGCTGTCTTTGCTTGTTTTCTCCATCTAGTTAGTACAGAAGAAGCTCCAAGCCTCCCAGCCGAGCGAGAGCCTCATGCAGCTGATGGCCAAGGGGGAGAGTGAGGCCCTCTCTCAGATTTTTGCCGATTTGCACCAGCACAACCAGTTCAGTCATAAGTTCAGGTATATGACTTAAATGAGGCCAGCCTGACATCCCTTTCTGCGGTCCAGATGGTCTGGGCTGTGAAATCCAAAAACCAAGTAACTTGGTTAACAAGCTCAGGGAGGGGTATGAAATACTGCCACTCAGTATCGGGGCTCACCCTTGACTTAGGGCAACCTTTTCTGGTTCTCTTTGCCTTATTCTCCTTTTCCACATAGCAAGCATAGTGGGCTTGACTCTAGAGGAGACATTTTGTAAAAGATGAAAAGTAACTCTCCAATATTTAGTTAGTAACAGGTGGAAAAGTAAAACCTAGTTTCTAATCCAGTTCCTAGTCCTACTAGAAGTAACCAAAACGTTGTTTAAAACATTGTCTACTCACTAGGTTCCTTCACCTACTCACCTGGCCTCTACTTGAACTTTATGGAGCGTCTGCGATAATTTTCTCAATGAACAGTCTATTCTGGAAAGCTCCATTGTACAGGCCTATCTTCATGCCTGAGGAAATGTCCTTGTACAGAGTCCTTGTACATAGACTCTGACTTAGGGTTTGAGTCTTAAAACTGCTTGGTCTGAGGGAGACAGGAGTTGAGAGTACTTAGACCTCTGGGCACCACAACCAGAGAGCAAAGATTAAGTGGTACCCAGGGTCCTAATGAACTCAATTTGTGGTTTAAAATAAAAGGAAGAACAGAAATAAGTTAATAAACATCACCGGAACTATAAAACGAGGTGTCAGAGAGGCAGATATAAGTCAACTCTCAATAAGTATTAACTTGTATTATTAAGTCTACCTTGGGCTGGAAGTACAAAAGTATTGACACAAGAAAAAAACTTGTTAGTTGCCTGCTGTTAAAGAATTTATAGGGGGATTGTCACTCTACATATCTGTAATTAAGAAATTTCTGAGTAAACTGTCATATTGCTGAGTTGGAAGAATGTTAGACTCTAATAGAGCAAGATATGTTGAAGCAACTTTTTGTTTCAAAATGTTAAAAAATTTAAGTTTTTAAAATTACTATTTGAAGAACAGCTTCTGTTTATGTTCATTGGCCACAACTCAGTCACATGACCACACTCAGCTGCAAGGGAGGCTGGGAAATGCATTCTCTATTGTGCAGAGCCATGGTGCCCGACATAGAAATAGATGTTCTGCCTCCGAAGGAGAAGGTATGAAGGGATACTGAGGGCCTATGGCAATCTCTGGCACTGACAGCTTTTAATATTTCCAGAAGGTCAGAGGAGACTAAAACCCGAAGGTAAAAGGGTATAGAAAATTGTGCAGATTAAGGGAACAAATGAATGTAAGACTGAGGCTTCATCCTGTGGAATAAGCGTGGTGGGTTTAGAGAAAAAGAAGGAAGTGAGGTGGTGGTAAGAGGCCATAAATTGAAATGGGCAGGGATAGAGCCAGTCAGGGCCTGGGAAGCCATGCAAATGAATTTAGACTTTAATGGAGCCTTATCACCTTTCAAACTGGGAAGCGATGTGATCCAATTTACATGTTGAAAAGGTCATGCTGGCTGTCACATTGACAGTTGATTTGAAGAGGGGGAGAGTAGGTGTGGTGAGACCAGCCAGGAAGCTATGGCAACCTAATCTGGTTCTCCCGTACAAAGCAGATCAGAGGGATGTAAGAAACAAAAATAATAATAATTTGTGCTTTGCTGTTATCTCAGTAATTGCTTTGTAGAGACATTTAGTTTCTTCTGTTTGATTCTCCAGAACGAAGCCCTGAGTGATGACTTTTCTCTTCATCCAGGCAGGCTCTGGTTGCAATTACATCAGTTTTCGCACATTGGCAACAATGTGCAACTTACAGCAAATAAAATAAATGGCTGAGAGGCAGGACCAAACAGATGGAGTCTTACCCAGTCCTCTTCAGCAAAATCAGCATCTTGGTTTCTGCTCCTCACCCTCCTCCCCAGCCCCACTTCCCCTCCCCTATTTTTCCTTCTGGTACTTTAATATGTGTCACCCACCCAATATAGCCACAGCTGGCCTCTTTCAGATTTATATCTGTCTCTAAAGCTTTTGCGTCAGGAAAAATATAACTAGCAACAAGATTTAAAATGAGAATTTCATGCTCTATTTTTTTCCTTTTGACCTTCATTTCCTTGATTCTGAAATGGCTGGAGTTCCAGGAGCAGCAAAAAGATGGAGACCAAAAAGAACATCTCAGGTAATGGAGGGTACAGGTCACCTGTTTTTCCGAGAACTCTCTGCTCTGCAGATGTGGGAATAAAACCCCCTCCAGCTCTCCATCCCAACTTTACTAGAGCTGTCACAATGTCTTCTCATAGCTTAGTGTGAGTTCCTCTAGGCTCTTTGGCACCCATAGTCAATTTGGCACCAAATCCTATCAATTTTTCTTTGAAACGTTTCTTATATCTTTACTTCATTTCTGCCCCCACAGACCCTACCCTAGTCCACCTTATCACCTCTTGCCTGGACGACTGCAGCAATCTTCTAATTCATTCATTCATTCGCTCATTCAGAAACATGCACTGAGCACTTGGTAAGTGCCAAACACTGTCGAAGGCTTTGGAGTCCCAATGAAGAAAGACATAGTATCTACTTCAAGGGGTTTATAACTTAGCAGAATCAGATAGCTAAATCCCCAAATTATATAACCTCTACTTCCAGGCAGCATTCAAAAGCCCACGCCTGGGGTGACTTAGGGGCACAAAGATGGAGGTGCCTCACTCTTCCCAGGAAGCTGTCTTGGAGGGCTGGGTCATAGAGGATGAGGACAAGTGGGCTGGTCAAAGAAGATGAGGCAGGGAATTCTGGGAAGAGACAGAGTCTGTGTGAGAAAACATGACACATTCTGAAAACAGCAGCCAGTCCTCTGTTTATTTCCAGTTCTAGTTTACCCCGAATCCACTCGTTTTGGCATGCATGACTCTACATTACATTAACTTCCCCTTCCTTATCCATCTTGCCTGATTACTTTTTCCTCCTCAAAAAGAGGCCTCTGCCTCATCGCCTTCTCAAGCCCAAATCTTCTGCTCTATCGCACCTTAGCTATCCTTCCCCATGACTTATTCCCCCTCTGCACCCTCCCCATGATGCTACACTCTAAATCCTACTGATCTTTCCATATAATCAAACACCATCCTGCCCAGATGAATCTTTCTTTGGTCATAACCTCTCTTACATTATTCTCTAATTGTTTCATAGATTTTAATCTCGTTTCTTCAACCAATACTATTTTTTTTTTTTTTATGACTCTTAATTATCCACAGTGGCAAGCACCAGGCTGGGGACACAATAGGAGCTCAGTAAATATCTGTGCACCATGCCACTAATAAATTATTCCTCCAAATTGGCTCAGGAGGCAGCCAGAATATCATGTTATATTTAGAAATTTAAAGGAGTGTGTAGATCCCAGGGGAGCTCTGCCAACTTCCGTCCAAACCAGAGATTATAAACTCAGATGTCTACAAGAGGCACAAATGAATAAAGAGTCTTAAGTATAAGAGATGGATATAAGAGATGGTTGGCTTTTCTCTCAACTCTATTATAAGTAAAACAAACAAACAAACAAACAACTGGACTGATACTTGGTTTCAGCATTGAAGAGACAATAGGCAGTGGTAGGGACAGTGGCAATGAGACAGTGAGGTTTCAATTCAGGCTTCAATTAATTGTTTCCATACTGTTGCCCGATACTCTAATTTTTCAAGAGAAGCCAAAATTCTGTATTTTTATGCTATATATTCCCCACCCATAAAAAATTAAAGCACAGTATAGGCCCAGTTAGTGGGCAAACATAACATATTTATCCTCATGTAGGCCAAATTCAGCCTGAAGGCTGATAGATAGTTCATAGCCCCGTTCTAAATGGTGAGTGGAGCCGATGCTGGCCCACACTTTTTCCAAGTCTATAAATGCTTTCTCATGTTGTGTGACTGAAATATGATGGTGATTCAGTCCTGTCTTTACACATACATTCAATGGCGCGTGTGTGCGTGCGCGCACACACACACACATACGCACACGCACACACAGCATACCCCATGAGGTTAGGGTTGAGGGATACAGAAGTAGAGAATGTTTCAGACTTATTTCTGAGACTTGAGAGAACAGCTAGAATTTCAGGGGCCCAAGATATCACAAGAACTACCACTCCCAAGATGTCCCTTGGCTGATTTCAATTAATCATCCTGGAATGTCCTCAGGATGCTTCCTTTCCTTAGAGCCGAAGAAAGCCCTCTTTTCTCTTTGGGCCAAGTAGTGTGCCCTTCCAGTTTGGAAGGACGGTCACACCTCGGCCTCTTGGAACTTTTGGATGAAAAGAGAGAGGGAGAGCTACATTTGGGAAAACCAGCATCCCAAAGCTTGCCTGTGTGGCTAAACCTTCCACCTGCCTGTCAGCAGGTGGTGTGGCCTATTGCAGTACTTCCCAAACTTGAATGTACGTGCAAGCAGTCCCCTGAGGGTCATGTTAAAATATAGATTCTGATTCAGTGGATCTGAGTGGACCTAAAACTGTGTATTTCTAACATGCTCCCTGGTGATGCCAAACCTGCTGGGCTGCAAACCACCCTTTGAGTAGCTGAAGCCAAGTGGATCAAGAGCAGGCTCTGGCTTAAGGCCATCTGGGTTCAAGGCCATAGCCAGTTCAGCTAGCTGAATCTCTTGGGGGGAAATTCACTCAGTTAACCTCGCCAAGTCATGTTGGTTCCCTCCTTTTATTGGCACTGTCTTGTTCACGCAATGTAGTGGTAAAAACATGGGCTCTGGAGCCAGGCTGCCTGGCTTTGAATCTTACCTCTGCCTTTTCATTCTGTGACCATGGGTAAGTTACTTAACCCCGCTGGGTCTCAGATTCCTCATCTTTAACATGGGGACTACGGCAACACTGACCTCTCGGGATCATTGTGAGGATTAAACGAGCATTAATGCACATAATTGTTTGGAACAGTGCGTGGCCCATAATAAGCACCCCACAAATGTTGACTGTATAATCCATGAGCATGCTCTGCGAATTCAAGTATAAACAAATGTATTCCCTTTTTGTCCTAGCAAAAGATACTCCCAGTGAAGACGGCATCCCGTGCACCCGTGACCTCAGTTGGAGGAATTCCTTCACCTATGGAGAGTGGGAAAGAGAGAACCCCTCTGGGCCACAGCCCCTCTCACTCCTCAGCACTCTGGCAGCCTCCACGGGGCTGCAGCTGGCCCCACTCGTAGGTACAGTCACGGGATTGGTCTGGCCGCCTCCATGGGACAGGCCTGGAGTTCGACCTCAGGCCTGGATTTAGATCTTGGGGTCCTGAGGGTGCTCCCAGAAGCTATGGGGTGGGAATGTGGGGGGGTGCCAGCCACACCGCCTCAGCGCTCTTTTTACCTGCCCTGTCTTCTCTGCCTCCAATTGAGCTGAGTGAGTCCCCACAGGCTCCTAGGTGTTCCTGCAAAGTGGCTCTGAAGGGAATAGAGATCAGGATGACACTGTGTCACTAGAGCTGCTTTCTCCCTGCTGGGCGATGTCATGAGGGCTGCCTCTGCAGTTTCCGTGGACTCTTGCTTTGAGGTGGTGGGGAGCTGGCTCTCTCTTTTCCTTTCCAGACCTTTTGGGGAGCCCCAACTCTCTGCTTCAGAGAGTAAGAGGGATCTAGGCCAGGAGTGGGGAGTGGGCCAAGCTCTTATCTCTCCAAGCTCCAAGGTTCACGCATCTATCCACGTATTCATTTAACAAACATTCGTTAACTATTACTTATGTGCCTGTCTGGCCAGAGATAAGTCCCTAAAGAAGGTAGAGTGCTTTATGTTTTCTGAAGTGAAATATTATTAATAAACCACCACCTCTTATAAAATATCTGTTATTAATAGTTGACAATTTAAAAATTCACAGTAAGTGTCTATGTGCCCACAAAAGAGCTTTGTAGGCAAGTTGTATCTTATTGAATATTTTCATCTCCTACACTAACAGGAAATTCTATTTGAGCCACCCTTTCACACTGGGGAGAATCTAAGCAGCCCTCACCAATACTACCCTTCAACATTAAGCTTTCTGAGGGGCCATCTGGATGAAGGGAAGGGGAAAGCTGCAACTAAGGACACACTAGAATCATCTCATGCCGATAGCATAGCTTTCCTTGGAGAACCATTTGGGAGCATGGCTTCTGGATGAGAAGCATCCTTCCAGCGTTATTCCAGCACGTAACTTCGTGATCTCACCACCACACATCATCACAGCTCCCCTTCCTTCCCCTGCTGGGCAGGCACAAGAAGATATGCTCTCAGAGGGGACAGGACCAAGAGATGGAGAGAAGGAAAGAAAGGGAAGCAGGACCAGAGGAGAGGTGGAAGAGAACGAAATGGAGATGAAGAGGAAGTTGGAGAAGAAGGGAGATACAGAGAGGTGGTAAGAAAAGGAAACAGAAGAGTTTTGGGAGAGAAGCTGAACAGGACTAGAGAAGAAATACACCTGAGAGATGCCTCACCCAGCTTCTATTTATCTAATTTAAAACTTGAAAGTAAGGCCATATACCAAAAAAGAAATTTGTTTTCTTCTCTGCTCAGACTACTCTGGATGAGTACGAGGGGCCGGAAATGAATTCCAGCCAAGGGCCTCTCTATAAATTTCCCTTTTTGCCAATATATTTTTTTTGTTAGTCCCTCTTTTCTCATTCAAGTTTTGGCCTTTAAATTCCTTAGCCCATTCTCTAACTTGGACTCGCTAGCCTGGCCTTGTTCCAAATGGAGGTTTGGGTTTGAGGCTACAGAAAGGTTCCTTGCAGGAGGTGATCAGACAAGGTGTGCGAGATAGGGGATATTTCTCTTTCGTGTTCAAACTTTCTAAGTTTGCTAATGTCTCAGCCCTACAAACACTGGCTCAATTTCTTTTGCATATGACAACCCTTAAAATGTCAACACACCTTGTTAGCGCTTATTAAATTACCAATTCCAAGACAAGAGATACAGGCTCAAAGCACAGGTAAAATCGGAGGTTCACAAATTATAGATCAAGAGAGTCACCAAGGAGTGTCTTTCAGGTGGCCCATGGACCAGCCTCTTTGTTTAAAATATGCAATATTTCACATTCAATAAAAACCAGACTGTGAGTATTTCAGAAAGGCTGCCCGATCTTTGATTGGAAAGTGTTTTCAGATGTCTCTTTTTGATTTAAGGTTTCCTAAGAGGTTCTTTTTCTTCACTGAAAATTTTCAGACTGAAATTGTTGGAGAGATAAAAAGTAAGCTCCTAGATCACCGTCTTGCCTTCCAAGGATGAATTAGGTCCTAATTCTTGGTGATTTTAAATCTACATAGATGATCCTTCCTGTACCCTGGTCACTGTTCCTTGATTTGCTGCCCAATGGTCCCATCCCCCACCCTCCTCAGCCACTGACTTCCTGATCTTACCCTAGAGTTTGTCATTAATAACTGTACCCCACCTCATTATTTCTGTTCTCCAGCTATACCGCCTCCTGTCTATTCCCCCGAGTCCAATAACCCTTCGACCCCACCAGTCCTACAATACATCGCTCCTCCTGGGTTTTCACTGACCCTCAGTCTCCTCGCGTCCTCATTTCCCTCCCCTCAAGCCTAGATTCCTTGATGAATCATTATTATTATCACTCCCTTGCATGCACCTCAACACCTTTAAAAAAAAAAGTCAGTATCAAAATTCTGTAAACTGGACCCAGCTCCAAACACATTAATGCTATGCGTAGTCCCTTCCTCAAATCTATCCCCGAGTTCGGCCACTCGTGAAAGTTTACATGTATCTCTCCATTCTTAAGTATGCGCCCCCAACAGCATGTCAACACTTCTGTGTCTCTTTCACTTCATTCTATTCACTTGTCTACGTCCAACTCTCCACCAACTCTATGCCTGTACCACGCCGCTGAGCTTTCTCCTGGAGAAAACCACATGACATACTAACCAGTCTCACCTCAAAGTCATAATCACAAGCCTCAAGAGGTTCCTTAATGGTACCGGGGGTTCATCCTGTGTTTCCTTCATCCATTCTCTCTGCTGACTGGCCATTTCACATCTTCACATCAGTGCCCTCTGATGACTCAGTTTCCCATCTCCCTGAGAACATAGTAACAACCGAAAGAGAACTCCAAGCACTCACCACGTCTATCATTTACCCAGAACCAGACCTACAGATCTAGCTTCTCTCCTCATTACTACAGAAGAACTGTCTCCACTGGAAGCAAAGTCCAACACTTTTCCTCTTGTACTGGATCTCATACCATCTCGTCTACTCAAGGACATTCCTCCAGCAACTCTCCTTTCTTTGCCCTTCATCATCAATTTTGTCCTCACTCCTAGAATCTTCACACAGGCAATGAACAAGCTGGTGTTTCTTCTAAACACACTGTTATTTCTTCCATCTAAAAACAGAACGAAATCAAAGAAAACCTCTCTGGGCCCCTCTGCCCCCTCTGCTCCATTTTCTCCACTCTTTTATAGTAAATTCTTTGAAAGAGTTTCCAAATTCTTGCTTCTCGTTCTCTTTTGAACTCCTCCAGGAGGGTTTTGCACCCATTACCCCAGTAAACCTGATCCAACAGTGCTCAAGCTGATGGCCAACATTTCACTGTTAGCGGCATGTGACATGTGATTACCCCTCGAAACCCTCTCTTCACTTGGAGTCTAGAACACTACACTCTCCTGGTTTTCCTCCTCCTCCACTGGCTTTTCTTCTGAGTTTCCTTTGCTGATTCATTCTCATCGACACTCCCTCTGCTCCCCCCACCCCGCACCACCATCTCTGAAAATTAGAAATTTCCAAGACTCAGTCCTTGGGTCTCTTCTAATCAACCCCATGGCTTTCCCACCACATAAATACCAATTACTCCCCAATTTTTACCTCTCATTCAGACCTCTGTGAACTCCAGGGATACATATCCAACTGCCTACTTGACATCTCCATCTGAATGTCTAATAGGCATCTCAACATATCTAAAACTAATCTCTCAATATGATCCCTCAAAACTTTCTCCCCCTAACATCTTCTCCATCCTGGTTTTCTAGTTGCTCAAAACCTCGGAGTTATCCTTGATTCCTCTTGTTTTCTCCACACCATTTCCAACCCACTAGGAAATCCTTTTAAATTACTTTCAAAATATATTCAGAATCTGACTCTTCTCACTATTTCCACTCTGGACCAAGCCATCTTAATCATCACCTAGATTGTTGCAAAAGCCTCCTAAGTGGACTCTTTGCTTCTAGCCTCAATCTCTTCAGTCTAATGTGACCCTTTTAAAATTTTAGATCATGTCATTTCTCTACTCAGAACCTTTCAATGGCTTCCCATCTGTATTAGGGTAATGCTAGCTCTGTAAAAGATAAACTTCAATGTATCAGTGGCATAAAATAACCAACAGAAGTTCATTTGTCACTCACAAAGTCTGTAAAGGGCATTCCTGTTCAATGAGTGGTTCTTAACAGGAACCTTGGTTCCTTCCATCTTCTGACTCTGCCATCTGTGCTACATGGCTTCTAGGGTGGCCACAGAATGAGAAGAGCCTGAAGAATCACACGTGGCAGATTTGTATGGCCGGTGTTGGAAGTAGCAGACATCATTTCCTCCTCTCTTCCATTGGCCAGAGCTCAGTCGCCTGGCCACACTTCAAGGGAGGTTGGGAAATGTAGTCCTGCTGTAGTCACAGGGTGAAGAGGACACAGTTTGGTAAATAGCCAGTCTCTTCTATGCCATCTCATTCATAGCCAAAGTCTTTATGATACCCTAAAGGCCCTATATGGCATCCCTCCCCACCCTTCCCCCATCCCTGATACTACTCTGACTTCGTGTCCTCTCCTCTCCTCAGTTCCTACACTGCAGTCACACTAGCTTCCGGCTGTTCCTCAAACACTCCGAGCACGCTTCAACTTAGGGCCCTTGCCCTTGTTGTTCCGCTTTCCTGGAACATTGTTCACCACCTTCAGGTGTTCACTCACATGTCACTTTCTTCACGATCCTTCCCTGGCCACCCTTTCTAAGACTGCAAAACTACTCCAGATAGTCCCAACACTCACTTTTCTCCTTTCTGCTTTATTTTAGCTCTAAACACCTATTACCGCCTCTTATCCTATGTATTTTGCTTTTTTATATTTTTTATTAACTACATACCAGAATGTAAGCACCATTGTGTTTACTGACATATCCCCAGTGCCTAGAACAGCATCTGGCTCACAGGAAACAAAATACTCATTTGTGGAATGAATGTTTAGTAACACTATGTGAGCAGAGTTGGAATGCTTGAAGAACATCAGTCTTTCAAGGTTGGTATTGTTATACCTGCCATAAACAGTCCTTCAGTGCTCTCAGAGACAGAATCCAGGGCTAGGTGGCCATGGGTACATTCGAGGTGACATTTATTATGAATGTCACCAACCCAACTCCTTTTCCTCTTCCACCTACCTTCTAACTCTGGTGCCCCCAGGTGGCCTACTCTGCATGTCTCTCCTCAAAAAGCACTTTTGTTCTCATGGCTCCATCAGCTGCCTCCTGGCCAATGGCCCTTCTAAGTATCTCCTCCAGCCTATTTGTTCTTTCTTTTCAGATATTCTGCTATCACCTTATACTTACCATGTCTGGAATTTAACTCATTATTTCCCTCATCTTCCACTCATTTTGCGAATTCTCCCAGTTTCCATGATTAAAACTTTAAATTTTTGAGTACTCTTATTTTTTCATCCAAGCAGTCACTAAGTCCAGAACTTATTATTTCCACTTAAAATTTTTTTTCTCATGTATAAGTAAGTGTTCCTCTGCATTTCCCTTGCTCTGCCTAGGCCAGGCCCTATCCACAGGGAACATCAGGGTCGGGGGACCCCATCTCTGGCAGAGTCTCACTACCTTACCCAGCCTCCTCTACGACATTGCCAAGATGGGTAGCTCTCCCACTAGGCTGCAGTTTCTTGAGGGCAGAGACTATGTCCTATTCATTGTGGGTTCATCAGCACCTAGCGCAGTACCTGACTTCAAGGAGGCATTTTTAAAATACTTTTTAAAATACCTCCTGATGCAGCCTGTTTTATAATGAATCTACAAAAGAAGCACTATCAATTTCGTTTCACCTCTTCTGTAGACACCTTAGAAACCTTCAGAAGAAGACCCACAATTCCCATGGCCTTCAGCTCAGGCTCCTCAGATTGTTAAGACCTTCCATTACCTATAAAATTTACCATCTATGCTTTCCCTTCATGCCCTCCTCTACCCCTCTTTTTTTTACCTCCCTCATTGCATACCTGACCTGAAAATTTACCTCGCATACTGTCCCCTACTTGCCTCTGTTCTTCTTATTACTCTTGCTGAATAGTGCATTCAAGACTGCCTTAGTCTAGCCTGAGTCATACCTTCTTAGGAAGCCCTCTCTGGCTACCACCAAGGACCACTGTCACTCTTTGGTCTGAATTCCAGAAACATTAGTTGTCAGCCTCTCATCTCAGTGCTTAAAAATAACGTCTAAGTTTTTAACTCTTTCATGAGCATACTACTTGTCTCAACTGGATTTTAAAGTACAGAGGTTTTATGTGCTAAGAACACAGTAGGTTTATATTCCATTTGTGTTGCAAACATAGTAGCCCTCATTTAATATGTGTTTTCATAACATGAAGATAAATAAGTAAATAATTTCCTGTGTTCTTCTTAAATCAGGGACATGTGTCTGTTCTCTTAACATTATTTAAGCATTTATTTTGAACTGGGTGGTAAGCTCAGAGCTGTAGATACAAAAAAGAATAAGGCGAGTCTCTACCCCAGAGACTAGACTGGAGGAGGACATATGAATAAGCAGCATTTTGTACCAAAATTTGGCAAACAAATTGTACTGAAGATACAAATTGCTACAAAGGCAAATAAGGGAGGAATTATTATGCCTAATGGGGTCAGGAAAAGCTTCTAGAGCTAACATCTGAACCGGGATGTCTATGAACTGGAACTTTCATTGGCATTCACAAGGCAGAGAATCTGGAAAAATGCACTTATTCCAGGTGTAGCAAATCACTTGATGAAAGACCGTAGAGAGATGAAAGGGTGGACTGTGAGGGAACACTAAGATGACAGTGGCCAGAGAGCAAGACATGTGAAAAAGAGCGTGGGAGATAAAGCAGAAAGATACACAGCAGCCAAGGGTAAAGAGTCTGCTGTAGACTACCTTATCATGGTGGTAGCACTGAAGTAAAAGAAGTTGGGGTTGTTCAATACGGTTAGTGATTGACACAGTCGATGTAAGAAACATCCAAACCTGTAGAAAATTTTTGAGTTTATTTGAGCCAAACTGATGACAATTACTGGGAAGCAAAATCTCAATCGTTTGAGAAAATGCTCTGGAAAATGGCAGTTTTGCAGCTTACTTTATACGTTAGAATTAAAGGAGTAGTTGTAAGGAGGGTTACATGAAATCCATTGGTGGTAGATTAAGGGGGTGGGAGAAAACAAAGTGTGTGGGGGAATCTCTGGGATTGGATAAAAAGGCAAAAATCGAGCAACATATACTTCTTTTACATTGGTGAGTACAGGATAGTTATGGATAGTTAATTACCATTTACAGCACGTAGAGATTGTATGCGGGGAGCAAGAGAACAAGGAGAGGTTCGGGGGTCTCATGCTCTGCTGCCCTCTTTGAGCGGTCCGGGAGAGTACACTGACATTTCTAGGGCATGTTATTATCTTTGATGCAAAAAGACAATAGATGGGCTCACTTAAGGTAAAGATTTGACCTTTATCAAGGAAGCCATAGGCTTAGGATGTGACTACTTGCCATGACTCGCTTATAGCTAGGAATTTTTATGTTCAGACCATCCTATGTGGTCACTTTTGGTCTGAGTTCAGAAGGTCCACCATACAGAGTTTGTCAGATTTAGTATGTGGCCCATTTATCCTTCACAACACAGTTGGATTAATTCAGCCCTAGATGCGAGTGGACATTAACTAGAAAGCTAATTCTAGAAGCCCTGTGAAGACCCAGTCACAGGCGCTGTGAGCTAGGACACGGAAGCCAGGCAGCCACGCCCACAAGCCGCAGGGAGTAGGGGCCTGGAGCCGCCATCCCAACAAGACCCAGGACTACAGTAGGGCTGGAATTCGGTCCACGCAACTAGGCGCGCTGGCGGGGACGTGGCGCTTTCCAGCCAATCATGGCTATGCGACTGCTGGACCAATGGCTGCCCAGGACGATTTTGCGTCCGCAGCGGGTTTGCTGTTGATTGGTCAGGAGCCCCAGGCAAGGCGGGGGGCGGGGCACGGAGCCCCTTCCGGTTGGGCGGTGCTTGAGCGCGTGAGTAGAGCCGGTGGATGAGCTAAGGCTGGGGCATCCTGGGCTGTGGGCGATAGGAGGAAAGGTAAGTAAGAAGGTGCTCGGCCCTTTCTCTGCAGCCTCCTCCTTTTTCCCTTTCTTTTTGTCCTCAGGCTTCGCTCCCAAGGCAGCCTGAGTCTCCGTCCGCCCGGGCCTGTGTTTCTGCTAGCTCGAGGACCCGGGCCTGAACCGGCGCCCGATCCCTGGCTCTCGGCGCGCGCAGCCTGGGTTGGAGGCCGCGTCTCGCCTCCGGCACGCTCTAGAAAGGGTCTTGGGTCCCGGCGAACTCTAGCTCCTGGCTTTTGTGCCTGGTTTGCCACGTCCTCGTTCTCCGTCCCCGCCACTGGCCGAGTCCTTCGGACTACGGGGTTACTCTCGTTTAGCTCTTGAAGGTCGGAGGGCCGCTGGTTAGTTAGAGTTATTTGTAACTGCTCCCAGCCACCTCCCCCTCACGGGCTTGCTTGTGTCCGCCAGCCCCGCCCCAAGGCCACATCCCGAGAGTACCGTGTATCTGCCAAGAAAGTCGCGTTCGCTGACTTTGAGGGTGTAGAAACAAGGGGGGAAAGGAAAGCATGAAGACAATATGTGATTTTTAGAAAAATTATGTAATTTTAAAGGAAAGCCGGATGTTTCGAGCATACATGTCTAGCTAGGTACTTAAGTCAGCGACGGAAAATAAAAGCTTTGTAAGGGGATAGTATTTTTACCTTGCTCTGTTGCTCTTTGCTCCAAACCCTAGTTCTGATTTTTAGCATGCCCTCAAGTGAACGTAATTCCTTACAGCTGCCCTGATTAAGAGTCTAGTAGTGTATATAGTTTTGAAAGCCGCTTTTGCATCAAGGCAAAAACTTCTTGGGCCTTCTGATAAAACCTGAGGGCCTTCGATCTCAATTCCTAAGTGTGTAAACTCCAAGAATAGTATCTTTAAGAAATGAATTTCATTCACTTCCCGGCGTAGACCATAAAGCCAATGTTAACGAATCTTAAATTATTTTTTTTTAGCTGGGAGGTAGAGAACTGTGTTATCGCTGATAAATTCGTCTTTGCGGTAGAATGGGACTTGAAACATGACAAAATCATGTTTGACTTCGACTTTATTCAGAGATTCAGTTAACCAAGTACCAAACAATGGCCATCACTGAAGAATTTATGTAGTACTGTATAGCGCAAATGAGGGTCCAGAGATAACCTGTAAATGGTATTTGTGTGTGGAGAGGATGAGTTTGCTTAGGCCTAATCTGTGTTTTACTGTGATTCAGGAATCTTCAGTAGGATCCTTTGAACTATCACAACTGGGAGAACTATGAGCCAACAAAGATGAATTGAGTTATGTTTGAGTGGATGGTGCTCAGATACAACTTTGCAATCGACTCATCACTTTCAGTGTAATCATTGTTTGCCATTCATCCTATGATGTGTCAAAAGATACTTATTGATGGTATTTTCTATACATTGCACCAGTATGGATCATCAGTACATTGATATTAACACAGATTTTCTGTAACATGGATATGCCAGGGGAGTTGGAAGGGCAGAGGTGTAGCCAAGGGATAGCTATTGGAGATGCTAGCTAGGCCGTGAGGTCCTCCATCCTCTATGAACTCTTAAATATGGATGTTGTTGATGTTGCAATTTATGTATTAGCTAGGACCGCTGAAATAACAATTTGTTGCTGGCTGCTGGCCACATCCGGTAAGGGGAATTGGGGGGTGGGGAGCATACAGGCAGGAACTTACATTGCTGCCAAGTACTGTCCTACTAGTCTGGTAAAATGTATTGGTATATAAAAAGTGCAAGACCGTATTAGGGACTGTAGAGGGATATTGATTTAATATTAGCTGAGATCCTGCCTTCCAAAAGTGTAGCATCTATAGGGGAGTTAAGGTAGCCTTTGGTTATTATTGTGGAGTGGTACAAACAAGTTTTCAAAGTTTAGAGGAATGGGTACAGATCATTTCTAGCTAGAGTGATGAGATAGATCTTTTCATCTAGGATTTAAAAATTATTTATAGACATTTGGCATTGAAGAGAGTTTGAGCTAAAATAACTACCAAATTCTCAAGGACTTTATGCATGCTACCCGTGCACGGCAAAACGACAACTAGAAACCAAGGCTCTTGTCCCTACATTTTGCATAACATTCCTATGGCAATTAATTATGTATTAAAGTTTCATCGGCCAGAAAGAAATCTTTTTTCTTCCCAGAATTTTTAGAACTTTTTCTTAAAGAAAATTTTTTACTCTGTAGACAGAAAAATTTTGCATTTGTACTGGGTTGCTTTGGTTATAGAATTAATGAAGCCTGAATAACACTTGGTCATTCTCAAAGCTTTTCTACTATAGCTAATTATTGTACTTTTATATATTCAACCATTTTATGAATATATGCCCTCAGTCACACAAATAATTAATTAGAATGTATTAATTAATTAATGTAATTCTGTTCCATCAGTAGAGAAACATTGAATACATGGGTTGTCATTATCTCTTTTATCAAATTTTGAAGGATGACATTACTTTAATGTGATAATCCATTGGCGTGCTTGTGCCAAAGTTTGTAAGTGAAGAATGTCAGATAACCAAATAGCTTTAATTTCTAGATTTCATAACCGGGCCCTAGTATACAGTTAGATTGCTATCAGACTGTCCTCCCCACCCCCCAGTACACAATTGATGCATAATGCTTTTGCTGCATTATAGAGAATGCCTTTTTTCCTGACTATCCAACTCAGAGAACTGGAATTTTATCACCACACCCATTTCTTCCACTTTTTAACATTGAGCAATGGGTCTTTGGTCAACCAGAATAACTGCAGGATCACTCAGTGCTAATGTTCTTGAGAAGTTGAATTTAATCCAGGCATTTAATTTCCTGGAAACAGTTTACTTTTAAATGTTCTGTAACCAATTGATTTTTTAAAGAATGACTGAAGGAGAAGTGGCAAGAATTTAGAGCTTTCAAGGAAATTTTTGAATGGAAAATATAAACTGATTCTTAAGGCTTATTGTTATTGAAAGAAATTCAAGCTTATGTCATTAATCTTTTCTTCTTATAAATTTACTGGAACAATTCATGAAAATAACTTTGCAGAAGACAATTATTGATGGCATATTGCAAAAGAATGATAGGTACTTGATTTCTGTTCTAGCCCTTTTGTTTGTCTAACGTGGCACTATCCAATCGAAATATAATACAAGCTATGAGTGTAATTTAAAATTTTCATGTGAAAATTTAAAACAGGTGAAATTAATTTTAACATTTAATACATACACAATACCACATGTTTGATGATAAAGTACAACACTTATTACCACATCTTAATTCACACCAGCCACATTTCAAATGCTTAGTAGCCGCATGCGGCTAGTTGCTACTGTCCTGGACAGTGCAAGTCTAGATTTTTTTTTTTTTAATCTTTTTTTTTTTTTTTTTAGGTGAGGCAACCCTTGGTTGACCTCACAGATTACAAGGAACTTGTCAGTTTACAATCCTCTGTTTTTTTATTTTTACACCTACAGCACCTGGTCTTCCTAGGTGGTCTCCCATCTAAGTACACCAGGCCCTACCCTGCTTAGCTTCCGAGATCAGACGGGATCGAGTTTGTTCCGGGTGGCATGGCCATAGACTAGATTTTTTTTTTTTTTTTAATAAGAAAAACTATTAGCTGTTACCCTTGGTGAGGGTGGGGCAGAATTTTAGAACAACTTACAGGTCATTTGAGAAATGGGAGATGGGGAGATGCATTTTTCACAACTATTGATTTACCTTCTAGGTCACATGGTAAAAACTCATATAAAACCAAGTCCTTCATATATGTCATGTTATCTTTGGATATATAGTTGAGGAAAGGAGAAAGAGAAGGGTCATTTAACTTTATCATTTGGTTTTAGTGGTTGAAAAGAGAAAGATGCTTCAGAAATAACTGCACTAATGTAGTTCTTCAAATGCCTTGTGTGAAAACTGGTTTTGTGTTTCTCACATCTTCCCACATAAAATATCTTGTTTTGAGGGATATCCTTTGTTTCTACTTAAACATTTTTGTTTCTACTTAAAAATCCACATGTATGTGGATTTAGATAAATCTAGTAGTCTTTTTTAGTGTCTGTAATCATAAAACAAGAGCCTTTTGTTAAAGTTTCTAATAGCCAGGGATTGTATATTTATATGCGTGGGCGTATATTTATATGTGGGCACAAAGAGCATATATATTTAAGTTACTTTTGCATTGCTCACTGTCTTTGTCAATCAGATAATCCTTGATGACCTTTGCAGGCAATTTCATCAGTGGTAGACAGATTTCAGTGTGACAGTAGGTGGTGAGGAAACAGACCGCGACATAGACAACAACTAGAGAAAGTGGGTAAAGGGAAGGGAAGAGCATATGGGGTCTGAGAGAGACTGATTTGGGATCGTGGAGACCTGAAAAATATTGGTTAACAAAATGGAGGAGCCTATAAAGGGTTGGGATTGAAAGTTTAATTGAGAGAGGGGAAGGAAAGAGAGCTGCATAAATGATAAAGCCAGATCACTGGGCTTTTACTCTGGATTTCTTTTCTTATTCTTGTATCAAGATGTTAAGCCTCAGATTTAAATATAGTTTTCTCTCTAAATAACAGTAAATAGATTTGTTACATTGCTGTAGTCGTATGTATCAAAACTTTGTATAGTACCTTTTCCAGCCCCTAATGGTGTTAGTGGGCTTAAGCATTTAGTCATAGTGTAACATTTGGAGTTTATAAGAGTTAGGGTATTAATGCAAGAATTGTTACAATATTCTAGGGATGTAATTAATGATTTCTAAAATTTTCCTAAGTCTACAGCCATGCCACCCTGAACGTGCCCTATCTTGTCCGTTCTCGGAAGCTAAGCAGGGTCAGGCTTGGTTAGTACTTGGATGGGAGACCAGGTGCTGTAGGCGTTAAAAAAAAAAAAAAATTTCCTAAATGTGAAGTCCCCTAATTAATAGGTATAAGGAAACTCCTCTGTTGCGTTAAATCTTGATTTTACTTGATTCTGGGAACCTGTAACATAGATATTGTTTGGATGTATCACAAAATGTCAACAACATATAATCCCTTCCTTGCCTCTAATGAGGTTTATTTGTCTAAAGAATTATTAGTAGTTTGAGATGGAAGTTTCATTTTGCTCTAAAATAAAGGCATATTTACTTTGATGTTTAAGAGAGCGACTAAATCTCTAATTTTCTCTTTATTGTTCCACTGATTTGGTTGATCAGTTGAATTATTGAGGGGTAGGCTGGAGCGTTATTAATGTTTAAAAAGTAGCACACATAAAAAGGCAACACACGTGAGTGTGTGTTCATTTACAAAATATAGATAACACAACAGAGTACATTAAAGTTCACTCCACCCCAGCCTCACCACCCCACCCCATCTCTTTTCCTTGAGTGTAGGGGTTACCACTGTTTACAGATAGATGTTTCTTCTCCCGCACCATTTTTGTGCATATATGTTTTATACAACTATAAACAACCTGGGGAGGCTGCTTGGTTTTGTTTTTTACATAAATCAGATCTTGACACTGTTTACAACTTGCTTTTTTGTTCACTTAACACATCTTGGTGAGTTCTCAGTTTCAGTGCAGATAGAGCCACCTCATTCTTTTTAACCTCTGTAGTGTCCCATAGTATAGACTTAATGCATATTAGTTCTCTGGTTTAGTTTTCCTTTCTTAAAAAAATTTTAAAAGTTTTTTTCCGGGTACAGTAGACATTCAATATTATATTACTAATTTCAGGTATACAGCATAGTGGTTAGATATACATAACTTAATAAGTAATACCCCTGATAAGTCTATTACCCATTTGGCAGCAAACCAAGTTATTACAATAATATTGACTGTATTCCTTGTACTTTACTTTCCCATGACTATTTTGTAACTACCAATTTATACTTCTTAATCTGTTTTGTTTTCCATGTTTTAATATAAGCTGTCATCATTGAACATCTGTATACAAGTATCTTTATATACAAATTTGAGTGTTTTGATCAGATAGCATGAAACAATGTTCATAAACTTTTAGAAGCTTACCTGAGTGCCAGCATTGGTGGAAAAGTAGCATCTTCTCCTTTCTCTAAGGATCTTCAGGTCTGCTTTCACATTTCTTCCTCTCATGGGTTTTCATTAGTCTTAACAACCATCCAGTGAGAGTACTTTTTTTTTTCCAGAGCGGGCCCTTGGGAAGGGACTGCCTCCTGTTAGCTCCTTCACTACGTTACTCAGTTTTATTGACACTGTTCCAGTTTCTTTCTTTCTACCTTTAAAGAGTCCTTGTATAACATACTCATCATTAACTGTTTAGCATTGATTAGCTCATTGAATCTAAAGGTCTTTGTAAATCCAAGGTAATACAGTGTAACTTTAGCTACTACTTGGGGGTCATAAGAAAGGTGGATACATTGAAGTATGGCTAGCCTATTAGCATATTTAATTTCCTTATCCCCTGGCACAATTCACTCTCTTCATTCTAGTTCCCAAATTTTGAGGCAGAATCAGATTTATGCAGTTTCTTCATATTAAGTATGATTTCAGGTCAAATTTCTTAAGATATTATTATGGCTGTTTGAAAGTTTGGTTAGAACAGTGGTTCTTAACCTGGCTGTCTTTTAAAAATATTAATAGAGGTGGGATGTAGTAGTCATATTTTCTAAAAACTGTCCAGGTGATTCTAGGGTACAGTCTGGATTGAGAACCACTGAGATAGAAGCTATGCTGAAAAAGTTTTTATATTAAAAAATATTTACATATAAGATGTGAGCCCTTAGACTAGATTGTTCCACTAGTGACATCCTGAGGAAGGTGAAGTCTGTGGCTGGTTTAATCTGCAGATTAGGACAAGTAATGCTTTTAACTTTCATATGATTCAGTGTTCCCCTGTACTGTAACCTTGCGTTAGTTTCCTAGAGCTGCTGTAACAAATGACCACAAACTGGGTGGCTTAAAAGGTCAGAAATTTATTTTCTCAAGTTCTAGAGGCTAGAAGCTAGAAGTCAAGGTGTTGGCAGAGCCATACTCTAAAGGCTCTAGGGAAGGATCCTTTCTTCCCTCTTCCTAGTTTCTGGTTCCTTGATTTGCAGGTGCATCACTCCAATCTGCTTCTTTTCATAATATGGCATTCTCTTATCTGTGTGTCTTTGTCCAAATTTCCATCCATTTTAAGGACATCAGTCATTGGATTAGAGCCCACCTTAATCAAGAATGACCTCATTTTAACTTGATTGCTTCTGCGAAGATCCTATTTCCAAATAAGTCATATTCACAGGTACCAGGGGTTAGGACTTCAGCATTTCTTTTCGGGGGATGCAGTTCACCCACAACAAGCCTCATGCCTAATAACCACCTATCGAGAAAGGGAGCCATTGGTCATAAAGGGAAATGAGCAAGAGATACTTGGCAAAAACTTACTCTCATCTCGGGGTGGGGGGTGGCGGTGGGGGGAAGCATTCCGAATTCATGTTCTACTGAAGGATTAGTTAAAATATGAAAGCCTGAGGAAATCTTGACCCTGGATCTTTAATTTTACAGTTTTTTCTCTAAAGACCTTACTTAACCTCTGTGGACAGTACCATGGGGTATCTGTAGAGTGTGCCAAACAGGCTCTATCCCGAAGCGTCTCTGCAATTTTTTTTTCTCTGCAGTTTTTTGGTCACATTTTTTGATAAAAGTGTTCCAGCCTTGTGCTTGTTCATTAGGATCACCTGTGACTGCAGTGATTCTGAAGGTACAGAGTAGGGCCTGGGAAACTGTACTTTGAACAGTATTCCAGGTGGTCCTTACACCTGGAAAAGCTTGGGAGACACAGTATATGGAGTGATAAAGCAGGTGTTATTCATCACTGTACCATGTGAATGGTTTGATCTTTGAAGGTGATTTAAGATTGAGCCTGAATGTGGGAGATGGCTGGGTGCTATAGGCCAAGGACACCACTTAAATATTTTATTTGCTCCTAATCTGATGATCATGAGAATCACCTGGGTAGCATTTAAAACTACAAATGCCTGGATTCAACTTCAGGGATTCTAATTCAATAGGGAAAACTTTTTCAAAGCTTCCGAGGTCATTGTAATAACCAGCCAGGTTTGAAGACCAGTCCACTGATGTAGTACAAAGAGTATTTGGAGTCAATAGGTCTGGATTTGAATCTTGGTCCTTTCTCTTTTAAGTCTTATCAACTTGGGCAGAAGGATTAAAGTTCTACTTTGGTAATTTTTAAAAGAAGACTACTTACAAGGTGGATGTTTATAATTCCATGTCAGCCTACAATCAAATGAAGGAAATTGATGAAAATTTCTAAACGTAAAACCAGAAAGTCTGATATTCTACTGAACTTATTTTGTGGATTAATTTATAATAGATAATATCAAATTTAACTGGATATGAACTTTTAATTAATTGTTTAATTAATAAGCATACTGCCTCCTGAATTAATTACATCTCTTAAACTTTAGGATCTGATTATCATGGACCTGCGACAGTTTCTTATGTGCCTGTCCCTGTGCACTGCTTTTGCCTTGAGCAAGCCCACAGAAAAAAAGGACCGTGTGCACCATGAGCCTCAGCTCAGCGACAAGGTTCACAACGATGCTGAGAGTTTCGATTATGACCATGATGCCTTCTTGGGTGCTGAAGAAGCAAAGACCTTTGATCAGCTGACACCAGAAGAAAGCAAGGAAAGGCTTGGGTAAGGTGTCCACTCTCAGGGGACTAGTTAGGGTAATGACGTTCTTTATAAATCAGCTTATTCTTTTTTTCTCTACTGGCTCAGTCACCTAGTAAAGCTATTGAACTACATCTTCTGAAAATAATCACAGAATTGCTACCACTAAAATTAAGTGCTTGCTTTCATACATTTCTCTATTGAACAACAGTTTTTATTTCATTCTACAAAGCAAAGTCATTTTTGCCTAGAAATATTAAATATTAATATCCAAATATTAAAGGACCCAGCTTGAACTGCATCATCTTGATCCCAAAGGAACATTCCATGGTAGGGAAAAGAGGGGCTTCTTTTAATTTTAAAAAACTATTTGTGACCTATTTATTGTTGCCAAAGCCAAGTCTTTGGATAATAAACTACAAATTAGATCCCTGGACAAATTTCTGTAAAGTTTATGATTTCTGAGAATGTCCTTCACCCTCTTCATTTTCATTCTCAGGTATTTGCTTAATTAAAAACAAAAACAGACCGACCTTGTCTTTCAGAAGATTATGAAAATTATGGTCTTAATGTTAGAGTACGAGTTGGGCCATGGTCAGGTTCTGTTGCGCTCTCAGCAGGTGTCTTTCACCCAAAGCATTTTAGTAGAGTCCCAGCTGATTATTTCTCACTGAGGATCTGAGAATGTCTTTTGGCTCTTCCACAGCCTTGCTTTTTAAGATTAATTTAGTGAATGTTTTCTCAGTGACCACTGTTGGTGAAACATTCTGGACTATATTCAAGAGATTGGTCTGGAAAGTTGTACCACATAGGAATTTCCAAAAATATTCTGCTGTTTTGGATAGTACTATGATTAGAAGACATTAGAGGGTTTTCTTTCATTGAGTTATCTGCTAACTGAAGGGTACAATGTTTTATTCTTAAACACTGACAAAAGATTTTGCTGTGTAGAATGAGAAACTGTCCTAAAACATTTGAAAGTAGATGGAGAAAACAAGTATATTAAAGAGTCAGTCTTTTGTTAGGTTGCTTTTCTAACTTAGAGAGACCATGCTTGCTTTTAATTTTAATCTTATAACTCCTAACATTCCGTGCTGAAAATAGAGCTGCATGAGGATGTTCTCTGGCTTCATGTCTTGCCTATGAATAACGTCCACGTCCAACTCACATTTTAGTCTACGCATATCTCTTTGCAATAATCTCTTAAATAATGAAGGGCCCTTGGGTTTGGTGTTAGTCAGAATGTTCTGGCTTTGTGCAGATAGTGGAATAGCTCTGCTACCAGTTTTAAGTAGAGAGAATCGTTTCTTTTTGTCATCAGTAAATATCAAAAAATTACATGAGCAAACTCCATATTTGATTGGAATAAGATAGTTAAAATCATGTTTTCCATGGAATGTGTAAGTGAACCAAGTACCATTTTCTCCTCCCAAATTTAGAGATAATGACACATATCCCCAGTTTATAAGCTGACATACTGTTGGAAGCAAAAATTCCAGGTGAAACGTTGTTTTAGTAGGACTGTACACTAGAGGTTGGGAACAGCAGATTCCCCCTCTTCTCCATCTATTCTAGGAGGCAACTAATTTTTACCGTTTTACCACATTTTACATATTTTTTTCTTACATATGTATTCTCAACCTCCCCTACACACAAAGAAGTCTATTTAATTTTCATTTACGTGTCCTTCAGATAAGGATTTATTTATTTTGAGGGTAGTGGTCTTTAATATAAAAACCTTTGCTATAGAAATTAACTAGAGCAGTTCATCATTTTGGGGGGGGCGGGCGGGATGGAACTGGGGGGCGCTTCACAGGCCCAGCCCCTTTGGAAGTCTAACGAAAGCTAAGGACTCTTCTTCAGAAAAGTGCACACATGAATATATATCAAATTTTGCATTCTGAAAATTTCAGGACTATTACAAACCCCACTGGAGCCCACTTATTGACCCAGGTTCTTAAAAAACTGAAAGGTTTGCTTTGTGAAATGTAGAGGTATGTGTTACCTCTTAGGAGAAATAACATAAGATCCACTGGGTGCACTGTCTGTCCTGGAATAGATGCTTTTTTAGTGGCATCATAACTACATTTATGGGGTTCTCTAATGTCATAGGAATATTAACACCATTTAGTTCATAAATTTACACAGGCTTTTAAAGATTAGAGTTTAGAGCTTCATGCCTAAAATAGACATGTGTCCACTTCCAGTGTACTTTCACAGCTGCCTGTAGGCTAGGGGGCCAGCAAAATAAGAATGGCTTTTATATTTTTAAATAGTTGCTTTAAAAAATTATTCAACAATACACATGCGGCCTATAAAGTCAGAAGTACTTACTATCTGTCCCTTTTCAGGAAAAGGTTGCCAGCCTCTGGATTAAACGGTTTGGGATATTTCTGTTGGAATAAATAGAATGGCGTTCAGCCAACTTCCCTGAGAAAACCTAACTTGAATAGTCATATGCCTTTTTTTTTTTTTTTTAATCCAAGTAATCTTTCTCTTTAAGCTATTTATAATTGCTAAAACTTTTTTTGGGACTGGGAGGGGTTCTGATACCTTGCCTTTTTTTTCTTAATGATACTGTGGCACTGTTGGTAGCCAATACTGACATTTGGATGTAAACTGGATCCCATTATAGATAATTTTGAAGTTTTTAATATGGATAGAACTTAATTTGTGTGAATACTATTAAAATTCTACAGAGTTAAAGTTACAAAAAAGTTTTTGTTTTATGTTCATCTAGATAGAGGAGGATATTTAAAAGATGACGTACTGCTATATGTTCTATTAGCATTTTAGATCAGAAGCTACAAGATTGCACATTCTCTGAAGGAAAATGCTTGCTAATTATAGGTTTTAAGTTATGCCTAACACCAATATCAAGATGAATCTCTTCATGGTGTTGCTCATATTCTGTGATTCTAATCACTTTCCAGTGTATTCATGAAATGAACACAAACTGGGAAAAGATATTATTTGCTACCAAGTAATCTTTTTCAGTCCTGCAGTTAAAAGAACATAGGAGTATGCCACAATTTCAGTTCTGTTAGAAGTTTTGATTTAAAATTCCTATTCCAAACTGGGGCACTTAACTTGTGTGACTTTACATATATTTGCCTCTATGATGAGTAGGTGATTGCATCTTTAAAGAGTTTTCATATGCACATATTTTGAAATCCTTAAGATAACAGATCTATAAGAAAAAAGTTAATGAAGGACGAGCTTTATCGATTCTTCAGCTTTGCTTTATCTTCTGCACTTGTAACCCTCTCAGCTTATTAACACTCTTATAATCAGGGATATACATTCTTCTCACATCATGTCCTCGGAGCTCTGTTTGTGGTTATATGTAAAAATCCAGTTTGACATAGTATATAATAAGCTGCTAGCCATTTTTTTTAGAATAAACATGCTTCTGTCTTTGCATACCTGTTTTTCTTTTTTTTTAATCTGACAAGGTATAAATTGATCTCGGAACTATTTTTGATATCTTTATATTTTTAGCAAAAGTGTTATCTTTTTTAAAAAGCAGCTGAATTTTTTAAGCTTGGTTTAAGTTTTTGAATTTTTAGAAAACAATGCCAGTGGTTGCGATTATTACCAAGAAGTTGAGATTCTCCCAAAAGTAATAAAGAAAAATGAAAAGATTTGCATGTTTGTTACAAAGATAGAGAGCCAGATAGGAATGGCTATTCACTCCTGAATGTGTGACCGTTGGCTGAAACCTACCTCTAAAGGAATAGACTGGTTGGGTTTGCTTTTGAACCCAGGTACACCAGCCATGGACTGTGCTTGCCTTTATCCAAATGGCTCATTACAGCCTAGTAACAGGCCACTTAAGGGAAAGATTTTCATTTGCCTGTCTGGCAGTTTTGTTTTGGAGACAATTTTTATTTCCATGCTTTAACCCTGAGCAACACTTATGATCACAGCACACACCTGGCTAAATAAGTCCAGAGCCTTTTGTCCTTTTAACTTCTTGCTGGATTTCTCTGCATTTTCTACAGAAAGATTGTAAGTAAAATAGATGGCGACAAGGACGGGTTTGTCACTGTGGATGAGCTCAAAGACTGGATTAAATTTGCACAAAAGCGCTGGATTTACGAGGATGTAGAGCGACAGTGGAAGGGGCATGACCTCAATGAGGACGGCCTCGTTTCCTGGGAGGAGTATAAAAATGCCACCTACGGCTACGTTTTAGGTAGGTCCCTACTATCTGGGGGAAAAAGCCTTGTGGAGCCGGCACCTTGAAACGTAACTGTTTTGTCTTGTAGAGTGATTGTAGATAAAATAGACGCGGATAAAGATGGGTTTGTGACGGAGGGGGAGCTGAAATCCTGGATTAAGCACGCCCAGAAGAAATACATATATGGCAATGTTGAAAACCAATGGCAGGAGTTTGATATGAATCAAGACGGCTTAATCTCCTGGGATGAGTACAGGAACGTGACTTATGGCACTTACCTGGGTAAGGGGCAAGATGTCAGCCTGGCAGAGACCATGGTCTTGAGTCAGAGAAACAAATGGGTCACGCAGTGAAGGAAAGGAAGAAACTGCTGAAGTAGTTCAATGCTGAGCTGATTTCTCTTTATTTTATTAATTTAAATATGTATATTGGGGGGTAATTAGTTTTGGTTTTCAGAAGTCTGGCATCTTCTATATCTTTAGCATTTCAGATATATTTGACCATTTTTCTTTCCGTCATCCCCTCAGACCATTTTGGAGATCTTATTTTAAAAGGCTGCATTGTTCCAACAATGCAAAGCAAGAGGCTTTAAGATTTCTCTTGACATGGTCACATTAAAATATTAGACCTTAAATTCATACCAAATTAGATTCCTTTATAATTGGTGAGAATAGGAGGCAAATTAGTCTTTCCTTAATAAAGGTCAAATATAACTCTCCTTGACAGAATTTAACTATTTCAGTATGTCTGCTTACTGAAGTTTGGAAATGAAATTTCCCATTTGTTTTCTCTGGCACATGAGTTTACCAGCCTGCTTGCAAATGCTTCAAGGCAAATAAATATGACTGACTGCTTTTTGTTGATTTGGTAGCTTATGTGCTTGGGCCACCTGTTAGTAATTTCCTTTTATTACACTTGCCTGCTGCTGAATTCTAGGTGGCGATCTTACTGAGTCGATGACTTAAGCTGTTATTGTTAGTGAGATTCCTCCATTGCACATGGTCACAAATTTGGGACAAGAATGTATACATGTTACTTCTTGTATTTTATCCCGGAGATTAGGCAAATTTCTGAGCTAAAGCAGGCGTTTTCCACCACTGACTAACAGGCAGTGAGTACATAATGTCTGTGTCCCCCACTAGGTAGCCAGCTGTCCGTGTTAATTATAGGACCAAATGCATTTCTAGTGAAGAGACTTATTTCTGTGTTGGGCTTGTTCTCATTCATCAGGCTAGAGTGGCCGTCTCTCTCCAAGCTTGACACCTAGCCAAGAACCAAACATATCCTTCACCCAATTAAGAGCATGTGTATTAAAAATTCAGTGCAGATGGAGAGGCATTTGTGCTTCCTCCTCTCTGGCTAGAACCCAACACCTTCCTGATTTATTTGGAATTAATTATAAATAAAAAGTAAAGGGTAAACTATTGGTGATCTAAACAGGATGATTTGTTAATAAATCTCAGCTCAGAACTAGGCACTCATTTGCTGCTCAGAATTAATCTTCAACTCTTTGTATGATTATGTGCATAAAAATTTGTTGAGAGCTCTTTGCCTGACTAGGCAAATGATTCAATGTAATGGGTATTTCTATTGACTGAGACTCTGCATAAGATGAAGCACTGGCCAGAGAAGTAATGTCTTTATAAGGCATCTTTCCCTGGAGGCATGCGGGTGGACAGTGCCCAGAGGATAAACAGTTGTCTTATAAAAGTGCTGTGGGTTTTTTTTGTGACTGTATTCTTGACTCAATTTAGAGTTAAGATATAAGTCATCTAGCTTTTAATTAAAATCTGTCATAATCTGTTTTCCACAAAAGGACTGGTAACATTGTCTGCCACAAGTAAAAGATGAAAAACAAAGATCCATCATGCCTTTACTAAAACTAGATCAAGAGCCTCCCCAAAACTGCGTGTAGGCTGGCTAGTGCAGTAAACTGGTGCTTAAGATAGATACAGCACTCCAAGCAGTGATGATAGGCACATGAGTTTAGCCACTGAAAATAAAGTTTGTCTTCCTTGTTGTGAATGTTATCAGGCTCCTTGATTTCAGTTACTATGTTTTATTCTAAGGAAGAAAGAAGAGCTCTTAGCTCAGAATCTAGTCTTACTGTATATGTTGTCTTCTGTTATCTTTCTTGTATCTGTTACATAGTTGGTACTGAAACATTATTTGTTTAGAAGAGATAACTTGTCTGTGGCCATGCCACCCTGAATATGCCCAATCTCGTCTGATCTCGGAAGCTAAGCAGAGTCGGGCCTGGTTAGTACTTGGATGGGAGACCACCTAGGAAGACCAGGTGTTGGTGTTTAAAAAAAGAAGAAGAGATAACTTAGTATCTGAGAAAGTAAAATTTTCCTTAAATTCTCCATCTTCAACTATGGCTTTGAGTAAACACATATAGGATTCCCAAAGCCTCATAGTTCAATAAGCTGTTTTTACTGAATTTTGACACTCAACAAAGAATGAAGCTTCAAGCGGCTCAACTCTCAAAATAGCAAGTCTTTTTTTTTTTAACTGTGCTTTAAGTATGGAAAGATTGAACTACAGTGTCAAAAGTCAGCAGTGTGATGTTATTAAAGAGGCCCTGTGGGTCTTTTTATAAAACGAGTACCATATCTTTTTTTTTTTTTATTTGGTCAATATGTTGCAGGAACAGTCATGCCTTACCTTTAGTGCGATGTTTTTAAAAGCAGTGATGTTCTGTTGCTTGAATTCAAGTGGCCTGTAATGGGATAGAAGGCCTTTGATGTCTAGCTTAACGGGAGCCTAATGTTTAATAAAAATAGCAATAGCTATCATTGAAAGCCAACAACATGCCAGGCATTCTTCTAAGTACTTAACTTAGATTTATCTGCTCATGTAAACCTCATAACAGTCCTGTGAGGCAGGCACCATTATCATCTCCATTTTACAGATGAAGTACTTGCCCAAAGTTACACAGCTAGAAAGTGGTAGTTTGGATTCAAACTCAGACAGTACGACTTCAGAACTACCACTGCCCCTCAGATACAACTAGAAAACTCGGGCCTTCAAACAGCTTTAACACCGATAACAGTGAAGTATTACACAATGGATTACATTATCCAGGAGCTTGAGTTCCATGTTGAATGGCAAACATTTACATTCAACTTTGACCTGACTTTGAGGTATTTGATTACCAAAATGGGATTTCTGTACTGCTGTAATTTTACCTGTGTAATCAAGTTATTTCTTCATTGCTTGGTTTATCTATCTTGCAAATTGATTACCCAACCCACACATTTTCATGTTTTCTTCAGGCTTTTAAAGTTTAACCTAAAATTTTGTTTTCTAGATGACCCAGACCCAGATGATGGATTTAACTACAAACAGATGATGGTTAGAGATGAGCGGAGGTTTAAAATGGCAGACAAGGATGGTGACCTCATTGCCACAAAGGAAGAATTCACAGCTTTCCTGCACCCTGAAGAATATGACTACATGAAAGATATAGTAGTACAGGTTAGCAAGAGAAAGGATTCTCAACAGAAATTTAGTTTCTCCTTTTGTTGCTTACGCTGTCTTTCCTCATTAGCAGTTCCTCTATATGTGGAGATTGACTTGCTGTACAGGTGCTGGCCAGGTTGAGTCCAATCTGTCACTCTTTTTCTGTGACTTTGATCAACTCATTTATCTTAGGTATGTTAGGCTTTCTGTTTAGTATGATAATACTTGCCATCATATATGTATTTTGCCATCTCATTGGTGGCTTCATTTTGTAAGCCTGAGAGAAAATCCTGTTTTTAAAAATATCTCATGACCAGTAATCAGATACTGAATAATAACAGTGATACTGAAGAATTCTCATAGAAGGCAGTTACCAATAAAACATGGACTTATAGCTATCGACATACTCACTGGTTGCTGGTCACATCTCCTGTTAGTATGACTTCAGCATGACTAGGACTACCAGATAATTGTGGGCTTGGTGAGTAGTTCATTATTAAGCAGTGCCAATGTTCCTCTAAGAAGACTCATAGTTATTTTTGATTGAGGCATAAACATTGAGATAATTTACCATTTTTCAACTAGAAAAACAGCTATTTCTTCTGGTTTAACCATACCTACACAAATGTATGTGTGTTTGTGTATTTTAATGAATGATGAATAATTGTCAAAACTAATTCATCCAGGTACTAACTTTCATTCTTCTGTCTAGGAAACAATGGAGGATATAGATAAGAATGCTGATGGTTTCATTGATCTAGAAGAGTATATTGGTAAGTTTGCTT
The DNA here is from genome assembly GCF_902729225.1 of Pteropus medius. Lineage (NCBI taxonomy): Eukaryota > Metazoa > Chordata > Mammalia > Chiroptera > Pteropodidae > Pteropus > Pteropus medius. The sequence continues at coordinate 10,274,958 of NW_024356249.1, read as the reverse complement.
CCAGCCTTTTTCTTAGAAGAGGCCGAGAAGCTTTGGAATATGTGTTTACCCATAGAAACAATTTACCTCATGGATCACCTGTTAGCACATCATTAAGCCAGACCAGTGTGAGGAATAGTGGGTTGTGATAAAGTATCTGTAGCAGCACTGTCCAGTCAAAATGTAAATGTGAGCCGTATATGTAATTTTAACTTTTGCATAGCCACGTCAAAAAAAAAGATGATATTAATTTCAATAAAGTATTTTATTTAACTTAATCTATGCTATACTATAATTTCAACATTATCATTACACATTATTAAATGTTTTTGTTTTTCAGATTAAGTCTTTAAAGGTATATTTTATACTTATAGCACATCTGTATTTGGACCAGCCATATTTCAGGTCTTCAATAGCCACATGTGGCCACTGGCTCCTATACTGGACAGCACTGATACAGTGCATCCTGGATCCCCTATGGAATTGAAAGTAAAGAATTGCAGGGAGCCTAGACTGGCATTAGGAAACCCAGGAGAAGATAGGGAATAGAATAAGAGACAGGTGGGTTTGAATAAGCAACCAGGGTTGCCGATTTCCTCTTAATGTCTGTTCATTTCATTGTGTTCTATTCCTGTTTTCTGTCTAGGTTCTCTGACTAGTTTTTTTTTTAAGTCTTCTTTCTGCTACTTTTCCTGTGGTTGTCTGTTTAAAAAATTGTGGGGGATGGGGTGGCCAGGAAATGCTACACCTCCAAGACTAATTTCTGTCAAGAAATTTCATGATTTCTCCATTGCCTTAAAAAAGGAGACACTTCTCTTACCAAGTAGTTGAGCAAATTGTTTTACAGTTACTATGATGGAAAGGAAAATAAGTTAAAGAGGTTATGAATGTCTTTGTTACAAATGTCATTCTCTTTTGAAAGATACTAGATAATTTTATATTTCACGTTCTTATATTTACTCATAGTAACTTCATTCTTGTAAACCACTGGTCTTGTTTTTCATAAGCCAGTTTATTTTCAGTCGTCTGATTTGTTTATTTTAAGCATGAAAGGGAGACTTAAACCCTACCTCCATCATCTGTCACTGAGGCTGCATTGAAAAAGTCACTCCTTTACTCAAATTTTGTTTAATTATACCCGCTCTTTATTTTCTAGAGTTATTTCAGTTGAATTACTCCTTGAAAATTTAACTTTTTTTTTCCTGACTCAGTGATGTACTTTGAGTTTTTATAGAAAGAGAGGTAAGCAATGAAACATAGGATTTTTTCCCCCCAAATGATATTGTGTGTTTATGTGTGTATGTGTAGTTCATCAGCACAGTGAAAGTAAATGCCTGGGTGTATTTACTGAGCCTATTTCAAAGTTGACTTTTCTACTTTTAAATATTTTATCTTTCATTCTTGGCTTTTGCCATTTTATCACCATTGCTAAAACAGAGGGACTCATTTGAACTCCTTTAAACACTACACCTGTGTATGTAGTGTTTACTTTCACAAATCAACTAATGCAAACACTTTTATACCCAGATGTTGTGCTTTGTAAAGCTAAAAGTCTCCCAATATCTTTCAGTTTCTAGGGGTGTGCTAATTTATGTCCTATTGAGGAGTGAGATCCAAAAGAGATAAATGGTCTTTGTCTCTTAAATTTAGCATTAATAAGGAGTCCCCAGACTTATACTGTTGATTTTTTTTTTATTTTTTAAGTTTATTATGGGGCATTGCAAATGTACACAAAATTAGGTAGAATTTTGTCCCTATGCCCAATTCCAACAGCCATCATCAGCACATGGCCAGTCCTTTTGAACATACCACTTCCTTACTGCCTTTATTATTTTGAAATAAATCCCATTAATCACCTTATTTCATCTGTAAACATTTGGTTATGTATCTCTTAAGATATATGTGTATCTCTGAAAACTTTAAAAAAATAATCTCAAAAAAATTAATAATTCCTTAACAGCACTATATAGAGTGAATCCTTTTAAAACAGAAAATTAAATAGTATTGTTCTTAACTATCTTCTCTACTCACCTAGCTTCAAAATACACTTACATTGGGTTGCATATTCTAGCTTCTGTTAAAAGCATGTCTTTTAAGCACACACGTATTCACTCACTCTCTAATTCACAACTTCCCAGTCTGTATACTGTCTCCTCGACCCTCAGAACAGCTAGGGCAGGGCACTGGCCCAGTGGTTCATACAAATATTACATTTTTCAAATGTGCCGTGTCCTGGGGGGGAAAAATGGCAAATTCTACTCTGAGGAACTCCTCCTTTAAGTTTAAGGCAAAAGGAATAGTTCTACTTTTAACCCTCAAATTCAGGAAAATGACAGTCCCAACTGTCAAATGACAAAAAGAATATAATTTAGTAACAGGCTTGATGTTACAAAGTAATAATCCATGTATTGGGGGAGTACAGTGCCTCAAGAGTAAGTACTCTTCCCAAGGGATTTTGGGCAAGAGCGAGTTTTATAGAGCATTAGAAGAGGCAACATAGAAAGAGCAGGTTTGGCTAGGAGGCAGGGGGTTCTTTCCAAGGTTAGCAGGTCCTGTTTTTTAGAGTCAAGCTGGAGGATTGTGATTGGTGTAAGATTACTTGGCACTGAGGCCTTTCTTACAAGTGTAGGCTGATTTAGGCTTAGATTTGTGGCCTGGGTGGGCCACTGAGGTGCCCTTCATTTTGTGGTTCCAGACATACAAATTAACTTTATCACAACTGAATATCTACCTTTGCTTAGAACTCCTACAAACTATTTAGATTTATATTAGATGTGTTTCCATATTTTACACAAAATGTACCTACACTTACTTAGGTGTAGTATAACTCAGGAATCTAAGCTTTTTCACTCACATAATCCCTAAAAGAATTTTGACCACAGTATTCCCTTACACATTTTAAAGGTGGAATCTGAACTATTTAGAAGTTTAAACAGTTGTATAAAATAATTTCTGTGTAAATGTTGACACTTTAAAGTACCTTAACTCTTACAAATCTCATAAAATTTAAATACTATAACAACTTCTTACCCACCATCATTCATCTACTTTAACCAACTTTAGAAAATAGGAAATTTTTGGACTGGATAATAAATAATACCAAAAAAGTCGATTTGTAAAACGATAATGGGATTAAGACTATGTAAGAAAATTCCCATAAGTTTTAGTTAGATTTTAAAATATACTTAAGTAAGTGGTTGGTAGACAGTTTTGGCTTATAACATACACTTCCGAAGTTTCCTTGAGAATTTAGAACACCACCTTTTTGAAACCAATGGAATGTAGGGAATAACTATCTTATAAAAGTCTTTATCATACTTGGTGCTAGTCATCTCCCTTTATTTCTGCATTTTTTTAAGAGATAAGCACTCTGCCCTCATATCACTCAAATCAGCTGGAAATATTCTTGTTGCAAGATCAATAATTAAGTTTCAGGAAAATACATTGCTTTCTAAGGTCTCCCTGACCTAAGATACCCTTGAAACTGCTGTTGGGTTCCAAACGGATGAGGAAGGAGGATTAGGCCAGATTAGCATGAGGCGGTCTTTGGGAAAAGGCAAACCCATCTTTTCTATGTATGTCTGTGCATACAGGTGACATGTACAGCCATGATGGAAATGCTGATGAGCCAGAATGGGTCAAGACAGAGAGAGAACAATTTGTTGAATTTCGAGATAAGAACCGTGATGGGAAGATGGACAAGGAAGAGACCAAAGATTGGATCCTCCCCTCAGACTACGATCATGCAGAGGCAGAAGCCAGGCACCTAATTTATGAGTCAGACCAGAACAAGGTAAGTCTGCCGAGGCTCCAACCTAGCTGTGATGGAGGTCTCTTTCTAGGGGATTTCCTACAAAATTCCTGTTAAGGTATGTAAAGCATTTATGGTCTTAATTAGTCTAAGTCTGCTATGGACCTAAAGTCGGCAGTTGAAAACTTACAAGGCAGCGCTAGCTATCTGATCTCATTTTAGAAATCCCTTTGCTCAGTGTACATAGCATTGGAGGAATTTAGGCTTCCGAAAAGGACCCCATTTTTATCTGTGTGTAGCCCATGCCCAGAATGCATCATCTGTTTGGATCCCCAGGGAATTTTCTTTGCTTTTTTTCCTCTTTGTTATTTCCTTTGTCCTTTCCCTGGTACAGGCCCATTTTGCCTACTCAAAGCTGGTTATTTCTTTCTTAAATCAAATATGCTTTTAAAATTAAGTCCTGTACAATAGGTTATAAATAAACTTTTCTCTGGAGCCTGCTAAAATTGTCCTTGATCAATTATCTGAGGCATTTAGTTCATTGAAAGAGTAGTGTTAACCCTAAGCCCTGTCACTTTTTTCAAAGATTTGAATGCTTTGCTCAGAATAGGCTGCAAATCTGTCTAAATGTGGTGATTTTTATCTTTTCTTTTTTTTATCGATTTCTTTTATCTAGGCCAGTCTTCAGTTTCAAAAGCAGTTTCTTATCACTGAGACTTTTTGAGGGTCAGTCTGTTTTGAGTGGCTCAGTCACTGCAGTAGCCAGGTGCTGTGTCCTGAGGTATCTGAGAAAAGGAAGCTCATATCATCTGTTGGGAATCTGGCCGAGAAAATTTTTGAAATGAGTGTCTGAGCCTTCATTTGGGTTGGTTGTGTCTGGAATCTGATTGGTAGGTAGGGCATGGTGGAAGTGAGGGCTATGCTTGATATTAGCAGATTTTGTTGTTCTTGTTAGGCAATGACTTGACTCACTGAAGTATTTTACCCAGTTCTTGACTATCGCTTCACCCATCTGTATCTAGGAGATGTCCCATATTTTGCTCGAAAGGGAGGTGTTTCCTCCTCAAGAAACAAACCCGTATCTCTAGCATTGAGTTATTATTTAGCATTGAGTTATATAGTATTGAGCTATATTATTTCCATCCTTCCGCTTTTAACTTTCTTGATAAGAAAAAGGTATTAATTGCTATTTTCTTCTGTGTGCGTGTGTTGAATTCACTTAATTAACTGAGAATTAGGATATTAAACCTTGACTAATCTCTGTTCTATAGCAGTGTTTCTAAATTTGGAATAGGAAATATATTTTGCCTCAATTCACTATTCTCTCTAATTTCAGGATGGCAAACTTACCAAGGAGGAGATTGTTGACAAGTATGATTTATTTGTGGGCAGCCAGGCCACAGATTTTGGTGAGGCCTTAGTACGACATGATGAGTTCTGAGCTGCGGAGGAACCCATGTTTCTTCAAAAGTAATTTATTTTTACAGCTTCTGGTTTCACATGAAATTTTTTGCGCTACTGAGACTGTTATTACAAACTTTTAAGACATGAGAAGGCGTAACGAAAACCATCCCGTCCCCATTCCTTCTCCTCTCTGAGGGACTAGAGGAAGACTGTGCTTCTGAGGAACAACTCTCATTAGTACACTTGTGTTTGTAGATTTACACTTTGTATTATGTATAACATGGTGTGTTTATTTTTGTATTTGTTCTCTAGTTGGTAGTATGATATGAAGGCTCAAGATCCTAAACTCGTAGGCAAAAATTAGCCCTTCACCTTCTCTGAACCCTTACCATATAATTTTTATAATTATGACTTAACCAATTTTTTTAAAGCCTGAGATCAATAAGAAATGTTCAGGAGAGAGAAAAAGGAAAAAATATACCCCACAATTTATATTTAGAGAGATAACACTTGATCTTGCCTGTTGAAAAGCATATTTCATCAGTGGTAGGAGCCATATATTCCATTCAGTTGCTACAGGTCCAGCAACTGATCCTGGCAAGGACAGATCCCTGTGCTGTAAGAAAGTTTGGCTCAGCTTCATTTCATTCATCCTTTTTTTCCCCCTTCCCTGTAGGACTGCTTGCTGATTTTGTCAAGCACAGCTATGGTAGGAAGAGTTAAGGCCAGTGTCTTGAAAATCAAGTAGTGTGATCTTTTTACAGAGCTATATATAGAAACAGCTGGAAAACTAAAAGAAAAATACAAGTGTTTTCAGGGCACACTTTTTCTGGACGTGCATCTGTTCAGGTGCTCAAGACTGTCTTGCCTATTGAATCACTGTAAGGGCCCCATGCAGCTCCCATTCCCCTAGGTTATCCAAGGAATTTTGTTTTTACCACAGTTAAAACGTACTCCTTTCTAATCATGTCATTGAAAGTGCCTTTAACAAGAGAAATATCAGTGAATGAGGATTCTCTTAAGAAACCCTAAGATAAAATAAAGAGAAGATCATTGCACCACTTTATGTGAAAGCTTAGAACCTCCCAGTGTAGTGGGGATTTTTTTTTTCTTTCTTTTTCAGACAGTGGTTAAATGCAGTATTAGTTGGGAGCTTGGTTGCAGTGTTCTTATTTTGTGGGCTAGTTTCCAAAAACCACATGCTGCTGAATTCACCAGGGATCCTCATACCTCAGAATGCTAACCACTGAACCGCCAGGCCTGTTTCTGTGTCAGCTGGAGAGCTTGAGCTCAGACTCAAAGATGAGAGGGCCTACAGAGAGTGCTCTTTAGTTTGAGGACCATTGCTCACCCTTTATCCTTTTGACCTGTCCCTCCCAGTCCCCCATCACCCCCTCTTCCCCCTGCCAAAATAAGAGTTTGTCTTGGATCAACAGATTGCCAGTCCTTATCAGAGAAGGACATTGCAGAAAGAGCTGAAGAAACCGTCCTCTGTTCCTTGCTCACTACCCATGTTTTACATAACACGAACTCTGTCTTTTTCGGTCCCTTTCTTATACAGATGGACCTCTTTTGAGAGAATTTATAGTATTCCAAGTTTTTAGCCCTCAGGTTACTAAGATAAATATATGTATATTTAACCTTTATTACTTCATGTATCTTTCTGGATAATATTCAGGTGGTGCTGGGTGATTATTATAATCTGAACCTAGGTGTATCCTTTGGTCTTCCATGATTGTGTTGAGGTGGGTTACTTGGCCAGGTATCATGTGACTTCACCCCAGCCTTTGCGTTGAGCTCTTGAGAGTGGATACACTCTTTTAAGTTTAACCCCAATTTAGGGGGAATGGAAATTCTCTGCCCTCCAGATTCCCCATTTTTATCATTAAGACCAGAGATAACTAAAATAATGTCATTAACCCTGGCTTAGAGCACATCACGACTGTGGCAGGAGAGCCTTGCAGCTCGCTAGGGGCGGAGAGCCCAGGCCTTATGTTAAAGTCATGCACTTAGAAAGCAAACCTTCATCTGCTAAGACAGCAGCTTCTGGATACTGGGTGCTCAGCCGCAAGCATTGTACTCTAATCTCTAATGATCCCCATGGAGTATTATTATTACTTTTTTTTGTTTGTTTAAATCAAGTTTGGGGCTGGTGGACAGTAGCTGCACACCCACATCGTGTGTCCTGTGAACGCTAGCTCTCTTGAATTTGGATATCAATTATTTTTTATAGAGTGTAAACCAAGTTTTATATTCTATAATGCAAACAGGTACCTGTTTCTAAATAAAACTGTTTACATTCGTTGTGCGGTATGTATGGCCTTTATTCTCTTAAGAATTGGAACTCTTGCTTAGAATTATGGGTGCTACAAAATGTCACAAAAAAAGAGCTCTCTTAGAAGGTTTACCATACCCCCGCCCCAACCCAGGAAAGTTGCAGCCTTCTCTCAGATTGGTTACTCTTTTCTTCCTTGAAATCTAAACATCCTCATCACAGCTATAACCCTTCCCTCTTCCCATAGGCCATATAACTGCTCATTTCATAATTATCCGATACTAAACACAAGCCACTCCTTAATGTACACGCAACATTTATCTTGATTTTTATGTCAAAAAGCCTCTTTTTCAGGGGGTGAAGAAGGAGAGTAAAAAGTATAACATAAAACAGGTTTTTGAACACTTCAGTGTTAATAAATGCTATTAAGATGTGCAATTTAATTTTGAGAACATGAAGGGAATTAAACTGTTAAGTAAATACACAGCTTAAGAAAGATATATATGTTTGCCTAATAGGGGGATGGGGGAGGAAACACCTGGAATGATTCATGCTGGCTCAGGGCCTTGTGGACATGGCTGCCCGTGCCAAAGCTATAGCAACTGTTGGGAGAGAGAGCATAAAGAAATTATTTTAAACTCATATTTAGGGCCTACTAAAGGTTTTATTTGTCTTTTTATCTCTCCTATTTCTAAGGTGTTTTCTTAAGTTTATTCTAATTCAGAATATATCATAATATCCCCAGCAGGAAAAAAAAATGTTACTGAAAGGAAAATACTTGTTATTCATACACCGACAACTCAGCCATACCCCTTTAGAGTACCTGGTATGTAAAGATGGGTTCTCCAAGTGCTGTGAATAGTGCCACTTAGAAGTGGAAACTGATGACTGTTGAAATGGGTTATGGGGTGTTCAGGTGGACCCAGCTGGAACAGTAGCTTTATAGGTAGGAAGGTAATAATAGGAAAATGGAAAGTTGACTCCCCAAATTGCCATCACTCCCCTTCCCACTTGTTTTCTGTGTTGTTAGCAGAGAAAGAAATTTCCTTAAATGTGAAATCCTAGTTGCTGCAGATAGGCCAGTATGGCATCTTAGTTGGGGCCAACTTGGCTGGAAGAGAGAGTAGAAACTTCCGTTCTCTGGGAGCTGGACATGTCAGACTCATCCGTCATGGGCTTCCCACACACCAGCTCCATGATGCAGGCCTGGAACTGGAGGGAGAAGATAGAATTGGAGATGGCCCCCTTAGCAGACCGGTACAAAGGAGATGACATCCGGAACTGTGGGGGGAAAAGATCTTTTGTATCTCCAAAGCCTCGAACAATGCCTTATACCCAGGATCTCAGGTGGTTTCGAGTTTTATCTTCCTAATCTTGAGAGAGTGCTAGATTCCAGTCTAGGGCTTCTCCTGGTCTACAATGATAATCCCTATACATTCTGGCTAACTTGGAGGCTGCACTGTTGGGAAACCTCACAAACATAGACTGCCTCATAGGAGCACTGTCAAAAGCAGCCTCAGAGCAGGCCTGCCCGCCCACCCACCCCCATTCCAGGAAGGTGCTGCTCCCAGCATGGAAAGGACCGTCAGTTCCGTTTCCATTCCAGGAGATTTCACATTCCTCTTGACTCCATCTCTGGGATTGAAGAAACAAAATAACTTATTAATTCTCAAAGCAGAATGTTGGCCCTACATGACAGGAACTCTCCTAGACACATCTGAGTTTGGGGTTATTTTTAGCTCAGAGTCAGGATTTGGGATAGGAGGCCACCTGGTAACTCCAGATGATAAGCTGTTTAGAGATTTATGCATGTGTTGTGGTTTCTGTGCTTCACATATGCTCCTGCAGGCTGGAAGTTGGATGGAAAAGGATTAAGAACTCTTGAATTGGAAGGATTAGATGTAGGGGAACTATCGATCTGTCAGTTTTTCAACAAAACAAAACCTTTTCATTTGTCATTCTGCCCTTTGAAGCAACTCGATTTTTATGGCTCAAGTTCTGTCTTCCCTGAGTTCTATTACCTGTCTCAATGACCACACCATCCTCCCTGTTGCTTACCAAGGGCTTCCTAGCCTACCAAGGATCTCTTTGGCTTCCCTTGTTCACCCCTAACCCTTTAAGTAGAGTCCAAAGTGCTCTAAGTTACAAAAATGTCACTGCTGAGAAGAATCAGGTCTTAAGGACTAGGGTCTCATAGGAATGTAAATAGCTTTACCTGCTTATTCATGAAGCAGTAGATGATGGGATTGTAGACACAAGCGCTTTTGGAGAAGAAGGCAGGAATGGTGACAAGCCTTAAGTCCAGCCCGTGGTTACGGTTGTTGACCATATACATGGCCAGGGCAGCATAGGGCACATAACAGAGACAAAAGGATCCCACCATCACCACCACCATGCGGCTCACCTCCCTCTCAGCCTTCTGGGTTGAAGCTGACTCCTGCTGCTGGGCTGCAACCTGGGCAGAGCACAGAGAAAACATCACATCCTCCTCCTGGCCCCCAACTCAAATCCCTGGATGCTTTTCTACTAAGGGGCATCTGCTCCAATTCCCTCTCTTCTGCCCCAGTTTCTGGTCTAGTCCCTCCGGCTCTCCTGCGAGGAAGGCAGGATAGAGGTGGCTCTCTGGCCTGTGACATTGGAAGGGACCATATGCATCTCTTGACAACCATATTTGAGCAGGAGTGACCACCTTATCATTCATTCCATTTCATCATTTCTGCCCCCACTTCCTTCATTGCTTTTAGATGATCTCCTCTACCTGGCTGTGGCATTTCCAGCTGTCTTATGTTCTAGGACACACACTCTTCCCTTTCACCTAGAGCCCCCTGACCTCTACCCCCGATCCTCACAAAAACTACTCACAGCTCTGAGGGCCCCCAGCAGCTGAGAATAGGAGAAGCAGATGAGGGACAGAGGCACAATGAAGCAGAAGATGAAGAGGAACCAGGTATAGTACTCGCTGCGATATTTGGTGCCCACGGTGTACCAGTCGGGGCCACAGGAGCACTGCAGGCCCTCGGGGATGAACCTGTAAGGGACGAAGCACTCGCCCACTGGACAAGCACCTGCTCACTGAGGGGCTCACCACAAGGATTAGTGGAGTGGGAGATGAGATTCCTGGACCGTGTTTGCCACTTAGAACCCAGAGGATGCCCAATGACTGTGGGCAGGGAGGGTTTTTTGTCCACCAGAAGGTATAGCAATTCCAAGTACAGAGTAAACGTTAGCACTTGTCTCCCATAGCCCTTTCCCTCATCTACTCCACCAGGTATTTAAAAAGTAGAGGTCAAAGCCTCAAAGGTCATACTCAGCTCCTTATACCCACACCAACCTAAGCTCCTAGCTAAGTCAGCATCACGGCCCTCTGCTCTCACCGGCTCCAGCCAAAGAAGGGTGGGATGGAGACTCCAATACCAATAGTCCAGGTGGCCAGGACCACCATCAGTGCGTGCTTGGAGCTGAAGCGGAAATTGCCGAAGGGCTTACAGATGACAACGTAGCGCTCGAAGGCCAGGAAGGCCAGTGACCAGCCTGTTACCAGACCTGTGATGAAACATGAGGGTAACAGGATACACAACCCAGCCAGCCTGGCGGGCAGAGTGGAATACAGGCAGGGCGGGGCAAGCACGGTGGGGACAGGACTGAACCGATGATGGTCAGAGTAGAGTTTAGATTCAGCTGAGAGTTTAGGTCAAACTTCTAGTCTGGACTACTTTGTACCCCAGTACCAAAAGAGCACCAAACTTCTTTTCCCCAGACCCCTTTTAGGGACCTGCTCTAACCCAACAGCCTGGTCCCTGGTTGTAATCCTAGCACAGTGTCCTTTGCCTCCCCCCGAGCCCCCTTCTGCAATACCTGCTGTAGAGCCCAGGAAGGCCTCCAAAGCACAGACGTGGCGACCAAAGACGAAGTATCCCTGACAGCTGGCGATGAAGACGGTGAAGACAGAGAAGATGCAGAAGAGGAAGCCTCCCAGGGACACATTGACCAGAATATAATTGAGCGGCTGCCGCAATTTTCTGTAGCGCAGTGTGGCCACAAGCACCGTGGCATTGAGTGGCGTCCCTACAAAGAAGACAAAGCCCATGAAGGCTGCCTGGAGGTGGAAGGCCCAGACAGGGGCGATATGGTGCTGAGGCCCATCCCACGGCCCCACCGAGGAGATGTTCTTGAACAGATAAAACTCCTCCTCCCCCGACATCTTGCTCATGGATGTCCCCCACCCCTTTTGATCTCTCTTATAGATTATCCTCCCCTCACTACTCCTCCCACTCCACCAAGAACCCCTCCTCCAAAGCCACTTTTGGGCTACCTGAATGATCAGTGCTGATCCTAAGCTTCCTAAGGACAAAGTTTGGGATTAGAGATCCCTAAGCCTCCGCCTAAACCTCCCTTTGTGGCCCCAAAGCCAATTGTGTGTTCTTTAGGGGATAAAAGATTGGGTTCAAAGAATCTGGACATGCAACAGTAGGTGGAAGAGTCAGGTCCCTGGGGCCTGGGAGATGCTGACCCATATTAAATAAAGATGCTTCCACTGTTGTTTTTATTTCCTCTTTGAATGGAACTCTCAAGGGCTCCCATCCGTTTGGCTTCTGGCACCACTCCGTCTGCCCCTTTGTGGAAGGCGCCCCCTTAGTCTCCCTCTCCAGAGATCATGGGCTCTCAGCCAGCCTGGGAATCAGCCTCAGACTACAGGAAGGGACAGGAAATGGGGAGTGCTCTGGGAGCACCTTAGTAAACAACCTTCACGGAAGAGTACAGGGCAACTTGGCAATGCCTAGCGGTCGAGGGCATCCCAGGCTGCCTCTGTTTCTTCATGTTGAGTCTGCCCAGAAAGTGTACCTTTCCTGCTCAGACCTCCCCGAGCCAGGATAAAGTTGGTTTGCTCACTGTCCCCTTCACACCATGTTCATGCCTGTCCCTCCCCTTAACTCAGCAGTGTCCAGGCTGCCACAGTCTTCCTCCGGCCAGACTTCGCGGCCTGACTTGCCAAGGCCCCTTTCGTGCAGACCACCCCGGAGATGCCAGCTCTGCTGTAAGCTCCACCTGCACTTACTCTCCACACTGCCCTTCACCCGTATGACTGTATCTTCTTCCCCACCTCAGTTGTCTATAAATATATAGGTAAAAGTGACACACTTTAAATATAGAAAAGTTGAAAGTGAAGTGGTAGCCCAGTAATGGCAGCGTAGTACATATCAAGTGAATCCTCCTATAGGTAAAAATTGTAAACTCTGAACAAAATATGAAAAATAACTACTTGAAAGCACTAAGAAGTACCCCCAAAGCATGCAGAAACTGAAAAGACTCAACCTTTAAATGAAAGGGACCATCTATATTTAAATGGATTTTTTCCTGAGGGCGTGCTTCAGTCTAAATGACGAGGGACAGCTGGAACTCAAGAATACCTCAGCCTTTATTGGCTTGAAGAGTCAGAGGACAGAGTCTGGGACTCCAGAGCAGCTGAAAATTGAAGGCGGGCTTCCTGGGATGAAGGAGGGGGCCTCAGAAGGGGAATCCTTCAAATCTGCATATAAACTCCCCTCAAATCCTAGGCCGGCTGCTGAGCTATTCAGGGAGGAATCTCCAAGGAGCCCAGCAGAAGGCAAGAGCTGGAGGTCTGAAAGCAGAGCAGAAATTTGGGCTGCTACCCACTGCGGCAGAGAAAGAGTTTAATTCCCACCAAGTTAAAGAAGCTGGGCAAACACTTCAGACTTTCTGTTTGAAACACCCAATAGGCCACACCTTAGGACTAACCTGTGTATCCCTTGAATCCTGAGCTAGAAAGTCTAGATGGAGACTTGTCAGCCATTTCTACATGCACATACGCATGCACGCACCCCACGCACTCACCCACAGGTAAGATTCCTGATGAGACCTAGTTAAGGGTCCAGGAATCACATAGCCACTTGGCTTCCGCTAATCGCCTGAGTCAGCACATTCTGTGTCCTGGACAGGCCCTTAGGGCCAGGACCGGAGGCCACTCCGGAAGGCAATGTTTTTTGTTTTTCTTTTAATCTTTTTTCCCCTCTTTAATTCCCCCTCCCCACTTCCACTCCTGACCTATGGATGTTGCCATTTCCCCTTAAGCACTGGATTTTTGAAGGTGGGGCGTCTCCTCCCACGCACCGGGGCCTACTGCCCCCAGGGCCTGGCACCCCTGGCACACTGAGGAGGGGGCCTGGCGCACCTGGGGTGTGGTCCGTGGCTCCACCTGGGGCATGAACCCAGGACCTTCTGCGTGTAAAGCAGATGTGCTAATCACTACACTGTGGAGCCACCTCTGAAGGTAATGTTTAAAGTGCCTATTCCTGGGCAGAGCACACCGCCACGACTTACCCTGAGCTGAGTGGAGTAAGTCCGCCTTAGCCAGTCAGCCTTAGCCGTCTGCAGGGCTCTGCTGAGGTGCCAATGGTTCTGCAAATGTTTCTGACAGGAGCCTACAAGGGCAGCCCCCGGGCTTGGGCTCCTATCCCAACCATGTGGGTAAAAGACACCCAGGCCTTCTTATTCCACTACCTAGGCTGGGTGGCTACATCTTTGACCTCTGTCCTAAAACCTTCCCAGACGGTTCCTTCTCACCTTATTCCACATCACTTCAGAAGCAGGGGCAATGGCCCAAGTCAGGGGTGATCCAGCTCCAGCTAAGAGGGGGCAGATGTCCCCTGGAGGGCTAGGCCAAAAAGAGCCTTACCCCAAGCATACAGTCTCATTGGCGTCTAAGCAAAGGACAAAAAACCATGGAGTAAGGGAGGAAAACATGGGGTAAAGGAGGAGGGAATGGTATAAAAACAGGAGACATTTTAAGTATATTTAATACATATAGTACCCTTTTCTGATTTAAAGTCACTTTATTAATTTAGGAACATGATAATACACTAAGGCTTTATAGAAGATCATGTTAGGTATATTTAGACCAGGGTTTCTCAACCTCGGCACTATTGACATAGTGGGTCAGACGATTCTTCGTTGGCAGTGTGTGTGTGTATGGGGCTGTCTTGTGCCTTGTAGGATGCTTAACAGCATCTCTGGCCTCTGCCCACTAGATGCCAACAGCAGCAGCATCACTGCAGTCATGATAACTAAAAATGACTCCAGACACAAAAGTCCCCTGAGAGGCAGAATCACCCCCTGCTCTCCTCACCTCTAGTTGAGAACCATTGATTTAGATTTAAACTTATAAATGCCCAGACTGAATGGAAAAGTCAAGAGAAAACAGCCAAGAGGAACAATTTTTTCATTGCCCAGAAAAAAAAGACAAGTCCTAGAAAAAGAGGATATTTTCTGAAGAGTGTCGGGATTTTTCCCTCCTATTTTCTAGGAGTTCATTCGTTTAAGCCCCTATCTTTTCCAGAAATAGTTTAAGGAAGGCTTGCAGAAATGTCGAGGGCACAACAGGAAATCATGTATCAAATGCAGGAGCAAAAGAAGAAGAAGGACAGTAGAGTTTAAGAGTTGGGAATGAAACTGAAAGGACCGCCCTGTGAGGTCACTGCGTATGGACCACACATTTGTGCTTTCTAGCAGCTAATCATTTACATAACTCAGTGTCCAGAAAGCATCAGGTTCATGGGATTCTGACAAACTTAAAGAATGCATCCCCAGGGACTTCACAAAGGAGACATTGATGTGATATAATAAACAAGGTCCTCAACAACTTTCCCGAGTAGACACAACCAGTTTCACAAGACTGGATCTACTACTATCAGTCCTCAATAGGGACTCAATACAGTTTGGCACTGGACATAAACCAGAACCATCAGGATGAGAGCTCGCTCTGCTGGGCTGCTCTGATCCAATGGACATTTCAGCTCTCTGGAGACTTGAAATGCATTTGCCCCTGTCGTCTCTAATCATTGCTTCTCTCTACTTAGTTTCTTTTTATATAATTTAATTTCTGTTTTTGAGTGGCCCAGAGGTCAAATTTTTTAAGTACAAATGAACATACAGTAAAAAAATAAGTTTCTTTCCCAGCCACCCAATTCCCCTCTCCGGAGGCAACCAGTGTTCACTTTTCGCTGTGTTTTTGATGTGTCTGTGTTATGCGCCATTGAGTCACCCCTGACTCCTGACAACTCTATGAAAGAGTGATGTCCACCATGTCCTCAGCAGCCCTGCTCAGCTCCTGTAGATCTATGCCTATGGCTTCTTTTATGGAGTCAATCCATCTCCTATTTGGTCCTCCTCTTTTCCTGCTGCCTTTTATTTTTCTCAGCATTACTGCCTTTTCCAAAGAACCCTGCCTTTTCATGATGTACCCAAAGTAGGACAGCTTCAGTGTTGTCATTTTTGCCTCCAGCGATGCTTCAGGCTTAATTTGCTCTAGAACACCACTTTCTGGCGGTCCAGGGTATCCACAGAGCCCTCTTCCAACACCGTATTTCAAATGAATCCATTTTTTTCCCTATCAACCTTCTTCACGGTGCAACTTTCACATCCAGACATGGTAATTGGGAATATAAGGGTGTGCATGACCTTAGCCTTGGTCTCTAATGACACATCTTTGCTCTTGATGATCTTTCCTAATTCTTTCATTGCTGCCTTTCCGAGTCTCAGCCTTCTCTTGATTTCTTGGCTGTAGTCTCCATTTTAATTGATGACTGAATGAAGGTAAGCAAAATCTTTAACAATTTCAATCTCTTCATTGTCTATGTTATTGAGTGCTGACAGTGAGCTTGAGATAGTATGTTATGACAATGCTGTCTGTTAAATACTGGCCCGTAAGGCTCTCCGTGTAAGAGATGTGATAAGGGAAAGGTCGATATGCTCTTGTGAAAATGATAAATCATCCAAGGAGTTGCCTAAAAGCCACCGTCATGCCTGGGAGGAAAGTCTCAGAAGCAGACCCACAATTCTCTCCAGAGAATGCCATCTGTGGCTTTTTAAACACAAAGACAAATGAGTCTTTGCAGGCCTGAAGGCCTACCGCCTAGAGGAAGGCCACAGTGATTCTAGCCTGGAAAAAAAATGCACGGTAGGTGCCAGTGGATGTCCACTCCTCTCCCCTGATACCCACCATCCTGGTGACATCTGGAAGGGGTGTGGGGAAGAGAGTATGGCTGACGGAATAGCAGAGGAGGGATTACTGGTATTTAGTGAGGAAGAATCTGCTCCACACAGGACACACAAAGAAGAATAATCCTGCCTCAAATTCCAACAGCACCTCCAGAGTGAAGCACTGGCTGGGACCCAAATCCGGCCTCAGCCCTGAAACATTCTCGGCAAAATCCCCCTAGGAGCCCTCATTGGGAGCGACCTCACTCCCTGGCGTACCCACCAAGAGGAACAATTTAGGGAATGTCTGCTGAGGTAATGGAATGACGCCTTGAGTGTGCTTTTATTTATAAGCCAGTTTAAAGCTGAGGAACAGCTACCCAAAAAAGACTCTTTGGCTTTAGAAGAGATGAGCTGTTGCCTTTCTCTCTGGCTATGATTAGTTAGCAGAGCCAATTGTCTGATCCAGATACTCCTGGGTGGAGATAATGAAATTTTAACCCCCGATACAAAGGAATGCTGGCCAATCCATTCTCTAAAGTGCAAGCCACTCTTCCCGCCTATCCAAGAGAGGGATCGCTTCATTCGGAAGTCTGCTGAAAGGGATGGAGGAGGGGAGGGTTTCTTCAGGCTTATGGTTTCTACTTCAAGCCAAGCGATGAGGATTCACCTGAATACCTGTTGCACTAGTGATGTTTCGTGCACACTCCTGACTTTCTTTCATGCATTCATTCATTCCACAGACTTTCGCTAAGTGGTGTCCACAACAACAGTTGTGCCGTGAGGATGAAATGAGATTCATCTGGTGAAGTGCTTACACAAGGCCCCGCACACAGAAATGTTTGGAAATCGTCTGTGTTGTCAGCAGGACTGCCAAAGTGCTGGACACAGTGCAGGACCCAACAGCCAATAGAGCAGGCCTCTGCCCTCTTGAAACTCCCAGTCTCACAGAGAGCGTTTCTCCTGGAAGCAAGCAAGGGCCCCTGGGGTGCGTGACGTACGCAGTGGAAGCATGAAAGAGAGAGCCTGGCCAGCCTACGGGTCTCCGACAAGGCCCCAGTTTCTGAGGCATGACCTCCCCCACAGCCCCCCGCCACTCCCACCCAGGCCACTCTTAGCTTGTTAGCAGATTTTTCCCTGCAACCTCCCTGGGCAGGTGGAGGAGCACGGGATGGGGGGCGGAGGGAGTGAGGATATTTACAGGATTTGTTCCCATCTCTAGTTTTCTAGAAATCTTGGTAGCAGTGTGCACTGCATTTAAAACAGGCTTTGGAGTCAGATAAAAATTCTTCTTATAAGCTGAATTTAGTTAAGTTTTCTTTCTTTACAGTGGGGATGACACCCATCTCACAAGGTTTTTTATAAGGTTAATTAAGCTCTGTAAAGCACAGAACACACTGCCCAGCCCATAGTAAGCATTACATGGCAGCTTTCCTATTGTGTATTCCTCCCGGCACCCCGCCATCATATTGCCATCATAATAACCCCTTTCCCTCGTATAGCACTTTACAGTTTGCAGAGTGCTTTCACAGACATTGTCTCACCAGATCCTCGAATTACCCTGTAAGGCCAACAAGGCAGGTATTACTTCCTCCACTGACAGATGAAGAAACTGAGTAACTTAGCAAATGTCACCTAGTGAAGGTGATCTGGGACAGCCTGCTAAGTCCACACCTAGGAGGTCGATGGCTTTTTCCGGAGGATGTTTTCTGGTGGCGTGATCATGATGAGGTAAGAAAATAGTATGGTTCTTCACTGGGTGCAGATGTCAGACAGCTTCCGCTGGAGCCTGGCTTCTTCTCCGCCCCTACCCAGCAGCACCCCCAGAAACTCCAGGGTACCCCTAGGGGGAGAACTGGCAGGTTAGGAGAAGGAAGGGGCCCTGCCTGGTACTGGGGAGGAGCAGGAGAGAGCCCAGGGGCGAGGCCTAGGGAGTGCAGCAGGCCTGGGCTGGGAGCCAGGATGGAAGGAGAGGCCGCCTGTAGAAACCACAAACTACAGCTGAAACTGATGTGGCAGAGAAGGCACATACAGTAAAAGTGTGTTATGACTGGCTCGTTGGTCTAGGGGTATGATTCTCGCTTAGGGTGCGAGAGGTCCCGGGTTCAAATCCCGGACGAGCCCTGCTTTTTGCTGGATTTTTCTTCTGTCCCCTGACACACGTATTCACTGTTTGCCCTTTCTAGAGTAGAAGCAAAGAGATGGCCTAGTAGTGAGTAAATAAAGGACTCTGAGGATAAAATGCCAGTCAGTCAGTCTCCCCATTAGCCTGTGGTCTGTATATACCCCATTACTTCCACTAAGGCCAAACAAAGTAGGAGGAAGAGACTGGCATAGCATCAGGAGCTGAACCCAAGAAACTTAGAGCTAAAGGTTGCATTGTGTTCGGCACAAAGAGCCTCTCAGAGGGACTCAGATGAACAGCAGTGATAAGGAGGTCAAGAAAAGACAAGCTCTCCACATGTGAAACCCATGCTATGAAATGCACTGGATTCAAAGTCCAAAAGCTAGGATTAAAGTTACAATTCTGAGTCTCAGCTTTTCTCTTGGTAAAATGAGAACAGTAATACATATTTCTCGGAGTTGTTGAAAGGATTAATTCAGAAACTGTAAGTGAAGTCTATGGCCATGTTAGCCTGAACATGCTCGATCTTGTCTGATTTCCAAAGCTAAGCAGAGTCAGGCCTGGTTAGTACTTGGATGGGAGACCATCTAGGAATATCAGGTGCTGTAGGTGTTAAAAAAAAAAAAACGACCGTATGTGAAAGCCCTTTGTAAACCAAAATGCACCTCACAGACATAGGAATTGTTAGGAAAAATACTAAAGACAGAGACTCTAGAGGGGAACTCCTGACAACATGGTAGACTGAATTAATGTAGCTGTCTCCTCACCCAGCGCCCCGTAAAACACACAGAGAGATACACCACATTAACAAATCGAAAGATAAAAACCACATGATCCTATCAACAGATGCAAAAAAAAGCGTTCAACAAAATCCAGCAAGTGGGAATAGAGGGAACATACCTCAACATAATAAAGGCCGCGTATGACAAACCTACAGCTAACATCATACTCAATGGGGAAAGGCTAAAACCATTTTCCTTAAGATCAGGAACAAGACAAGGATGCCCACTTTCACCACTCCTCTTCAACACTGTATTGGAAGTCTTAGCCACAACAATGAGACAAGAAAGAGAAATAAAAGGCATCCAAATTGGAAAAAAGGAAGTAAAACTCTCATTATTTGCTGATGACATGATACTATACAGAGAGAAACCCTAAAGATTCCACCAAAAAACTGTTAGAACTGATCAATGAATTCAGCAAAATAGCAGGTTAAAAAATAAATATTCAGAAGTCAATGGCATTTTTATACACCAATAATGAACTTTCAGAAAGAGAAATTAAGAAAACAATCCCATTTACAATTGCATCGAAAACAATGAAATACCTAGGAATCAAATTAATCAAAGAGGTAATGACCTGTTCTCAGAAAATTATAAGTCATTGAAAAAAACAAATTGAAGAAGATACAAATACATGGAAGCATATGCCGTGCTCATGGGTAGGAAGAATCAACATCATTAAAATGGCCATACTACTCAAAGCAATCTATAAATTCAAATGCAATCCCTATCAAAATGCCAAAGGCATTTTTCAGAGAGCTAGAACAAATAATCCTAAAATTTATACAGAACCATAAAGCAATCTTGAGAAAGAACAAAGTTGGAGGTATCACACTACTTGATATCAAACTATACTACAAGGCTACAGTAATCAAACAGCATGGTACTAACATAAAAACAGATACATTGATATGGAACAGAATAGAGAGGCCAGAAATAAATCCACACCTATATGCTCACTTAATATATGACAAAGGAGGCAAGAATATACAACAGGGTAAAGACAGTCTCTTCAATAAATGATACTGGGAAAATTGGACAGATACATGCAAAGAAAAGAAACTGGACCACCTTCTTACATCATATACAAGAATAGACTCAAAATGGATTAAAGACTTAAATGTAAGACCTGAAATCATAAAACTTTTAGAAGAAAACCTACGCAGTAAACTCTGATATTACTAACAGGAATTTTTTTACAGATGTATCTCCTCGGGCAAGGGAAACAAAAGAAAAAATAAACAGATGGGACTACATCAAACTAAAAAGGTTTTGTACAGCAAAGGAAACCATCAAAAACAAAAAGGCAACCGACTGGGAGAAGATATTCGCAAGTGATACTTCTCATAAAGGGTTAATATCCAAAATTTATAAAGAACTTATACAACTCAACAACAACAACAAAATCTAATTAAAAAATGGACAGAAGACCTGAACAGATACTTCTCCAAAAAGGAAATACAGATGGCTAACAGACATATGAAAAGATGCTCAAGTTCGCTAATCATCAGAGAAATGCAAATTAAAACCACAATGAGATATCACCTCACACCTGTCAGAATGGCTATCATCAATAAATCAAAAAACAGCAAGTGTTCACAAGGATGCGGAGAAAAGGGAACCTTCATACATTGTTGGTGGGATTGCAAATTGGTACAGCTGCTATGGAAAACAGTATGGAGGTTTCTCAAAAAATTAAAAATAAATATACCTTTTGACCCAGCAATTGCATTTCTGGGTACTTACCCAAAGAAAACCAAAACGATAATTTGTAAAGATCTATGCACTCCAATATTCATAGCAGCACAATTTACAATAGCCAAGATATGGAAGCAACCTAAATGCCCAACAACAGACGATTGGATAAAAAAATTATGGTTCATATATACAATGGAATATTACTCAGCCTTTAAAAAAAATGAAATCCTACCATTTGCAATGACATGGATGGACCTAGAGATTATTATGCTGAGTGAAATAAGTCAGATAGAGAAAGATAAATACCATATGATTTCACTTACATGAGGTATCTAAGGAACAAAAAGAACAAACTAATCAAAAACAGACTCACAAATATAGCGGGCAATTTGGTGACTGACGGACAGAGGGGAGGGGGTTTGGGGAGCTGGGAGAATGGGGTGAAGGGTTAAAGAAGTAAAAATTAGTAGTTGATAGTTGGACACGAGGATGGGGAGCACGGCAGAGGGAATGCAGTTAGCAGTAATACAATGGCTAAATGGAGGGGCAGAGGAGGGAGGGATTGTTTTGTGAACAATATAGATGTCTAACGAATGTACTGTATACTTGAAACTAATTTAAATAAATAAATTTATTTTAAAAAGCACAAAGAAAAATCTTGCATAAAATAGAATTTAAAAATATGACGCCCCAGGTGGAGCCACGGACCATACCCTGGGTGCGAGTGCCAGGCCCCGGGTGCATGCCGTGAGCACATGGGAGGAGATGCCCCACCTTCAGAGAAACAATTCTTAAGGGGAAATGACAACATCCATAGGTCAGAGGTGGAAGTGACGGGTCTTGTGGGGAGAATTAAAGAGAGGAAAATAAAAATATATGGACAATTGCAAAATTTATTTAAAAAAAAGAAAAAGAAATTCCCAGACATCAGAATCAAAGAAGGAATACAAAGCCAAATAAAAAAATAAGAGAAGGCTACCACAATGGCCCATAGTGAGTTTCAGACACAGATATATGCCCAGGGACCTAGAGCTGTATTTTAATGCCTCTGGTTATATGTGGCTTCAGCCCACAAGAGACAAGAAGCTGGATCTGTAGCCCCTGAATAAAGCTCAAAGCATCAGAGGTCTACTTTGTCCATGGAAAGTAGACTAAAAACAACACATATCAGTCCAGGGAAACAAAGAACAGGGAAAGTAATACAAGTCAACCCTGAAAGATTGAAGTCCCACGTCTGAGCAAATGCTTGTACTGCATCTGGATCTATGTTATCTGCATGATGCTAATACTCAAGCAAAGAAAGTAAGTATAAACCTGGCTTAAGACTCTTGAAATCCCTAGGAGTATCACACAGCCCCCATAGAAGCAAGAAAGAGCTGTGTAAGAATGTTTTCATAACCCAGAGCATATGGGATTCTCGCTAAACAAGCAAAAACAAAACAAAACAAAACAAAACAGACATACAAACAAAAAAAACACCTGCTGAAGAAGAGCTCACAATAAGGAAACAATCTACCATACAGAAGAGTCAGCATACACAGCAAACAGGAGAATTAATATTCCAAGAACTGTACGTAATAGAACTATATGAAAAATATTGTAAAATAAGTATACTTAAAAGCATTAAAGATTAAAGACAAGAAAAGTAACCATAAAATAAACCACAATAAAATATTGTACTATGAAAAAAAGCAGCTTATTCAGGGCGAAAGATAAAACATTAAGAAATGAAAGACATACCACTGAAATTAAAAACTCAATGATGCATTAAACAGTAGACTAGAGCCTGCTGAAAAGAGAATTAGTGACTTGGAAGATAGAGTTAATGAAACCATTTGAAATATGGGAGGAAAGGGGAAAGTGATGAAATAGAAAATATGAAAGAATAATTTAAAAACATGAGGGAGAGATATATTCATATATATGGCCTATATATATATTCATATATATATATATATACATATGTACATATGTGTGTGTATGTAATAAGAGTTTCTGAAAGAGAGAGAATGAGAGAATGAGGCACATGTAATAGATAATGGTTGAGAATTTTTCAAAATAGAAGAAAGACACAGTCTTCAGGTTGAAGAGTCCTGAGCTTATAAACACATTGTGGTGAAACTACAGAATACTGAAGAGAAAGAGAAAAGTCTTAAAAGCAACCAGAAAAAAAAAAAGGTCTTTTTTCCCTACAAAAATAAGAATTATATTGGCAGCTGACTTTTTAATAGCAACAAAATTTTATAGAAAAAAATGGAATATCTTCAAAAGACCAAGAGAAAACTGTCAACCTAAAATTCTATTCCCACTAAATTGACATTTAAATATTATAAAATAAGGACATTTTAAGACAAAGACTGTTTACCAAAGACTTTCACTGAAATGCCACCAAAGAATATATATTTTACGAGAAGGAAGAAATAAACTGCAAGAAGAAATGGTGAGCAGAGAAATTTACAAATATGTTAGTGAATCTAAACAAGCATTGAAAGGCACTGTTAGTAGAGTGTAAATTGGTCCAACTGCTCTGTAGAGCAATTTGGCCATAACTAGTAAAGTTTAATTAGTAAAGTTAAGCACACATTCTATGACCCAGAAATTCTACTTCTAAGTATCTTCCTTAGAGAGTTGTTTACATATATGCCAAGGAGGCACGTACGGCACTGTCTGTGGCAGCATTGTTTGTAATAGAGAAAAATGGAAACATCATAAATGCCCATTAGCAGAAGAATGGATAAATTATAGTATATTCAAACAAGAAAATAGCATTCAGCAGTTAAAATTCACAAAACATGAAACAATGTGGATAAATGGGAAAAAAAAGTTGAGAAAAAAGGTTTGCCTAAGAATGTATACAACATAATACCATTTAGATATATTTTAAGAACACAGATCATTGTTCTGTATTGTTTGTGGATACATACACATAGAGTAAAATTGTAAAACCATAAATAGAAAGGCTATCTTTGAATTAAATGTGGCAAGATACAAACGGTTGTTGGATTTCAGCAGTGTGTGTGCATGGATGTTTATTATGTTATTCCCTGTGTTGTACTTTTCTGCATGTTTAAAAGATTTGTATTTTTTTTCTTCTTAATGAAAGGTTCTGGGCATTTAGAAATAAGGGTAAAGAGAGATAAATGGCCGCATCAGTCCTCAGAGAGGATAATCTACGGGGTTAGGATTAGGAGAGAGGCTGAGTCCAGGGATTATGAGGATTAATTCAGATCATCCCCCTAAACTGATCACCTGGCTGGCATTCTGACCATTGCTGGCCCTTCAGAGCTGCATCCCTGGACCCTGGACCCCAGCCTACTTCTCCCCAGACCTATTGAGCCCTTTCCTCCTGCCTCTTAATTTCACCCCACCCTTACCCCAGTGCTGGTCTGGCCAGGGTTTGTCCAAGTTTGGGTCCTGAGAAGAGACTGGTTCAGGTGTCCCCTGAATGTTCTCCAAGTCAAAGATGAATGGAGACCTGCAACCCAAGAGCTAGGTAGAGATTAGTCCTAATGCTCAGGATCAGAGCTCCCCGAGGAAAGCTTGTACCCCTGGATGTCACAGTTAACAATGTCCTCCCCTTCCCCTCCTTCCATCAGCCAAGAGGTCAGCAGTCAAGGTCAACTGCTCACTGACTGTACTGACAGCCAGAACCAGAAGGAGCTGTGTGGTGGCAAACAAAGAACCACTGAGCTTCCAGCATTAGGCTCTGTCAGTCCCTAAAGCTCTGTGCCCCCTACCCTCTCAATGCCAATCCCTTTCCATCATCCCTGACAATTGCCCTGCTCCCCAAGTCTGGGCCTGATATCTGCAGCAGACCCTCTGGAAGGGGTCTGGGTGGGTTCATTCAACAGCCTTTCCCTATGACTGGATTGCCTTGACCATAGGATCTTGAGTGAAATCCTGTCCTCTGGAGTGAAACCTCCTTGATGTGCACTCATCATCTCTCAGAGTACCAGGTTTGGGGGATGAGAAGGAGAAAAAAAGGAGAGACAGAGACAGAGACAGACAGAGGAGAGAGAGAGAGAGAGAGAGAGAGAGAGAGAGAGAGAGGCTTTTATAGGGGAACGTTATCATTATTAGGCAACATTTAACTCCCTATGTGTGAAATCATATGTTAAATGATAAGACAGTATTAACTGCATAGCTGGGAGATTTATCTTGACTAATTTATTCTGTGTCAGGTACTTTGTCACATGCTGGAGATATAAAAATGACTAAGATACTTCCCAACCTTCAGGAAATTGGGCAGACAGAAGAGTAAACACCTGACCTCGACAACACAGAGTGACGGGCACTGCCTTAGAAGGAAGGAGGACAGGGTGGAGCACAGCAGGGACATTTAGTGGGGTAGGCGTGGGACATTAGGGGAGGCTGCCCAGAGGTGATTCCTGATAGCGGGCTTGAAGGAGAAGTAGGGGATATTCAGGCAAAGGACTTTTTTCCTGAGGATTAAGGAAGGCTCCCTGAACTTAGGAGCCTGTGTGGGTGAGCACAGACAATAGATGCCCATGACCTGTGAGTGGATATCAAGAGAGGGAACGGTGTGTATACCTGGCTTAGGAATATCCTAGTACTTTTCTGGCTGTGCTGGGACGCCCCAGTTCCCCAGTGTGTACCTATTCTTTCCTGGATGAGACCTGCAGAGATGTGAGAACAAGTACCTTGGGCGACTGGTAGACGGTCCTTGAAAGGATGTTCCTTGAATGATTGAATAAGTGAAATAAGCCCTCTGGGCTTCCACATCTCCTTTCTACGAGAGTGAAAGTCAGCAGTGCCCCACTCTGAGCCAGCTACATGGGCAGGGTCGGGGGTCGTGGCTTGCAGCCCACGGGGTGTGGGGCCAGGTGGCAAGGCCGGGCGGTGTTGAGAGGAGGTCTTCGGGCAGCGAAGGCTGCATGGGGGCACGGAGCCGGCCATCCTAAGAGGGGCCCTGGTTCTGGCTTGGTGGAGGCGCGGGGAAAGCAGAGAGATCAAGACCCGGTGTTTCACGAATGTGGGCCTCAACTTCCCTACTCCAGCCCTCAGGCAGCTGTGGGGCGCGACGGGCCACCGCTCCAGGCTGGGGCAGGCGGGAGCGGGTCCGCGTTGACAGTGCAGGTGGGGGCGCCGGCCTGCGTGTCGTGAGTGTGTCTGCGCGTTCGGAGCGAACAGGCCGCTAGGATTTGTCCATCCTTGTCCTTGTCCATCCCCGCCACTGAGCGGGGCCGGGCCCTGACACATGGCGCAAAGGGGTCCCCGCGCGTAGCTGACTCCGGTAAGGACCCACTGCCAGACCAGGAGATCTCGTCGCTCCCTCTTGGGGCAAAGATCATGCCTTCTAGCCCTTTGGAGCCCTGGGAGCTTGTTGCTCCCTCAAGCCCCCACTAGCTTGGGTCAGCTTGCCCCTCTCCCTCGAAGCGGCCATAGACGTGTCCTGGGCCCAGCTCCCTCGCCCTGCCCGCGCCCGCCAGTCAGCACTGGGTACCAGTGCAGGGAGGGCTTCCGGGCGGCGGCGGACGGCAGGCGGGGACGGTGTCAGGTGGCAGGGACAGGCCCCGCCCCCTCGGCCCGCCCCCTCCCCCCCCAACCCTGCGCGCCCGGCTCCCGGTCCCGGCCTCGCGGCTGCGGCGTCTGCTCCCGGCGGCGGCGGCGGCGGCGGCGCGAGAGGCCATGGAGGCGGGCGCCGGGGCTGGCGCGGGCGCCGCAGGCTGGAGCTGCCCAGGTCAGAGGCACCCCTCCCTCACCTCCCCACTGCCGCTCCTTCCTCTTCTCTATCTCTCCTTCCTACAGACCCCCACCTCCTCCCTCCCTCCGCTGCTCCCACCTTTCCCTCCTAAGTCTTTCTCCCTCCATCCCGCCCCTCGCCCGGGCCCGGTCTCCATCTTTCCCGGCTGGGTCTTCTGCTACCGGCCGCATCCTCCTGGCAGTTCCTTCCCTGAGCCCCCTCCATCTCGTCTCTCCAGCCTGGTGGTGCTTCCAGCCCTGGGGGCTCCTGCACCCTCTCCCGCCCCGAAGGCTTCTGAGCGCGGAGCGAGGGTGGGGCGGGCGAGGTCCAGGGAGGGGAGGGGAGCGGCTCTGGCCCAGACCCCTTCTCACAGCGCCACCCCGCCCCCCATCACCTGCCTCCCCTTCCACGCAGCACTTCACCCTTTCAGCCGCGTCTTTACAGCACCTGTCCCTTCTCCCATCCTTGCCCTTCTCCTCCTGTCCCCTCTGAGCTCAAGAGCCACACACCCTTTCTGTCTGTGCAAGGGAGAAGAGCCTGGAACAAGGGGTGCTGAGGAGGTTGGGCGGCGCAGGGCGGGGTCCCTGCAGGCCCAGCTCGAGGGGCGGCTGAGAGTGGAGTCGCTGCACTGGGCAAGCGAGCCAAGCACTTCCAAGGGGATTAAAGCCCCCAGGGCTCCAAAAGGGCTAGAAGGCATGTTCTCTTCCCTGCTCCGCAGCCCCAAGCCGCCCCCTAGCATCCCACAATCCCTCCTCTCTTTCTGCGGGCAGGACCCACAGTGACCACTTTAGGTTCCTACGAGGTGTCTGAGGGCTGTGAGAGGAAGAAAGGCCAACGCTGGGGGTCCTTGGAGCGGCGGGGGATGCAAGCTATGGAGGG
This sequence comes from Pteropus medius, assembly GCF_902729225.1. Classification (NCBI taxonomy): domain Eukaryota; kingdom Metazoa; phylum Chordata; class Mammalia; order Chiroptera; family Pteropodidae; genus Pteropus; species Pteropus medius. Next base: position 10,247,367 of record NW_024356249.1, on the reverse strand, counting down.
TGAGTTTTCCCAGAGAGCTTTCTTTCTCTCCCCATTGCCCAGTTTCCCTTCCCTTTTCCCTCCCCCTCCTGATCCCCAGCACTCTGGGCCAGGATACTGCCCTTTCCCCAGTTCATCGGAGCTCCCTCCGCCCCTCCTCAAGGCTCAGGCTTTGAGGGAGGTTCTGGGAGGTTCTGAGGCCCTAATCACCAGCTAACCAGGTTGTGTGTCCCAGGGGAGCTGCCAGAGAAAGAGGCCTGGTTGGACAGAGCTTTGAAGCAGCCTTTCAGCAGGGGGTTTGTTCTCACTGCCTGCCGACCCAGATCCCAAGCTGTCTCTTATTTTGAAAAGCAGGGAAATGAGCATGTGAATTGTCTTTCTGGTTCCACCATCACTAACTACATGTACAAGCCTTGTGGCTTTGGTTCTCTAGGATAGCTACTGCCTGAAAGAGACTGCCGGGGAGAGGGGCAGGTGAGAGGGCCAACCTCTCAACACTCGTGTCTCCATCACACCCATGCGACCTGGTAGTTGCTGCCAACACCAGGCCCCTGAAAGGATGCTGATCCATTTTCTAGGACTTCCTACGAAGCGTCCCCAGGTCCCTGTGCATACTCAGGGTGGGCAACCCTGCTCTCTCAAGGGGGTACAGATGATGCATAGGGTCCCAGATGAACCTTAGGCTGCTGTTATTAGAGAACGACCAGGGATTCAGAATTTCAAAACAAACGATCACCATCTAGACGAGAGTTTTGCTATTTAGAGGAACTGCATTGCAGCAAAGGAGGGGATGCTTACCAACCAGGGGCTGGGGACTAGCACATTCCATTTTTTTAATACATTAAAATGGCAGGCCTGCTTTTACACACAGGTACCTCAGACTTCCCCCAGTGTGGTCAGCAGGGGGAGTGGCCTCATAACATTCAGGGAGGGGAGAGGAACCATCTCCTCAACACACACACTCAGTGGAGAAAACAGAGGTGGACATTGTCTCCCCAACACACACACTCAGCAGAGAAAAGAGAGGTGGATGTTGTAGAAAGTTTTAAAAAAGCTATTTGATAGAGCGCATTTGAAAGAGCCCCCCAGATTCAGTAAAACATTTAGAATCACTCCATTTAGGTGTTTTCTTTCTCTTCCTACTGACAGGCAATGGTTTCTTATTATGGAAAGACTAATTTCTCACAAGCCACCTAGATAGTTTTAACTTTCTACAAAGCCCCAAACTGTAACTCTTGCCTCATTTGGCCTAAAGACACGTCCAGTGTCTGAATCCTTTCTTGACTACTTGTCCCACTACGCAGAGACCAGAACTGGAAGAAGCAGGAATCCTTATGCAAGCGTCACATGGCTGAGCCAGCCCCCAGCTGCTGGGTTGGCCCAAGCGCAAGGCAGTAATAGGAGGCCACCAGGTGCAGTACTGGTCCACAAAGGGCCTGGGAGGGGAATGGGCCACCTCCAACTGTGACCACCACATCTGAGGACTCATGAGTGCAGGTCCTGCCCAGGGGCTCCTTGAAGGACACCAGGTGGCACTATTATACCAGTCCTGAGACAGTGAGTTTGAGGGCCCTTGCAGGACTGTGGAAAGGAAGTTGGTTCTGACTCCTGGTGCGATGGGTATCTGTCCTAGGGGAAGTGTTACTCCCAGCTCTCTATGAGGAGGAAGAGGAGGAGGAGGAAGAGGAAGAGGAGGTGGAGGAAGAGGAAGATCAAGTGCAGAAAGGTGGCAGCATGGGCTCCCTGTCGGTCGGCAAGCACCGGGGCCTGAGCCTCACAGAGACGGAGCTGGAGGAGCTGAGGGCTCAGGTGCTACAGCTGGTGGCAGAGCTGGAGGAGACCCGGGAACTGGCAGGGCAGCATGAAGATGACTCCTTGGAGCTGCAGGGTGAGTGTCCATGAAAAGGCCAGAGGGCCTGGGCCCAAAGGCTCTGTGCTCACTGGATCCCCGGTGCCATCTCTCCCTCTAACTGCAGGGCTCCTGGAGGATGAACGGCTGGCCAGCGCCCAGCAGGCAGAGGTGTTCACCAAGCAGATCCAGCAACTTCAAGGTAATTCCTAGCCCTGAGGCTGGAGAGGCAGTGGCCATCCAAATACTTCTGTCCTGAGGGTTTGGCTGCAGCAAAGCAGACAAACATAATCCAATTCAGTAATTTCTCCTCTTTTTTCTCTTCCATTCTCGCCCTTTCTCCTTGTCTCTCCACTCTCCTCCTAATTTCCCTTCTTTTTGCGTCTCTGCCTGGCTCTTCTGTCTTCCCCTTCCCTTTCTTGCCCTCCTATTTCGCCCCTTCTATCTGTGGTTAACTCTCCTCTTTTTCTCTCCTTCAGCTGCCTCCCTTCACACATGCATCCCTTTTCCTTGGTTCTCCTGGTCAATGCCAGGGGTGGGTGATCAGGACTGAATTCCAAACCAGATTGCTTTTTCTGTCCCTCCAAGGGCACCATGGGAAGAGCAGCGAGCCAGTGAGAAGTGATTGGAGGGGAGTCTGCATCAGATGAGAATGCATCTCTTGCTCCCTAGGTCCAGAATTTGTGGCCCCCAAATCCCTTTCTTCTAATGCCCACATTCCCTTTGTCTCTGGGAAGCAGCAAAGCAGGCGTCCCACATTCCACTGCACCACCAAATAGGCAGCTTTTGTCACTTTTGTGGGCTTCCGGAAGGTTTAGGGGAGCTGCCCTAGAAAACAGCAGGGACTTTCCAGGGAGAACAGAGATCAAGCCAAAAAAAAAAAAAAAGTATAAATGGAGAAAAAAGGAAGGCCAGGAAGCAGGCCTGGAGAGGAAGATGCAAAGGTCGAGGAGAGGGAGGGAAAGATGTAAGCAAATGTAGATGCAAAAGCAGACGATGCAGCTGGGAGGGCAGAGGACAGGAACGGAGCGGATGTATTGCACGGGGCAAAGAGTGTGAGCACTGGCTTCAGATTACCTATATTCTTGGGCCCAGCTCTGCCACATAACAAGCTTTGTGCTCTTGGGCAAGTCACTTTTATCTTTCTGAGACTCGGTTTCTCATCTGTAAAATTTATTTATCAACCATTTACGGAGTCCCTGTATACTTGGAAGACCAACTATGAACGGGACAGACCAGATCCTTGCCCTAAGGAAGAGTACATTCTAATTGGGAGAGGCGGAAAATAACACAAGTTCAGGTGACAATAAGAGCTATGAAGACAATATAACAATATGATAGACATGGAGTGAGATGGGAGTTTATTTTTGACAGGGTAGTTAGAAAAGTTCTCTTTGAGACAATAACATTTGCACTAAGACCTGAATAATGAGAAAGATCTGAGGGAAGAGCACATCAGGCAGAAAGACTAGCAACTGCAAAAGCTCAGATGCAAGAAAGAACATGTATTTGAAAGACAGAACAAATGCCATTGTGGCTGAAGCAAAGTACACGTGGAGGATCTGGTAAGAGAGAGTTCTGAGAAGCAAGCAGAAGCCAGATTTCAGAGGTCCTTGTAGGCCAGCTGAGAGGTTTGGCTTTTATCCTAAGTCTAGTGAGAAGACATGGGAGGGTCTTAGCCAAGGCTGGAGTGATGTGATCTGCTTTACATTTTTAAAAAGAGCACTTTGGCCACTGTGTGGAAATTGGATGGAGGAAATGGAGTCAAAACAGTGAGTCTGGTCAGCAAGTTATTACAGTAGTCCATTCAAGAAGTGATAGTTGCCTGGATTAGAACAGTAGAAATAAAGATGATTCACAAGAGATTTTGAAAGTTGAGCCCTCAGGACTTCTGATGAATTGGACAGGGGATAAGAGAGACAAGAAAGATGGCAGCCTTGAGAAACTTGATGGTCGTCGGTGTCCTTTACTGGGAAAGACTTGGCAAGGAACAAGTTTGGGGGCTAAGGGAAGCATTTAAGACATGTTTTCTATGTGTTGAGTTTGATATGGCTATTGACATCCAAGTAAATATGTTAAGTTGAATATATGAATCTAGAACCAGAGAAGAAATTGGAGATGTAAATTTGGGAGTCATTAGCATACAGATGACATTCGAATCTATGGGAAAACATGAAATCACATGGAGAGATACAGGAAGAGGAGAAAAAGAGAGTCCAGTCCCAGGATTACTCCAGTATTTTAAGGTCCAGTATAGAAGGAGAAATGAATAAGAGACTGAGATAGGAGGAACTATGCCTCAGGTACGATGGCCATTGGGTTTTGCAAGATGGAGGGCTCTGGCATATTTCAGTGAAGACAGAAGCCTGATTGGATCGGGACTGAAGAGGAAAGGAGGTGAAAGGGAGGCGTGTACAGATAGGTCCAGCAGTCATATTTTGAAGAGAAGCAGAGAAATAAGAAAGCAGGAAAAAAATAAAGTCAAGGGACAGTTTTTGTTATTGTTTTTTTTTGTTTTTTTTTTTTTTTGAGATAGGACACACTAGATCATGTTTGTATGATGAAGGAAATGATCCAGTATAGCAGAAAAAGGCCTTTGCTTGGAGAAGGGGCATTCTTCCTTTCAGACAAGAGGGAAGTCAGGGGATCTAAAAGACGCAGGTAGCCAACTACGTGGGAAAATAAAGTTCTAGAGCGATTCCCAACTCAGTAGCTTTGTTTCTAGCATTAGATCTCATCCAAGCGGGGGCTGAAAGTCTGGTGAAGGCTCCCCCAATCCCCACCCCGCGAAAATAGTCCTTGCGCACGTGCGTTGCCGGTTTCCGCTAAGAGGGGGCGCGCGCGCGACCTCAGAGGTAGCTGGTGTTGCGAGGCCGTTCCGGCCGCCACAGCCCCTCGGGGCCGGACCGGCCTGCGGAGGGAGGCCCCCCAGGGAGACCACTTACGGGGGGCCGACGAGATGGAGGCCATAACCAGTAAGTGAGAACCGACTTCTCTGCCCACCCAGCCCGACTCCCGGGCCCTCGGACTCACCCCGACGGACCCAGCCCCGTTGTCAACCGGCGCCAGCTCTTCGGAACCGGGCCAGGCCCTACTAACTCCCAGCCAGGGTCCGCCCCGCCCAGCTTCCGGATAAGCCCCTCCCTCGGGCCTGCAAGCCCCGCCCCTCGGCCTACGGCGGGTCCTGGCCCTTTGTGTTCCTAATTAAGAGCTTCCTTAGGCTGATGGAGAACTTCCTTCATTTCCCAGTGCATCTGAGCATGCCATCTTTTTTAGGGCTAGACTCCCTAAGGGAGATTTGAAGCCGAACATCAAGGGCATATTAGGGAAGTGGAGATTGGTCAGCCCCCCACAGGAGCTCACCCCAGGCCCTAGGGCCTTTATCCTAATGTGACATAGGTGTCTCCCCCTCTAGACCGCAAGCTCCAAGAGGCGTAGTGGATAGAACAAGGACTTTGTTCCTTTCAAATAGGAAGGAAGTCAGAGAATCTAAGTGGGAAGATGCTTGGGTTTGGCACAGAAGGGTTAATCCATTAATACTTGTGAGTAGACCAAAGAGAAGAGGCAGCTGGGGTCCTAGGGAAGAAAAGACTGGCAAAAGATGCGCCAGAAGATGCACAGGTGAGCTTGGGAAAGTAGGGCAGGAGACTTTTCCCCCTGTCCCTATACAAATGCCAACTCAGCATTTGTATCTGTAGTACACCCGAATATTTATTCTCAAGTATCTATGTTCTGTTCTAATTTTTTAAAAAAATACCCAAACATGCAATTCTGTATTCGTTAGTACTCAGTAAAAGTTCGTTGATTAGACAAACCAAACCCCTGCCTCATTTATGCATAAGCACAGCAAATATTTCTCAAGCTGCATTATGACAGATACTGTGGCAAATCCTGGAGCTATAATGGTGAGCAAAACAGACATGTTCTCTGCCTTCATGAAGCTTATAACAGAGTGAGGGAGAGACCAATGTTTTACACAAACATACACATACACACAGTGCAAACTACAAGGTGCTTTGAGAGCATTTAATAGAGGACTGCTTAGTTTTTTGAAGAGGTGGCAGGCTAGGGAAAATTGAAATCTGAAGGGTGAGTAGAAAGAGCAGGAGTTTAGGGTGGGCAAGGGATAAGGACAGCGTGACTGCAAAAGGTTAAGGTCCTGACCCTCCCAACCCAATCCTCATTAATTCCCTAATGCTCAGTCCCAGTTTTGAATTCTCTACTGGTAGCAGTGCCCTTTACTCTCCACTTGTAGGTTCTCCTGATCCCGAATGGGTACCCATGTCCAGAAACCCTAAGATGCTCCACGGATACGGGGAGCTCTGACACATATCTTTTGTAAATTAAAATCTATTATAAAATATAGGCTTATGAAAATTCAAACAGCACCAATATATATCATATGGAGTGTAAAAGTCCCTATCTCATGCTATCTTGCTGCTCAAAAGGAACTGCTCTTTATGGTTTGGCACATAGATCTTTCCCAATCTTTTTCCATGTCTATGTATATTTGTGTTATATATTTATTATGCATATAAATATTTTTTTTTGCAAAAATAAGACTATAAATTTTATAGTTCATTTTTATTTCTAGTTAGTGTATTATGGAAACCTTTTTAGGTCTTCTCTCTAGATCTATCACTTTCTTTTAAATTGCTGCTGATATTCTACTTAACTGTTATCAATTTAAAAAATCCCTCATCGATTGACATTTATTTTGCCATGTTTGGTTATCATGCGATGAACCTACATTTGAATTTCAGCTGTGAACTCTAAATACACGTTGTTTTGGGGCCGCTACTTACCTCAGGCAGTTTATGGGAGCTCTGAGGCTCTATAATTCTAAGCTCCCAGACTGAATGGATGAGAATAGTCTGTGTAAATTTTTCTAACCAGAACATTTTTGGAAAGACTAAGGGCATCAGTAAAATACTATAAATTAGATTTGGTCTTTAATTGTCAGGCTATTCCTTAGAAACACTTAATACTTTTTGTTTGCAGTAGCCTAAGTTACTGCTTTTGGTGTCAAGCCTCAAAATCTACTTTTCTACTGTAACTTACTACATAGATTCCCTCTGTTCCCTTTTGAGATATTCCCTTTATTCCATACCAGATGAAACTATTCTTCTCTGATGGCGTAGAGACTAGGTGGTCAGGAGTTTCCAGATGAGAAATAAGTCTACCTTTACCTTTGTGCTTCTAAAATATGGTTAATTAGTTCCCTTATCCTCTTGACCATCCGAACCTCTGGGATTTGCAGGCGAGCTGCGGTCTCTACGGGAGGAGATTTCCCTGTTAGAGCGTGAGAAAGAAGTCGAACTTAAGGAAATAGAACAGGAGTTGCATCTGGCCCAGGCTGAGATCCGGAATCTGCGACAAGCCGCGGAGGATTCTGCGACTGAACATGAGAGCGACTTGGCGTCCCTGCAGGAGGACCTCTGCCGGATGCAGAGCGAGCTCGATGACATGGAGCGCATTCGGGGAGAGTACGAGATGGAGATCACCTCCCTCCGTGCGGAAATAGAAATGAAGAGCTCGGACCCATCCAATAGTTATAGTCTCTCAGATTTCTCTGAGATGCAAGGTATGTGAGCACAAGCCCTCCTCCTGTTCTGTCGGTAAAATCAGGCAGAGAGAGATAGTGAGTAAGAAGATGGTGGAAGGTAACCTTAAATCATGAATTGGGAACCTCTAGAAAAAAAAAAAACCTCCAGGTTGAATTCAAGACTAAAAGGGAGAAAAACTTAGCCAGATGTCTCACAGCCAGCCAATCCGTAGTCGAGAAAAAAATAGCACCATTGGAGATGTACCCTGAGAATTCTTTCTCGGAGAGCCATCCATCATTTGTTGATTCAACTCTGCTAACAGCCTTCCTGGAAAAGACTGGAGCTCTCCAGTTCTGAGATGGGAGTACAGGGGCCAGTCACCTTGGGAAACTCTTCTTGTTGCTCTGGCATCATGGCGCTTTGCCTGGACCACTTTCTGGGGAGGCTCCAGTCCTGTTCCCAAGCCCTGGGCTGCTAATTCATCGGCTCCTTTAGCCCTCCCCAAAGTAGAAGCTTTAGGGGGCCACAGATCAGAGCACAAGACAGCTAGAGAGGAAGGGAGGTTATTTCTAGTAATACATGAGGTACTCAAAAGCTCAGAGCCCGGCTTTCAGACAGTGAGTCTCCCAGCTAGTTGCTAGGATTCATGACATCAAAGAGTTTGCCTTTATTCTGAGGCTAGATTGATGATCTTGGTATAATGGGAGGGGCCCTGTATTAGGCCAGGTCAAGCAAAGGCAAATCAATAAGAAACCAAAGAACTGCAGGTTTCTCTACCTGTAACAAGCCTCTCAGAAGAGCCTTTGGACTGGCGATGCTAGGAGAGGGCGGCCAGCCCAGGGAAAAGGCTTGGACGGGACTTGTGCAGCCTTCAGTTCAGCATCTCGGCTCCACCGATTAACAGGGTGACTTTAGTCTTGTTATTATCTCTCTGAACTTCAGTTTCCACATCTGTAAAAACTGGTTAATAAAACTTTACAATTAGATGAGATCCTGAAACACGAAAAGGACCTTAGGGAAAAATGTAGAGAAATCTGACTAAAGTGTAGAGTTTAACTAATAGTAAAGTAGCAGTGCTGGTTCCTTAATCGCAACAAGTGTACCCACTGTCAGATGTTAACAATAGGGGGAACTAGGTGAGAACTCTCCCAGGGGATTCCGCACTGTCTTTGCAATGTTTCTGTAAATCTGTTCTGTAAAACTATTCTAAAACAAAAAGTTTATTTTTAAAAAAAGGAAAGAAAACCTTACAGAGCTATTTGGGGGATTAAATGAAATGCCTAGCACGTTGAAAGCACTAACATACTACATACTAACTGAATCCGAGGCCGAAACCATCAAACCTAATGCTTAGCAGATGGTTGGTTTTTAGTAAAGATTAGTGTCCTTCTTTCCGTCTATGGTAATTTGCAGTATTCCAAGGACTTCTAATTGGAATAAACATTAAGAGTGAATTTCAGGGCGTTGAGGCTGACAGCAGGTAAGATAGGCCTTGTGTTCTAATTAGAACAAGTTAGTATTTTTAAAATGTCAGTAGAATTAGTATTCTAAGAAAAATCTTAATCATGAAGAAACAAAACATATGGGTGTTCGTATTACTGCAGCATTCAAAAGTATTGGTACCTGGTACTTAGGGACTTGTGCTGGGGCATTTCAGCCGGATCTCTACTGATGCCTGAGGATGATATGCGGGTCCGGTTGGGATGGGCCCTTCTGTCGGCAGATAAAAGATCGTTAGAAAGAACTCTTGACCATGTGCAGGCCAGTGTTTTTGGTGTGGCAATAAAGGAAGTAAAAGGACATTCAGGATGCCTGGACTGTCTCTGAAAGGCCAGGACTGGCAGCGTAACACCTGGGAGCTCACATCTCTCAGCTTTTTGTACTAAAAGTATTATAGGAAGGCAATCAAACAGTTCAGTGGAAACTTTAAATACAATAAACCAAACAATTCAACCCTCACAAGCTCCTAAAATCCTAAGACTCTGTCTCGTTTTTGTTTTGTTTTGTTTTGTTTTTTACACCTACTGCACCTGGTCTTCCTAGGTGGTCTCCCATCCAAGTACTAACCAGGCCCGACCCTGCTTAGCTTCCGAGATCAGACGGGATCAGGCACGAGATTCAGGGTGGCATGGCTGTAGACTGGGGTTTTAAATATGGGCACGCAGGTCAAATCTTCTGTAAAGATGAAAGGAAGGGCAGTCTCTTGAAAGAAGACGAAGCTCTTTTCGCAGCGTGGAAATTTCTGGGCCCTGTCTTCTGAGCCTCTGCCTGTGGTATCTCTTCTGTCTTTAGAAAAAGAAGAGCTATTCAGCCTTCTGCTATCAGATTTCTAGGCAGGAAAATTAGGGTCTGGTTATCAGTGCTTCCTCCCTAGGACCTCACTTCTCTCTGCTTGTCCTCTGCAGAAGAATTGCAACAACTGCGGGAACGCTACCATTTTCTGAACGAGGAGTACCGGGCCCTGCAGGAGAGCAACAGCAGCCTCACAGGGCAGCTTGCAGATCTGGAGAGTGAGAGGTACAGCCAAGAGGCTATTGGGGCTCTGTAGGACTGGGCTTTTCCCTGAGTAGAACTGGTGAAGGCAGATGCTGATGCCAGGCTGATGAGCATCCTTCTGCTCCTGGAGAACTGGTCCTTCCCATGGTGTCCAAAGGATCCAGATACGGCCTAGAAGCAGGCTTGGGGATCTAACCCAGTTGTCTAGAACTAGAGTCGAGTGAGTGCTAAAGTTTAGTTTTCTTCTGTTCTAGCCATTGGAGTCTGGTTTGATCTCCTCTAGGGTAGATTGGAAGTGATTCCTTTGTTGTCCACATGGTCTCAATTCAGTCTAGTGGCCTCCAGTTTAGAGCTGGCTTGACATCAGGCCCAGCCTCAAGCTCAACTGGACTTACACTCATAGGGTTTCCCAGAGCCAAACAAGCCTTTGCAGACAGAGGTGCTTGGCACTTTTTCTGTACTCTTCTAGGGTGTTTATTTGAGAGGTAAAACACAATAGAAGACTCTTTACTATCTTTTGCCTAAAATGAAGGCATCGAGACCACACTTGGTAGGTGATGCCAGGCAGAGCTCTCTCCCAAACATGGCTCTGGGGTTCTGGATTACAGGACACGAAGAGCAACAGAAAAATGGCTGCTGGAGTCCCAAACACTAAGGAATATGATGTCAGCAGAGTCTCAGACTTCAGAAATGGATTTCCTGGAGCCTGATCCGGAAACCCAGTTGTTACGACAGCAGCTGCTGGGAGCCGAGGAGCAGATGCACGACATGAAGAACAAGGTAGGGGAGAGAGGCCCCTTTCATTGTCTCTCTCCTGGCCCGTGGGGGAGACATCTCCTTAGACACAGGGCTGACAAAAGAGGCATTGCACGATAGCAGGAGATAGTGCTCTGGAGCCTTGCTTGCTTGCCTGATGTAAATATTCTCCCAAGCCTGTTCTTGGAGTGCATGTGGTACATGTAGTAAGTCACCTTCTTATTCTGTTCCCCGCAGTGTAAGGAATTGTGTTGTGAGTTGCAAGAGCTACAGCATCATCGCCTGGCCAGTGAGGAGGAGCAGAAGCGGCTGCAGAGGGAGCTCAAGTGCGCACAGAATGAGGTGCTTCGGTTTCAGACTTCCCACAATGCCACCCAGGTAAACACTGATGGGAAGGGACTTTGGGGAGGGCAGAAGGGCCTCCATGGAGTCGCTGCCTCAGGGGAGGATGAACGCAGAGTAAGGCTGTGCCCTCCTGATTCTTGCCCTGCAACCAGGGCTACAGTCTACTGGAGACGTCACATAGCATTGCATTCTAGAAATGCAAGTCATTATTGAGTGTCTGCCTCAGAGAAGAAACCATACCAGAGACCTGTGGGAGCAACTCAAGATGTCTACATCTGGAAAAGAACCAAACTGGTCTGCTATTTCTTGAGAGTAACCGTTCTACCCACATCCTCCCCACCACAGAACGAGGAACTGAAGACCAGACTCTGTGCCCTGCAGCAAAAGTATGATGCTAGCCAGGATGAGCAGCATGAGCTCTTGAAGGCACAACTCCAACTTCAAGCTGAGCTCCGGCAGCTCAAAATCATGAAATCATCAGTTGTAGAAAGCCAAAGTGAGAAGGTAACAGCAACCAGAGGTGAGGGGCGACTTAGGTGCTAAGAGCTTTTGGGAAGGTGCATAAGGGTAGAGAGTTAAAACGACTCCAGCCACCGCCTGTGCAGCATCACAGGGGAACTCCGGCCACCCTTGAGTACTACATTAGATGAGAGGAGAGAGGACAACCGGTAAATGAAGGGCAGGAAGAAGTCAATTCTTAGACCGTCCGTGTCTGAGAGCGACTCTGGCAGAAGAGAGAGTGGGTGGCTTGAGCATCCCAGAGGTACTGCCCAAAGCCCCCTCCACCATAGGAGTTACTGTGCCGGCTGCACAAGCTGCAGCTCCAGTACCAGAACCTCATGTGTGAGAAGGATAAGCTGCTGGACGTGCAGCAGCAACTGCGGGAGGACCTGCAGTACCATGAGGCAGAGGTGCAGCGCCTCAAGGACATCGCAGGCTGCTTCCAAGAGAGCACGGAGAAGGTAAAAGAAGCTTCAAGTGAGGGAGAGGGTAGCAAGGCAGAAGCTTCTGGGAGAGGACTGGTATAAAGGAGGAGTGGGGATGCCAGGAGTTCTGTGGAGTGGCTGTTGGTGAGGAGGATAAAGAAGTGCTTAGTAGAAAGGTATGTCAGAGACTCACGACGCTCTCAGTTTCCTTGGATTTTAAATCAGAAAATGGGCCTATCAAAAAGAAGCCCTTTTTCTTTCCCAATCCCCAAAATGGAAGCCCCAGGAGGTCTCTGTGTAGAGCCTGTTAGGGACAGGTGCGTCTGGGGGAGCCCCCAACGGGATGAAATTGGGACTGGAAGGGACAGGGTAGGATCCCTTTAGCCCCTGTCTGAGAGGAGAGAGTATAGCCACTGGGGCTCCTGGGGTGATGGCGGGGCCTGCCTTCCCTGCCCCAGAACACAGAGATGCAGTCCCAGCTTGAGGAGATGAAGCAGCTGTACCAGAGCAGCAAAGAGCAGCTGGAACATCAGAAGCACATGTTTGATCAGCTGGAGCAGGACTTCCTGCTCTGCCAGCAGGAGCTGAAGGAGCTCAAGACCACCCAGTCCCTCACAGAGGACAAGGGAAAATGTGCTGATAAGGTAATTGTAATTAAGAGAGGTGAGATCTCCTGGGCACTTCCTCTGGAGAAAGGAGGTAAGGGCAAAAGATGAAGTCATCCATCCGCCCAAGGGGCTTGATGGGCTCTTATCCAACCACAGCTGAGTGTGGCAAGGCAGGAAACAGAGGCGAGAGTCCCATGCCATTAACTTTAAAACAGTTTGCATTGACCTCGACCCTAGCCACAGCTCGGGATCAGTACATCTGAATCCAGTCTGAACACCTGAAGGTTTTGCACATAATTCCACGTGTAGGGTATCTTGTCATTCGTGGAGAAGAACATACACATAGGCCCATATATATAAATTTTATTGTTAGAACTAGAAAGAGTTCTACACGTACCGGTTTTCTGAGGCAGATTGCAAACACTCTTGTCAGATGGCATGGTCTTGTGCCCAGAACACTGATTGGATATTAGAAGGACCTAGGCTCTTCCAGGATTTATTCCGTGACTTCAGAGTCATTAAGTCCTCTAAGCTTGAATTTTACCCAATTTAAATTGAACAGAATACTATTATCTTACTTCCTTTTAGTAATAAATCCTGGTAGTGATAAATAAAGCCCTCCTTATTCATTTTCTCTATTTTTCATAGTGTGTAAAATGCAAGTCATTATCAATTACTCTGTGTTGAGCACTTTCAGGATCACCAGTAAGGAAATGGCAAGGTGTTAAAGCGTGGTAGAGAACAGGCACAGGATTTTCAAAAAATGGTGGAACAAGTCACATTCTACCAGAAGACTCAGTAGCTCCTGCCACAGCCAACAGCAGGCCGTGTCCCCAGGGAAAGGCCTTCGGGAGACACAGAAGTGGGGAGGTTATTTTGGGCCCCCTAACAGTCCACCTGCCTTTCTACACCCAGGCTTACATTTCCCCTTTTCCTCATTCCATTCCCACTCAATTTAGGGGCCCAGGGGGTCCATGCCTTGCTCATCACCTCCTCTTCCGGTGGAAGAGGAAAAATGCTGGTGTACAGAGCTAGCTTTTTCTCTCTGGTCACAAAACAGCATTGAGATTAGTCTGAGAAGATTTGGGGTTTGGGAATCACAGCATGATTTAGTCTTCTCAACCCAAATTCGGCAATAGCGCCTACTTTTCTAAAGATTTAAAACACGATTGTGAAAACAAAAATGGGAAAAAATTAGTGTGACATTATGACCGTATTGGTAGGGAGCATACTTAGGTCTAAAAAAAAAATTGAGAGTAATGGGAATAGAAGGAACTAGAATGACCAGCAGGGTAGGAAAATGGCTTATAGCAAAGGAAAGGGCCAGAGGAGAGGGAAGCGGGAAGGGAGAAAGGAGAGGCGTTCATAACACTCCCGCTCAGAATGCTCTTCGAAGTGCCCGGTAAAGGAAATGTAGAGCAGAGCCAAATGGCAATCCCGAGCAGGCTGCTGGCGTCCCCCACTCAGTGTCTCGGCCTGGGTGCGCACAGCGCGTCTCGGTACAGGGAGGGAGACCCTGCCTGGTCAGGTGTAAGAGGTAAGAGGCCAGCCGCACAGGCAGAGAACCACCTTGCAGAGTAACCGCCCCTCCATGCTCCGCCCCGTCCAGTGTGATGCGCTGCTGTCCAGACTTACAGAATTGCAGGAAAAGTACAAGGCCAGCCAGAAGGAGATGGAGAAGCTGCAGATGGAGCAGTGCGAGCTCCTGGAAGATCAGAGGAGGCTGCAGGAGGAGCAGGGCCAGCTGCAAGAGGAGCTGCACGAGCTCACATTCCCGTTACCCAAATCTGGTCTTGTGCAGAAGGTAACCACAGCCAGGGAATGGCAGCTTACTGTGGAGAAACTGCTTTGAGAGGCTTCCCACGTGTGACTAGGGAAAAAGAAAAGGGTGGAGATCAGACTTTTTCTTTTCCTAACCGACCACTCCTTACTTTTTCACCACTCTTCTCAAACCAGAAAGCTGATTAGGATTGTACACTTCGAAATACGTTTTATGCTCCAGACTCTGTCCAGCATTTTATATTTAGATAATTAGTCCACCTGGAGAAAATATACTTGAAAGCACATTGTAAACTACCGAATGCATCCATATAGACGAGACCTGCTCATTACTAGCAGGTCTCCTCCACAGCAGGGCTCCCTCCACCCCAGGTGGGCTGTGCAGAGCCAAACCAGAGACTTCCAAGGGAAGGGCCCCCGGCGGGAAGGAGGCAGAGGTCTTTCCATGTGGCCGCCACAGTTCCTGCCCCCTTCCTTCCACTGTACTTCGCAGAGTCAGGACCTCCTTTCAAAGTTACAAGACCTGTGTGAACTGCAGCTGCTCTACCAAGGCATGCAGGGAGAGCAGGAAAAACTGGTACACAACCAAGAAGTGTTAATAAAAGAACAGTTAGAGCTGCACGAAAAACTGCATCTTTGCAAAGACTCTCGTTTCCGGGAAGTGTTGGAGAATCTGGAAAGTTCCAAATCGCCTAGGTCCTCAAGATATGGTCAAAACAAGGTAACCATAGCAAGAGGCAGGGACAAGTTTCTGGGGGCAGCAGCATGGCAGGGAAAGGGGCTGCGTGGAAGGGTCCAAGTTTGGGGAGGCTTGTGTTGCCAGGAGGAAGGATGAGGCTGAAGCCCTGACCTGCCCCATCCATGACTGCTCATGGGCTCAGTTAAGATGTGGCTTTAGATGTGGCCCAAAGACCTCACCCCCATGTACGCCCAGCTGCAGCCGTGTGAACACTTAGAACTGGGGTGACCCGAAAGCCTAGAATCACCTGATCATTTGATTCGGTCCCTTCAACATCTCATTTTCCAGATATATAATCCCGCTTCAGTTTTTGCTGGGATTCCTTGGGCCTGACTCGAAAGGTGTCATTCTTTTCTCATGAGCTGGTTGATGGTTGAGAAGTACACTTTTCAAGGATCAAAATCTGTAACCTTTCGGGGTTCTTCCTCAGGCCAATCTGGGACCCTTTATTTCCAAGAGAAGAGGTCCTAGCATGCGGGAACCTTGGTCCCGACCACACTGTCTTCGTTAGAACGTTGGCAGCAATAAGAGCCATGTGAGGGGAGTTAGGCACCAGCAGGGGGTCATGCCGTGAGGCCTCACTGGTGGAGATTTCCATACGCGTCTTTTGGGTTTGGGGGATGAAGTTGGTCTGAAGTCTAAGTGGGAGTAAGGAGGAATAGAGAGATAGTTTCAATTTCGGCAAAATCAGTCCATTCAGATATTAGCCTGGACAGGAAGATCCAGGGAATAGCAGGCGTCCAAACCGAGATTTAGTCAGATTCCAGGAGCATCAGATCTCAGCCTGGGTAACAGAGACCCAAAGCAGGTATAAAATATTTCCTTAACCGGTCAGATCTCATCCTGGGCATCAGCGGCCAAGAAGTCAGTCTCAGAGGGCCTGGGAAACCTGCCCAGAGGCCAGATTCAGAGCTGGGGCAGGAGTATAGGAACTCGTAGTGAGATCTTGGTTCCAAGTCTCCATCTTCTGAGGAAGGAATTCTTCGTCTGCTCACATTCAAGGCCAGGGCTGATTTTAGAATTGGGGGTAGAGAAGGGGCCTGAGTCTAAAGGTCAGGATAATGGGTACACCTGACTGAGGAGAGGGAAGGATAAGGAACCAGAGTGTTCTCGAGGCCCACTCAGCACTGCTCCAAGGAAAGAGAGATGTAACTGAATGCAGAAACAAGAGAAATGAGAGCTTGGAAATCTTGGAGCGTCTGCCCTGGGGAGATTTTCCCCAATGATCAAGAAACTGACACATGCCGGTTACCTGTAGGCTAAGTCGAGGACCTAGACTGTGGTGAGACTGGAGTGTAGGTGTATAGTTCTCTAAAGTGTGCTCTCGGACGTCTGCACCAGGAAGGGTGCAGCTCGGAGGACCGCGGTGTCAGTAACGATACTGTCTCCCTACCCACTCCCGGCAGTCCAAGGTGATCGTCGCTCAGATACGGGTTCTGCAGGATCTGTACGAGACCAGCCAGACTAAGCAGGAACTACTGCAGCAGGAGCAGGGGAGGCTCCAGGAGGAGCAGAAGAGGCTACAGGCTGACTTGCAGCTCTGCCTGGAAGAAATGCAGTTGCTCCAAGCCCAGTCCCCGTCTATAAAAATGAGCCTCGAGTCCAGCAAGAAGAATAGCACAGCCAACAGCAGTGAGATCTGTGAAAAGACTGACAATAACAACCTTGATGACAACGAGAGCTATCAGAAGAGTTACAGGAGCTCCCAGGCCAGCGATGAGAGCTTTCTCAAGAGCTACTACAGTACCACCAGTGAGACCTGTGTGAAGAGCCACCACACCACCATCAGCAGCAGTGGCAATAGCTCTGACACCTTTTACAAGAGTTATGTCACCAGCAGCACTGAAGACGCATCTGCTGAAGCTGAAGATATAGAGGTAAAAGCAGGCAGATGACAGGTCAGGCAAGGAAAGAAGGTTCTTGTCTTATTAAGACGTAAGTCACTGGGGAAGGGCACAGAAGGAAGGTGGGCAGTGGGGTCAGAGCTGAGCTGGGTAGCTTGCTGGAAGTAAAGGAGGCACGCCGCCCATCTAGTCTGGAGAGCTTTCTGTCTGGATGGAGGTCTAGGGTGCAGGACTTTTCATCAGCACAGTCACGGTGCTCGCTATGGGAAGAAATACAGGATCCCTCTGGGCAGCTTCAGGTCCTATGGCCATTGTTTTGTACCCAAGGAAGGGCTTAGCAAGGAGAGTGGGGTGGAGGGCAGGTGCATTCCAGGGTGCCGTCATTACTCCCCCACCCTCCACAGCACTTTGAGGAAATGGTCTCCAAGGTGCTGGTCAAGCTGCAAGGGGTGCAGGCCATGTACCAGTTCAGCCAGGAGGAGCACGACCTGCTGCAGGAGAGGATGAGGAAGCTGCTGGACAAACAGAAGTTGCTGAAGGAAGAGCTGGATGCCTGTGAAAAAGAATTCAAGGAGTGCATGGAGGGCCTTGGGAAACCTGTTGCCTCCCAAAACGACAAGAACGAGGTAACTGCTTTCAGGGAGGCAGGGTTTCTTGTGGGAGACCCTGGAGCCAGAGGAGGTCGTAGCCATTCAAAGAGGCTGAGGAGAGA
Source organism: Pteropus medius (assembly GCF_902729225.1). Taxonomy (NCBI): domain Eukaryota; kingdom Metazoa; phylum Chordata; class Mammalia; order Chiroptera; family Pteropodidae; genus Pteropus; species Pteropus medius. The sequence goes on along the minus strand of NW_024356249.1, from coordinate 10,229,788 downwards.
GGGTCAGGAGCTCACTGCCCCGCTCTCTGCACGGCTGTTCGCTTCCTGGTCAGATGGACAGAACAAGGACTGAATCCCGGGAGGCCTGGCAGTCTGCTGTGTTGCTGATGGACGTTTCCCAGGTGCCCACAGTACTGGCATTCGCTGATCATCAGGACCCTTTGAATAATTTTTTCTTTTTTCCCTATGCCACTTCTGTTCTCTGTTTTGCTCTGTGTCCTACAGCACTTCTGGTAGAGTTGTATTTTTTTCCCCCACCCATTTTCTTTAGTTATTTTGTGTGTATTTGTCTTTGTGTCTTCAACTAGATTGTAAGCCCCTCAAGGACAGGGCCATGTGTCCTTCTCTTGGATCTCTCATAATGCCAAGAAGAGTACTCTGCATCCACTAGCAATGGGACGGAAGGCATTGTCTCTGACCAAGAGCAGTCCACAGTCCAGTGGGGGTCACTGTGTGCACATGGGAGAGGCTCAGAGCAGTAGACAACGTGGGCCTAGGTTGCTTCGTATTGGTACTTGCCAAGGAGACCCTGGTGTGCTGCCAGAAGTCAGAAAAGAGAACTGGAGACTAGGAGGCAGGGTTGGGACTTGCCTCTTTTTCCAGGAAGAGGTGCAAGTGCCCAGGTACATTCTCAGGAGTGTACGATGCCGTTCCTTAGATGATTGTACTTAGTACAGAGAGAAATAGCTTGGGTGAAGTAAGAGTGCCCATCAAAAATCACTGTAGAATAAACCCTGAGGTTCAGAAGGGGTAGCCAGATAGTTAGTTATTCCCCAGACAGATCACAGTAAAGATGTAATTTAAATCATCCTTTTTGCATCACGTTAGATATAAATGATCAGATACCTCAAGTTACGGAGGAGCTCTCTGTACAACTGCGTTAGAGGATCATTTTCCACCGTTTTGTGTTTTCTTTATTATCTATTTCCCCGTGAGCTCCAGCAGGGACATTTCTGAGGCAGTGACCCCCAGGCAGGGCCCAGGAGTCCCGCATAGGCCCGGCTGTGGGTAACTGGCCCTCCACTACCAACAGATCAAAGAACTCCAGAGCAAGCTGCGGGAGCTGCAGCTGCAGTACCAAGCCAGCATGGATGAGCAGGGGCGGCTCCTGGCAGTGCAGGAACACCTGGAGGGGCAGCTGCAGTGCTGCCAGGAGGAGCTTCGCCAGCTCAAAGAGAAGCGGTCTTCTGTTGCCAAAGAAACCGAGGGAAAGAATAGCAGTAAGAACTTGAACAAGAACGCCAATGGGGTTAAAAATAAAAAGGCGTCCAAGGCAAGCCTGCAGAGTTCTAAGGGCAGCTGTGAGTCTGAAAAGGTGAGTAGGACCTATGCAGCCAGATAAGCAGAAAGGTAGAGGAGATCCTGGGAAGAAAAGTCATCTCTGCCACCATTCTGACCAGGTAGGCGTTTGTAGAGAAGCTCCTGGGGTCTCTAAGGTGTCCAGAGTAGTTTCATCTTAGTAGCAATTGGCTACTAAGTGGTGCCCCCTTTTCCTGTGAAGTTAAGGGGAGAGTGGAATCCAGGCCACTCGTATCTGGAGTTACAGCCCCAAAGGACCACAGCCCCTAGGCTGGACATCTGCTTCAGTTAACCTAGCCCAATTCTCTGGGGCCCCTGTTCTTCCCGGGTCACACGCCCAAGAGAAGGACCAAACGGATGAAAAGAGGAATTTATTCCAAGCACTCGTGCGCACACATGTGAAAGAGGACTGGGCAAAACAGGAGTCGCCACGTGGGGGTAGCAAGAGCAGTGGAGGTGCAGAGCTCGAGGATCTGGCAGCTAGCCATCTGGAGTGGCGAATGGCCGGCTAGACGCATCGCCCCTGGAGCCTGGGCGTGACTGCCCCCCACACTGCTTGCAGGGAGGACCATGGGTCCCAGATGCAGTGCTGGGAAGCACAGTGTTTTTGAGATAGTTCAGCACAGCCTCGAGGGCACGGATCTTCCCAGGTAACAGCATCCCCTGTCCTGCCCCACCTCCGCCCCACAGAGTCTGGAGGTGGTGCTGTACTACAAGGCCAGCCACAGGGATTTAGATGATCTGACAAAAGAGGGAAAGAAAGAGGATACGGAGGACGAAAACAAGGAAGAAATTAAAGAGGAATCGAAGGAGTCCTGGGATGAACTAGTTTCTGAGCCCCCAGACCCGACAGAAATAAAGTCCGTAGAAGGTGAGGAGGGCCTCGAAGACTCCCAAGACCAGGAGGAGAAGGAAGAGGACGACAGCTCTTCCCCTGAAGCTTCAGAGGAAAACAACCCCCTCAAAATTTCCGAGAGCAGAAAGGTAACCGCAGCCAAAGGCTGGATCAAGTGGGAAGCGGGCCCTTGGGCTCAGGCGCCTCAGTGTTCAGGGCGACCCAGCCCCAGGATGGACTTCTGTGGGTGGAGAGGCCAGCGAGCTCTGAGGCATAGCCCTCGGGGAAGGCAGAAATGGAGCCAGGTTTGGAGAGAGTGGTCTCTCTGCGGGAAATGGCAAACATAGGCCAATATGCCATGGAACTGTCCCGCAAAGGCCACCTTTGCTGGGAACCAAGGTGGGGTCATTGGAGTCCTACCTGATTTCATTTGCATGGTATCCCTGTGACTTACGTCAGGAGGGAGGCTGACAGAACGAGGCCTTCCATCAGCCCGCGGCAGTCACTCAGTCCTTCTCCGCGGTGCCCTGTCAAGTTTGACCTTTGTTGTTGCTGCTATTAGGAGTGGGTGGGGGGCTGGCAGCATCCACTGGGCTCTATGAGGCATGAGGGTGGGGGCCTGGGTGATCAGAAGTGGTAGTCAAAATAGTTCTATCCGTACAGCAGGGGCATTGATCAGTCTGGGGAGACCAGCCTGGACCCTAACCTTTTAGTAGCTGGATCTTGAAAGGCTGGGGTGGGAATGTCCCGTACAAAAGCGTGTCTGCGTTTTAACAACCGATACATTGGTCCAAGTACGTACCAGCTGAATTCCTGCTGTGGTTGAGGCCAACTGGGGCTCTGGCTCTCTGAGGAGTTCGAGTCCTTCCCGAATAAGCCCTCAGTTCACAGGCCAGGTTCTTTCTGCCTCTCTAAACGCAGGGGAAGAAAATCAGTCTCTTGTGGCGGGGTGTCCAGCAAGCTTTAAGGCTATCTGGGATTTTCTGGCAGTTCGGTCTGCAGCACTGGCTTCGGATCCAGCGTGCAGCCCTCTCAAGCTTGTGGCAGACCACAGCTTCGGGAGCTGAGAGTGGGAGCAGTCACAGCCCCTCAGTGTTGTATTTCTTCGACTCCATCGTATTCCACCACATTCTGGTTCAGAGCCTCGTAGATTTCCTGGCCTTGGGTGCCACATTTCTGAATGCCAGACCTGATTTTTTTTACATCGAAGTCGAGCACATTCTTGGTGTCAGCATATGAAGGTGTCCTTTCGGCGCGGTGGGTCCTGTATCTTTTGCAGGCATCTCTACTGGCAATGTGTCACCGCCTGCAAACTCACTTTCTCTCTGGAAGATTGTTGCAGTGAAAGAACTAGCTCTTCTCCGCTGTTAGCTCGTTTGAGTGCATTTTGTCTCTACCACAGCATTACACTCCTAGGGCATCGTAGGGACCAGAGCCCACAACACTGAGGGACTTGATGGAAAGCAGCCAGAACAAGGGGCTAACAGACATGTAGCCGGGCAGGAGACGAGTGCTTCCTAGGGTGACCCAGGCAGAGTTTACATCGTACTCATCTGCAGAGCCCAGCTTTACTTTGCCAGAGATTCACCGTTTTAGTTACTGACCTATGGGAGAGGTCTAGGTGCAGATCACCCCTGCTTAACAAAGATATGAGAGGGATACAACAAGCCAGAAAGCCGGAGCCATCGCCTGATTGGGACCTCAGCTGCTGCTAAACCCATTTCATTTTGCATCTTCTGGAGGCTCCCGGTGGGAAGAACCAGGCCCGGGTAACAGAGAAACATTCTGCCGCTCCCACGGACCACTTGTTTAACCTCTGATCTCTCTCTGTTTTCCTTTTGTTTTCTCATCTTCGTTATCTGTTGGATTCATGTGTGTTGTGTCTTTTTGCCACCTCTCATCTCCTGGCCTCTCGTTGTGCTTCTTTCTCGTTTGATCTGTTGCAGCCATCCCCTGCCCCCAATCCCCCCATCTTCTCCTTGCCTCTCGTAGGCCTGGTGGTCATATCGGCTTTGCTCTGGTGCTGGTGGGCCGAGACGTCGTCCTAACACAGGTACTGGTATTGCGTCTTCTCCTTCGGAGGGATAGAGGGAGGGTGCAGGTTGCCCTGGCCTCTTCTCTTTCCCTTCTCTCTGAGCCGCTTGCTTCTTGCTTTTGCTGTTTTAAAACAGGCATTACGCAGGTCTGAGATTTAGCCCTAGTTTTGCCTCGGGCTCCTGCAAAGCCCATGACATGTCTTCATAGCCCATACGGAGTTAGAATGCTTCCCGTTGACATGGTTTGAATTTCTGTCTTCTCACTGGGAAAAATTTGGATGAGCCCAGCGCTGTGGCTACTTTCAAAGCTGCCTGACTACTTCCCACGAGCTGATGTCTGTCTGCAAGGCTGGCCTGGGTGCTCTTTGTCTCTGCTTTGCCCCAGAGCCAAGCTCTCTCTGTTGTCGCTACCCGGGATGTCAGAATAAGGAGTCACTGCTTCCCCTGTTGTGTGAGAGAGGAGGGCAACTTCAATTCGTCCTTCAACCTTGGGGAAAATGAGACCGAAACCCCTCCATATTACTTTCTACTGAGAAGTTCTCTGATTTGGAGCTTCTTGTCTCCAGAAAAATCAGAACGAGAGTGCCGGGAAATATTTCCTAGTTCTTTGGTTTATCCCTTTCGGGGGCTGGATTCTGCTGTACCTGGCTTTCCAAGCTGGGCTTTCTGGAGAGAATGTGGTATTGGTGAAACATTTACCCCAAGCGGAGATGCAAGCGTTTTGGGGGAACTGAGACTGGTACGTGCTGGGCGCCTTCCAGTTGGCCAGTCCGTGTAATCTGGTCTGTCGACGGGATACCAAATTCAGGAGGCGGAATGCGGTCTTATGGCCCAATGTAGAACCCTAGGGTTCCACCTGTCTTCTGGAGTTTGTAGGCTGTTCTCTCTTGGCCTTCGTTGGCTCCTTTCTCATGCTGCCCCTGCCACGTCCACTCCCCAACCCTCTCTCCTCACATCCCGGGAGATGGAGTGTAGTTGGCTTAACGGCTTAGGTTCGGAGTGGCAACTGAAGCACATGTCGGTAGCTCTTACCAACATTTCCTTTTCTCTCCTTCATTCCCACTCTCACTTTTATTTTCTCTTCAAATGCTTCTTTCTATCTTTTAGACATTCCGGTTATGCCCGCAATCTTTACCTCTTTAGTGACGGGGTCTCTCCCTGCACCTGTTCTCCCCTGTACACTTCCCGATTTCTAAGTCCCTGTAGGATGACCCGGAGCACTCAGGCATAACCTTTCACCGACTCAGACTCTAAGGACTTAACTTTAGCAACAGATAAAATTCCAATCCTGTTTCCTCTTATCATCTCTCCTCATTTCGAGAGATTTTCTTTGGTCGCTTCCAAGTAATTAGGAAGACATCATATTTCTCTTTATTCAGCTCCGGATCACGTTAGCTCTCTCGATAATTAATATCACATTGTTAACTTCAAATAATGTTTATACAACCCCTTTGCACAGTGCATGTGCCAAGCCTCCCCTCCCCCTTACCCGTAGTTGATTTTTTTTAGATCCAAGGCAGAATTTTTCATGTATCCCTATTAGAGATAAACCATTGATCTAACCTGTGAAGTTTTTTGTGTTTTGTTTGTTTGTTTGTTTGTTTGTTTTTTAATTCTCGACTCTGGTCTCAAAATATTCCCTTTCCCTACCATCTTCACATCATCATCCTCAGGGGTGAGAAGCCCACCCTCATATCCTCATTCACGTTACAGAGGAGGGCCGAGCCTCTCAAGTGTCATCTCTCCAGTCTCTTTTATCCACCTTATTGGTCACATCATAAACTGTGCTGTCATCCTACTCTCATTTCTTCATATTTTCTCCAGTGATACCCTGGAAAACTTTGTCAAACACCTTTTTGTTTGTTTGTAAGAATATTTATTCAAGAAAAAAGAAGTCTTTTTAAAATTAAAATTGGCAATATATCAGATCGAGGTGTACAGTATAGCGGTTAGACATTTATATAGTTTACAAAGTGATCTCTCTGATAAGTCTGGTACCTATCTGACACCACACGTAGTTATTACAATATTACTGACTCTATTCCCTATGCTGTACTTCACATCCCCAGGACTGTTTTGTAACTACCGATTTGTAATTCTTAATCTTTTCACCTTTTACACCCAGCCCCCCCAACCCCGCCCCCCATCTGACAGCCATCAGTATCTATGAATTTGTTTCTGTTGTAAACACCTTGATTAAGGCTAAAATATGATTTTCTTGATCCGTGAATTTAGTAACCCAGCCTGAAAGGAGTGACATGACTTAGCCCTCTGTGACACCCAAACCAGCCCTCTGTGCAGCCTGTCTGGAATCTTGCCTCTGCCCGGCGTAAAGGGCACCAGTTCTCACTTGCGGGCTTCAGCTCTTTCCCCTTAAGACGATCAGATGGACATTTTTAGCAGTGCGCACTAGGATGTAATCATCTGCACATGTAAATATTTTTCCTAGCTCCCTTATCAGATATTGTTGTACATGAATTGCTCTGTATACCCACCTCCGGCATTGTTTTTGCTTTCCATTTCATAGCTTATGTCCTTTTTAGTAACTATTTCTATAAGGAAATTTTTTTGTTGTTCTTTATAAGTTGGCTTAAAATCTTCTTTTCAGATCCCTCATTCTCTGAGCAAATGCATTCTTAGCATCAATGGGCTGTATTCATCCTTACTTTTGTTACTTTTCCTCATAGCTTACAACTAAAAACCCAAATTCTGTCTTTCAAGTAGTACAGCAAAAAAAAAGTACTGAAAATGGGAACTATTTCCCCAAGTATGTATTTTCTTGTCCAAGATTTCATGTTCCCTAAATGATGTTTTTTGTTGTCCCACGAATCAGCAGGATTTGCTATGGTCAGCAGAGCCTGGAAGCCTCCGCCCTCTAGTACATGCTTAGGAAGTCAGTCGACACACCCAGCGGCTGGGGGTGTTTTAATGACCCTGGCTGGCATTTGCCTCCCAGGGCCAGTGACCAGCTTCCGCAAATTTCCTTGGGCCAGCATCATTCTCCACGAAGGGTTTGGGCTGCCTAAGAGCCCCATATTTGCCTGCACTCTGTGGCACACCTTCTCCACTTCCCCCGTTTAGTCTAAACATCCTCTTGACTCTTGAGTTCATTCTCTTCCATGAAACTAATGAGGTGCTATTGCTTTTCCCAAAGGCCCACATTTTTTTTTTTTTTTTTTTTGCCGTGGAGTTTGATCCTTTCTCAACTGCACCCATTTGGATAGTCTGAAATCTGACTCACGCGGGAACTGGTATTCTCATTCCGTGGGGCGTGCTTACAGGCAGTCACCTCGGGTGATACACATAGTATTGTTCCAGGATTCTAGTGGTGCCAGGACTCAGACGGCACTGTCTCCAGTGGTTACCCAGGAGGTAAGAGGGACCGGACCATGATGGTCCTGAGGTGTCTCCAGCACCAGTAGGCAGGGGATCTCTGGCTTAGGGAAGGGTTCAGAAGGCCAGGCACTACTCACCATTTGTCTTTGGTCCCCACAGAACATGTTTGGGATGTGGAAGCCTATGGTGTTCTTGGCTCTTGCAGCTGTGGCTCTGTATGTGTTACCCAACATGCGACAGCAGGAGACAGAGTTCTGCCTCATGGAGTGATGGCAGACCTGGGCCAGCCAAGGGGGCAGATCCCCAGTGGCTACTACCCTCAGCTTTGGGCAGGACACACTGTGCCAGAGCCCCCACTCCACCCATATGTCCCATGTGTCCCCATCTTCTTAGCCTCAGTCACCCAGGCTGGAAAGGCTTATGGGGAGCTAGCTGCTGGCTCCCATCTCCTCCTGCCTTGTATAAGAACTTGAGTTCCTTGTAATTAAATATCAACCTAACTACATAAGACTTTGTGGCTTTTTTATTTGCTAAATACCTCACAACACAACCAGAACAGAGCGGTTCCCCTTAAGCCAGGTACCTCGCAGAGGATCTGGCTCCTAAATGTGATTTCTCACTCTACAGATGACCTCAGAAATGAGGCTGGCTCCTTGTGCTGCCAGCCGAATCACAGATGGATTGGTCTTTGCATATTAACCTAATCTCAAGGAACTCGCCTGGGCACACAGAAATGGAATGAACTGGGTACTTTGTGCGAGAGGGACCCAATGACCTGCCCTTAGGTTCTGTGCCCACACCTATCTCCTGCGAGAAGGATGCCCTGAGATCTGTGTGTGAGCCTTCGTGGCTTAGTCCTATGACTTCTCAAGGGATTTGCTCTCAGAGATGACTTATTAATCACTCAGGGCCTTGGCTGTAAACAGGTGGCACACTCAAAAAGCTTTAACTGAAGAGTTTAATGAAGGGACAATGTATAGAAGGCAGAGCTAGGAGAACCAACCAAGAATAGTGAAGTCCCCAAGCACCAGCAACAGTGGATAGTGACTATTACCCCAGGCCTGAAGCGGGAAAAGGGGAGGAAGCAAGAGCTTGAGACCTAAAAAGGGCCCCCAGATACGCATGGTGGCCACAGGGGGATAGTAAGGTGGCCTTTACCACAATGAAGTTTATGTACTCCCCAACCCTCCTCCCACCTGCCAGTTTCCTGTTGGTAACTGATCCCAACTGGGAGCCAGAGAGCAGAGGTGCCCAGGTGACATCATCTTTTGAGGTCAGCTTCCTGGAGTTCAGAGTGGGACAGAGGATTGAGAGTGGGTCTCAGTAGGGACAAGCAGAACGATGATGATTTATGAGTGTCCTTGTGATTGGTTCTTATCACGAATGTTTCCATTTGAAAGCCCCCAAGTATATTCACAAGCCACAGTGGACAGAATGGCCCCCATGACTGCTAGTTTTCCGGGACCCCTCTCTCTGCCTCATTTCCACCTGATGCCAGAGAATTCTGTCTCACGCACCCAAATAATCCAAAGCAACCTATAGCGCATGTAGAGTGGTGGGCACTGCTGAGCACTAAATGAATTTATTTCTTCCCTAGCTTTTCCTTGGGGGAGTAGCAAGGACATTTAGAATTTAAAGTTGTGTGCAGCCTAGAAGAGTGACAAGGCTGAATTGGGAGTCCGTCCTAGTGGGCATGGGGCTAGTGCTGAAATCGTGATCAGCCCCTATAAACGAGGCCACACCTAGGCAGATCGAGGGCAGTGCCACATGTCCCTTTTGCCTCCCTCTGAATGACTATCCTTTGAACATAGTACTGACCTAGCCCCTCACTACTTGAAGAGTAACTCACGAACCTGCAGCATCAGCATTTTGAGTTTGTTAGGCAGAATCTCCAGCCCCACCTCAGAACTACTGACACAGAATCTGCATTTTAACAAGATTCTCAGTTGATTAGTGTGCACAAGTGAGAAGATCTGTGTGTGAGCAGATCATTAGTGAGGAGCACTGTCCTCAGTTATATTAGATTGTGTGTTCTCAGTTGTAACCTAATTGAAGAAATTCCTTCACAACCCACTTGGTGCCACTGACCCCTTGCTGTTGAGTGTAATGAAACCCTGCTTTTCATCCACTTTACTCTGGCCACCAGTTGGCCAGAGAACATATTTGGTAGAAAAGACTGGAAGGTTACCTACCGCCAAAGAACACTGACTTAACTTGGAATTAGAAGTCAAGGCGGAGGTCATGGCCTGGTAGGCATTCGGCCCCAAGTCAGGACTTTATCCGGTCCTTCCCGGGCCTGAATCTAGAGCCTGGGAAATGACAAGAAAATGGCTCTGCTTTCCCCCAGCCTTTTTGCTTAGAATACAGAGCTCTTCTCTTCAGGACACTTGTCCCTGATGGCTCATTTTAGAATGCCTTCTAGGCTTTGACTCCTGGGTCTTATTGATACGCTGTTACCAGAGGAGACTAAAGAGGTCTCTCTGTGTTGAATGTCACTTTGAACTGGCTGTGAGTCTACAGGGGTGTCTTCTAGAAGCCACAGGCAGTTCATGCACCCAGGCCGAGGTACAAAATAGAACCAGGACTCCAAACACCTTCAGGGGCCTCCATTTCCAGCTCTGCTGCCCTCCTAACTGCTTCCTTTTTGCCGTGTCCCAGCACGACAGCCCGCTCTGCTTTCCCTTCCCAGGCTACGTGGCAGAGCACACCACCCGCCACTCCTGTCAAGGACCAGCTGCTATTGGGGGGCAGGTTCTAAAGATCAGAAGTACTCCGGTTCTGATTCCGGCAGGTGGAATAATAAGATTCAGGGAAGGGAAGACCCGGAATAGGATGGAGATCCTGGCAATGGGCTCTGCCAGGGATAGAGACAGCTGGGAGGAAGGCCTAGCTCACCAGAACCCACATGGTTCCCAAGATACTAGCAGAGAAAGCAGACTATTTTTCCTAATGACCTATTAGCTGCCAGGCACCAGGCTAATCATTTCATGTTACCTCCTTTCATCTTCATACATAAAAAATTGCTATGAGAACACACTGTTAAGTCCATTTTACAGTTGAGAAAACTGAGTTACATTACCCACCCAAGGTTACAGAGTCTATGGATCTTTCCATCCTACCACACTGTCCCTAGCAGCCAGGACAGGGCCACAGTCAGTAGCATCACTGGTTGTCAAAGTGTCTGCTGTGAGCCCTGGCCAGGCTGCTATCATCACAAGTGACTGTGGAAATGTCCCTGGCTCCAGAAAAACAGGATTCTCAAACATGGCTCATTGGAGCCACTCATTCAGACTCTGCTCAGCTCGAGTTAAATATGACCACTGTCCATGGCTGACGAGCCCCTTGATGGGAGAAGTAGGGCCAGGTGAAAGGCCAGGCAACCTGGTCCCCTGAGACAGGTCAGCGGGTGGTGAGTCAGGGGGCTATAAATGGCCTGTGGCCCCAACCAGCACTGCCCCAAATACTCAGCTGATGAAACCCCTTGTAAGCCCCTCTATGTGCCCCTGCCTCACTTGGGGAGGAACATATCGGCTCTCAGGGAGGCGGCCCCACTTGGCAGGCCACTGGACCGGCATTGTGCACGGTCTGTTCTAGTCCTCATGGCCCGGCCTGGGGCCTGGGCTCATGGGCTATATTGAGGGCTGAGTCACCAACCTGCGCCTGGGTCAGGCTGCTGTGACTGGCTGGCTGGGGCCTGAGTCAGGCCCCGATTTATCCTGGAGAGCAACAGTCTCAGGTTTCTGGGGGAAGGGGGGTAAGGAGGGTGCCGGGAACCATCCTTGGCACTGGGCACCCTGCTTTGCTGAGACCATTCACTCACTCCCCCGGGGCCTCATACGAACTGCCTGGAGAGAGAAAATGAGAAGGGAGAGAGAAGAGACTTCTTTCTCCACTCACTGGCTTCCCTCTGAACATTCCCACCTCAGCGGAGGCCCTCGACTGACTGGGGAATATCAGGAAATGCCCACAAAATAGGGCTCTGAGCCACTAGGATTTCTAAAGGAGCCGTTGGCTCCAAGCTGATCCGCTTTACCGCTTTGTCTCCTTCCCAGCAGTTCAGAGAGAGGAAGCCGTCCTTTCTCAGACCTGTGATTCGGTATCTTTATTAGGGCCTCAAAGACATCGTTGAGCCTTGAGCTGACACCTCAGGTTAGGTGTCAGAAGTCTGCTTTTCCACACACACACACACACACACAGTTCCCTTGTGAGACCCAGCTATGTGTCATGTGTTCCCAGGAGCTGAGCATCTCTCCACAGGAGAGCTCAGTCTCTCAAGTAGATGGACAGCACTAATGCCCGGTGGTTGGTTTTGGCCATGGGACAAAGGTGGCATGGGGGAATGAGAGTTCTGGAGATAGGGAGGGGGGTGCCAATAGCAGAGTGGAATTCCTGAGCACCTCGTCACAGGCAGCCGACAGAACATGAGCCGCAGGGCCCAAGCTATTTATACCTTGCCTGTCACTATCAGGGCCCCCAGAGCTCCCCCCACCCCCTAAGCCACACACAGCAGGTCTCTTTTCTGTTTCTGGCCCCTTCTCCACTCCTCCCCCTCCCTACCTAATGAGAGGGAAAGAAATCATTTATGGACCCTTTTCACCGTAAGCACTGCCCCCCACAAAACCTCTGAATTTCTGAGTTCCATAATGGGGATTGCCCTCGTTCTGCCCTTGGGAGATAGCCTTCAGAGATGCCCACTGTCCCCTTCCTTTTCACTGGGCCTGGGGGTAGAAGAGGAATAAGGTAGAAAGATTCACCTATAAGGTCCCAGAACCTTCCCAAACTTTAATTATCATACAGCTTGAGTCGGGAGCTGTCTGGCCAAACTTACTTGGTTTTGAAGAATGGGAAAGCTTTGGAAATATGGCCTACAGGGGGTTCCGGGGGATGTAGAATACGTGTATGCTACAGAATGATGAAAATATTGTCTTTTTATATAGGTATATTCTATAGCTCTGTCATCCCAGGCCAGCTTCTTTGAGTGCCTCAGTTTCCTGGCTGTCACCTTTCCTTAGCCTCTAGTCTCCCTTCACTTATCCTGAGCCCAGTCCTGCCTAGGGTTCCTGGCTGGCTCCCTTGGACTCTCCCTGCCCACCAGCCCCTGTCACGTTTCCCTTGGCTGGTCTGGCAGGGCTCTCCCAGTTTCTATCTGGCTAACCCGCCCTTTCACTGGAAGGATCTGCCCTGTGGCCCGAATGGGCACATTGCCCAGGGGGGCTCCCTGGTGCTACAGGCAGAGTCTCCCTTCCCGCTCATCACCTTGGTTGAGTCAGACTTTGGTGGGGAGGGCGCGGTGTGACTCACTGGGGACACTTTTCTTGAGCTCAGCTTCATTCTGAGGGGATGAGGCTAGCGGGGATGGTGACAGGGACACTGAGTCAGGGGTGGCCTCAGTCTTTCTTCTGGAACCCCAGGCCTGCGCTTCAAACTAGGCATTTCTACCCGTAAAGTGGAGCACCCACTATCACCACCACCAAGCCTTCTCCCTCATTGGCCTGGGCAGTGTCCTTACTTCCTCTCAGTCTGTCTCTACACAAGCACACACTCTTCCCTTCTCTGTCTGCAGGTGGACGATACGGGGGCTAGGAGCCAGGACTCCCAGGTCCTGTCGATGGCCCTGTCACAAACTAGTCCAGGAAATTCTAACACCTGATGAATGGCCTCAGTTTCCCCATTGATCTCTTTTGTCTCTTTTGGGACGTGAAGGGGGCATATTTCATCTCTGACTGGCAATGCTTAGTTTTGGGGTGTTGGGTTCCCTCCCCCCCCCGCACATTCCAGCTCTGCTCACTACCTCGTCAGCGCAGAGCCCCAGGGACCAGCCCCTCTCTCGGCGGCTAACCCGGGGCCGGGGGCGGGAGCCCCCCCTCGGCCGCTCGGGCGCGTGGTGGGGGGAGGGGGGAGGCGGGGCGGGCGGGCTCGGCGCAGCCCCCACCCGCGGGCCGGGCGGCATTCCTGGGAGGCCGGCGCTCTGACGTGGACCCGGGGGCCGCGAGCGCGGCGGGGGGAGCGCGGCTCGGGGGCTTCTTAAACCCCCCGCCCCGGCCCGGCCGGCACTTCCCGAGCACTGCTCCGCCCCCGGAGGGAGAGGGAGAGAGAGGGAGAAAGCGCGCGGCCAAGGAGCGAGGAGTCCCGCCGAGTCCCGCCGAGTCCGGCCAGCCAGGGGCGCGAGAGAAGTTGAGAGCCGCGCGGCGCCGAGCTGCGAGTCCAGTGGTCGCCCCGACAGCGCCCCGACAGCGCCTTCAGCCCCGACCCAGCCCGCGCCCAGCAGGCAGCGCAGCACCCAGCCCAGCCCAGCCCAGCCCCTGCCAGGATGATGAACAACAGCGGTTACTCGGAGGCCGCGGGCCTCGGCCTGGGGGACGAGGCGGACGACATGCCGTCCACGGAGAAGGACCTGGCGGAGGACGCACCGTGGAAAAAGATCCAGCAGAACACGTTCACGCGCTGGTGCAACGAGCACCTCAAGTGTGTGGGCAAGCGCCTGACCGACCTGCAGCGCGACCTCAGCGACGGGCTGCGCCTCATCGCGCTGCTCGAGGTGCTCAGCCAGAAGCGCATGTACCGCAAGTTCCATCCGCGCCCCAATTTCCGCCAGATGAAGCTGGAGAACGTGTCCGTGGCTCTCGAGTTCCTCGAGCGCGAGCACATCAAGCTGGTGTCCATAGGTCAGTGCGGGCGGGGAGCAGGGAGTGTTCCGAGGACGGGATGGCCCGTGGGGACAGGGGACACAGGTGCCGGTGGAAGCGGGGAGCCGAGAGAGAGGGCGGAGAGCAGCCCCTGGCACAGGGAGGGGACCCTGGCCCCGGCTGTCCAGCCACCGGCGCCGGCCACACGGGTACTGCCTTCACGCCCCTCTGCACCGCGGCGGGGGCAGGGGATGCCGGAAGGGTCCAGAGTCCCCCAGCTTCTCCCACAGGCTCCCACCTACTCGCCTTTGCTCATTGTCCCCCTTCCTGCCATCGAGCAACCCCAGCCGTACTTGAGAGGACAGGGCCAGTACCCATTACTGATTCCTGGGGGCATCTCCCCCCAAACAAAGCAGCGGCTTCCTAGCCTCGGAGCAGCTCCCAGGGTTGGAGCGGGCTGAAGGCAAGTTCCAACTACTGCGGATCCTGGGGCTCCGGGGCAGACAGAGAGCCGGTGGCCCCCATGTGCTCGGCAGCTGGGTTCAGGCCCGGGGCCGGGGCAGGCAGGGCCCAGCCTCAGAAACCTAAAAAGGCACTGAGCGAGTGCGGGAGCCTTAACCCCCGCTTGTCCTCCTCCTGCTCAGCCTTTCGGGGAGGGGGTTCCTCACGTCCGTGCCCGGCCCCAGCCCCGGCCCCAGACCACCCCCTAAGCTGGGATTGGCTGTGGCTAACGGGTCTGTGCCGAAGGGAGGGAGGAGAAGGCCTGTAGAAGGGAGGAAGTCATTGAGTGTAACCAGATTTGGAAGGTGTGTCTGTGTTGGGTGGGGGTGGGGAGACACTCTAGGCTTGGGAGCCCAGAGGCCAAGGTTGGACTCTGAGTGGCCAAAAGTTGCCCCTCCCCTCATAGCCCTGTAGTCCTCCTTGCAGGCTGGGGGCCTGGGACAGGCCCTCTACCCTTGTGGTGATCTCTTCAGAGTCCTGCTGTGATTTAAAGGAGAGTCCCTTGAGGGGGTGCGCCCCAGAGTCCCAGGAGAGGAGTTTAACTTGGGGTCAGGTGCCTCTCTGGCCAGACTGCTCCAGAGACTACTCCAGATAATTGAATATCTGTCCACCCCCCACTCTCCCTCAGGGCATCTCTAGGCCTCCTGAATTAGCAGCTGAGGTCAGTCCGGGGCCCTTTGCCCTGTCCAGTCCCCTCTGTAGGCCTTACCCCCTCCTGCCCCAATACTGCCCCCCCACATGCTCTGGCCTGGAAATAGCCCTGCCTCCGTGACACAGCAGATGTCTCTGAGCTTTCCAGAAGGACAAGCCTGAGGACGGCTGGGGGAGGGGCCCTGGTTTGTGTAGTGGGTCTGAGGGCTACGTGAGAGTGTGTTTGGGGGTGGGGGCTGGTCAGAGAGGAGTCGGCCAGCTCTGGGGCCTTCAACCTGTACTGGCCGGGATTTGACAGACGGGACTGACTGTCCCAGGTGGGCTCTCCAGGAGAGAGCTTGGGGCCTCACCACGACTTTATAGGAAACTGCTCTGCCTTCCCCTCCCCTCCCGGCAATGGGGCGGCCGGCCCCTCTCCAGGCCTCAACCTTCCTGAGTGCACCTCTCCCCTCCCCCATGGTGGTGCCTGGCTCCAGCCCTTTGGCTCAGCCGTGGAGGGGCCGGCTCAGAGTAGAGGGGGAAGAAGCACAAACTGGTTTGAGGGCGGGAGGGAAGCGCCTCGGTTCCTGCTGGGTTCCTGCTGAGAGGAAGGGAACCGTTCTCCGTTTGGGCCAAGTGGCTCACTCTCGCTGATGAGATAAGCTGTCAGCAATTCAGCTGCTGGGCCTGAGGCTGAGGGTGGAGGCTCAGGGGCACCAGCAGCAGGGGCTGCCCAACCCTGCGGAGATGTAAAGGGTTTCCCCACCGGGGGTGGCATCCTGCTTCCTCTAGTTCCCTCTGTTCAATGGTGGGAAGGGGCTATCCAGGGACCCTCCTCCGGACATTATCTCAAGACTGAAATTAAGCATCTGGGCACCTGGAAAGAGGTCAAAAAGACTCCCACTTCCCTTTCTAGGAGTGGGGCGGGAGCTGGGAGCTGAGACGTCCACCTGAAGGAGAGGGTGCTCTGCTTGGGTTGAAGGCAGAGTACCCTCCCCCCATCCCAGTCCCCACCACCCCCTCAGCCCCTCCGAACAAAGAGACGCATGAGGCAGCTCTGTCCCGCAGCTGTTCCCCAGTTGCTATTCCTTCTCTTTGAGCCAACAGCCAAGGGAGGGGCTGGAGAGGGCAGCAGCTGTCCCAGCCCCTCCTTTGTCCAGCCCTCTCTCCTTCCCCTCTACTTGGGGCCTGGGGTGGCCTCAGGGACTGACTGTCGGGCTCCTCCCTTTGGGGGGTATCCCCTGGCAGGCATAGAAGTGGTGGCTTGGGGTGCAAGAGAGGAAGCCTGGCTTGAGCCGAGCTCCCCTCCTCTGCCTGGCCTCTGAGGGGGAAAGGAAGAGGAAGGTCACTGCTCCCAGAGTGAGACTCTAGGCCCACCCCTCTCCTGCTCCAAGCCAAAGTGGACCACTTGCTGTCTGGCCCAGGGCCAGTTGCTGGGGAGAAACCTATTCCTGCAGCAAATATGAAGGACCTCCCCCAACCACAACGCCCCCCCACGCCCCTACACCCCGCCCCGGCCCCCAACCCCAGCAGCCTCTAGGCCTCCTTCCCAGGGATCTGGCTCCAGTTTGCAAGAAGTAATTCTGTAAGCACTGACTTTGGAGGCTGTCAGGACTGTGAGAGGCTGTGTGGCTCTGGGTGTCAAGACGGAGTGAATGTGCCCTGGGCCTGTGTGTTTGAGAGGGAATGCACTGAAGCACCAGGAGACTGGGAGTGAGTGTGTCATGGAATCTGAAAGCTGCCAAACCATTGTGCTGCAGTGGAGCCAGGGGGAGAGGGGGCGGCCTGGGGAGCTGCCGGGGAAGGAAGGATGAATCAGTGAAAGGGTGGGGAAGCCAAAGAGGCCAGAGCCCTGGACCAGAGGGACAGAGAGGCTGAGATTGTTCCTCCTGAGGGCAGGTGGGGGTGGAGTGGAGGATGCTGGGATTGCCCAATGCTGTCCCCCAAGATCTAGGGGGGTCAGAAAAAATCGTGTACCGGGCGTCTTCAGCCCCACCCTTTCCCATCTCTTGGGCAACACCAGTAAACAAGGCTGAGTCTTCCGCCCCCTCCCAACCTCCTAAAAGCAGGGCTCAGGGAAGCTGATGGATTTCAGGCCTGCATTGTTCTTTACGAATGAACTGGTTTCCAAAGATTTATACTCCAGGCCACTCCCTGCTCCTGGATATTTCTTTCTGGCTGTTTAAGGGGAACTAGGCTCCCCAATATCTTGAGGAAACAATTCTGGTGCATTGTATTCCTCAAAGGAGGGAATGGGTTAAGGGTCTCAGCTTCTAAGACTTGAATCCCCATGGGTGACATTTCCCCTGGCTCTTGTGAAATCCCACTGGCCCCCAGCATTTGAAAACATGTTTTTTTTAAGCCTTAACAGAGCATGTACTGTACCCCTTCCCTCCTCTCAGAACTTTGTTCCAAAAGCCTTTTATGGCCTTCAGAGTAGAATTTGGCTGGAACCGGGTGGGTCCTGCTCCTCTCCAACTTCAGTTTTTTAAGTATCCATTCATTCATTCGTTCATTCATTCAGACCCTACTAAGTTCTAGGCTCTGAGTATAGAAAGATAAAATACAGTGTCTAAAGCGAAAGAATCCAGACAAAAAAGAGAAAACGCAAACTAATCAATAGTGACCTAGAGCAGATCTGTTGTTGCCTGGTAAGAGGGGACAAGGAAGGGCAGGGGGAGGGATCGCAAAGGAGAATGTGCTAGGAAACTTTGGGAAGGGGGTGTGTTCATTATCTTATGGCGACGGCTTTATGGGTGTATACATGTTGTCAAGGCTTATTCAGTTGTACTCCGTAATATGTGCAGTTTGTGGTATGTCAAGCATACCTCTCAATAAAATGAAACAACACAGTGGTGTCTGCCTCCAGGAGGATATCTATAGTCTAATAAGAGATATCTATAGTCTAATAAGAGACCCACTCGAGTGCTGTGATAGAGGTGAGAGTTTCTGCTGTGGGAATACGTTGAGAAGTAGCCTCATTCCAGGGGAGAAGGTAAGGATCTGTAAAGGGGTTGCCTTCTGGGCCAGGCCTTACAGGAGGGAGAGAATGTGGTAGGCAGAGAAGGGAGTAGGTTCCAGAAATAGGAGACAGGGGCGGGAGGGCGCTGTGGGCCAGAGGGGTCTGAGCAGTGGAAGATGGGGCCCTCCCGAGCCCATATTGTCTCTTCCACTCTGCAGACAGCAAGGCCATCGTGGATGGGAACCTGAAGCTGATCCTGGGCCTCATCTGGACATTGATCTTGCACTACTCCATCTCCATGCCCATGTGGGAAGATGAGGATGATGAGGATGCCCGAAAGCAGACGCCCAAGCAGCGTCTGCTCGGCTGGATCCAGAACAAGGTGCCCCAGCTGCCCATCACCAATTTCAACCGTGACTGGCAGGATGGCAAAGCACTGGGTGCCCTGGTGGACAACTGTGCCCCTGGTGAGTAGGCCAGCTAGGACACATGGATCCCTTAGCCTGGAAGAGGAGTGGACGAGCTGGTGGTACTGAGGCCACTGGCGGTCAGAATGCATTTCTCAGAGCTGGGGGATCAGGACCACCTGCGGGGCTTCCCCACTTCCCCAGCTGAGAATCAGTGTTGGAGTCAGCCCTTCCTGATGGGTGTGCCAGGTTCTGCAGCGGCAGGAAAAGGTTTAGAACCCCTCATTTTACAGACAAGGACACTGAGGTCCAGAGCGCTAGTGACCTGTCCAAGATCACATAGCTTATCTGTGGCAGAACTGGTCTAGAGCCCAGAGCCTCAACTCCCTGCTCCATGAGCTTCCTACTTTGCCACACAGGCACCATTTCTGCTGAGCTGAGAAAAAAGAAATGTGGTGGGACTTGTAGTAAGAAGGCCAGGAGTTAGATCCAGAGAAGGCTCTGCTTTGTGAAACCGTGGGACAGCTTTGGGAGGGGGCTGCGGCCCAGAATGATATGGGCTGAGGTGATGTGGCACTGCCCCATGGCAGGTGACTCAGCCCTGGCCTAGTCAGGTGGGGGCAGCTCAGGGACCCTGAGAAGACTGGGGCAGCACGGCTGGAGCCCTGCCCCATGTGCAGCTCCCTTTCTGACCCTCATCTCCTGAGAAAATAGGTCTTCTTGCCCCTGGGTCAGTCTGCTCTGCCCGTGGGGAGCCATGGCCCCTTGAGAGAATCCTCTCTCAGCCTGGGGTCAACTAGGGAGCAGGGGGTGGGAGGCAGGGGCACCAGCAGCCTGGGAAGCAGTCCCAGCTGCTGAGCCATTGCCCATGGCTGGTGCGGCTGCCAGCAGTGAGCTCAGCTGTTCTGGCCAGTCATGGATTCCAGCCCTTGAGCCGGCCCTGTCCCCGCCAGTGAGCATCACCCACCCTTCTCCAGGTCTAGCCTAGACCAAGCACCTCCTAACCCCTACACCCCTTTACAAGAGTGACCTGGGGCTGCCTTAGTCCTTCCGCCAAAAGAGCTGGGCACCGGGTCGCCATAGAGGACAATTCATCCTCTCCCAATAGGCCCTTCAGTACCTCAGTTTCCACAAGTGGGCATTTGGGATGGAGAGGGAGTCTTATTCCCTAAGGCTGTTGTGGGAAGTGCTTAGAGATATAGGACTTCAGGACAGCTGCGAGGGGACCTTCTAGGGGGTGGGTGTACCGGGGCATATGTGAGACAGGGACTTTGACCTCCTCTGTCCACCCCAAGGCAGGTGAAATGAGGTGGAGGGGCCTGGGAGGGATGCCCTCATGGGGGTCTGGTGTTTCGGGTTTGGTGCTCAGGGTCTGTGCTGGGGCCTGGGAAGGCAGGAGGCTGGCTGGCAGGGCTGGTGCCAGGCTGCGTCAGCCAGGACAGAAAGGCCTCATTGTTGGTGCTAGGGAAGGTCGCCTGCCTCTAAGGAGCAGTGGGCATCCCGGCTGATGGGCCATAACATCAGGGGTCAGCAGGAACCTGGCCGCTGGGAGGGGGTATGAACCCACAGCCTGTGAGGATGACAGATGAGTACATGTCCTGCCTCTGGCTGACTGCTTCTGCCTAATTGTCGTCTCCTTCACCACCTCTCCAGGTCTCTGCCCCGACTGGGAGGCCTGGGACCCCAACCAGCCTGTGGAGAATGCCCGGGAGGCTATGCAGCAGGCGGACGACTGGCTCGGGGTGCCCCAGGTACACTTGCGGTTGAGGTGCGGGGAGAGGATAGGGGTGAGGGGGCCAAGGGTAGAGGTTGGGTCTGTAAGGATGCCTGGTCGGGATGTGGGTGAGAACTGGGGTTGCTAGGTAAGGAGAGCACCCTGTAACTCCATTCCTCCCCATGGCAGGTGATTGCCCCGGAGGAGATTGTGGACCCCAACGTGGACGAGCATTCTGTCATGACTTACCTCTCCCAGTTCCCCAAAGCCAAGCTCAAACCTGGTGCCCCTGTTCGCTCTAAGCAGCTGAACCCCAAGAAGGCCATTGCCTATGGACCCGGTATGTGTTGAGCCCCTGATGGTCCTCCCTGGGCAGCTGGGTGCCACCAGGATGGATCTCCCTGAGTAACCTGCCTCTGCCTCTGCTCCTCAGGCATTGAGCCACAGGGCAACACCGTGCTGCAGCCCGCCCACTTCACCGTGCAGACAGTGGATGCCGGTGTGGGCGAGGTGCTGGTCTACGTTGAGGACCCTGAGGGCCACACTGAGGAGGTATGGAGAGGCCTTTGGAATGAGAGGGATTAGTGTGACATTGGAACCAGAGGCTACAGGCCAACAACAGGAATGGCCTAGAGATGGCTGCCAGAGCCATCCACTATGCTGGAGAGCGGGGGAAGCTTCACCATGGGGGCCGCCAGGCTCTGTGGGGTCAGGAGGGGATATAGCCACTGTGACTTCCAATCTTTTCCCTTCCCAATAGGCCAAGGTCGTCCCCAACAATGACAAGGACCGAACCTACGCTGTCTCCTACGTGCCCAAGGTCGCTGGATTGCACAAGGTATCTACCCACGGGCCCTCCCCCACACTCTCCATTCCATTCACATCCTAGGCTCTGGCTGAGTGGACCCCCCGTCTCAGCTTACACCCGACTCCAGGGCGGCAGCCACCTACCTCCCACCCTCCTTAGCTCTGCTCTGCCCCTTTGCCACCTCTCAGAACTGTTCTCCTTTTGAAGCTAACCTTTGACCCCTGACCCCCAGGTGACCGTGCTCTTTGCTGGCCAGAATATTGAACGCAGCCCCTTTGAAGTGAATGTGGGCATGGCCTTGGGGGATGCCAACAAAGTATCAGCCCGTGGGCCTGGCCTGGAGCCTGTGGGCAATGTAGCCAACAAACCTACCTATTTTGACATCTACACCGCAGGTATAGATGGGCCTCTGGGGGCTGTTAGGTGGGCAGCCCCTGACTGCATGGGGGGTGTGGGTGGGGGATCGGGTGGTCTCAGGGTAAGGTAGCTCTGAGTAGCTGTGTATGTCCACAGTGGGTGCTGACAGCCTTTGTCTTTGGCAGGGGCTGGCACTGGTGATGTTGCTGTGGTGATCGTGGACCCACAGGGCCGGCGGGACACAGTGGAGGTGGCCCTGGAGGACAAGGGCGACAGCACGTTCCGCTGCACATACAGGCCTGTGATGGAGGGGCCTCACACCGTGCATGTCGCCTTCGCTGGTGCCCCCATCACCCGCAGTCCCTTCCCCGTCCACGTGGCTGAAGGTAAAGCCCTTTCGCCCGTCCCCACAATCATCTTCACCAAGGCCAGGACACAGAGAGAATTGCCACCAAATTCTGGGTCTGAGGATTTATGGGAAATGAAGCACTAAGTTCAGTGGTGGGTGGGGAGCCAGCTGAAGTCTTCACATGGGCAAAAGAATAGCCAGGGAGTGGGGCTCTGGAGAGACCTCATCCTGATCATCTCCCTACCCCCAACGCCCGAGGTGGGTCAGGGGACCACAGCAAAGGTTAGCAGACAAGTGCCACCTTGGAAGGGTTGAGGGGGAAGTGCCAAGGCCACAAGGTAGGGGCGTATATGGTGAGCACAGTGAAGGGCCCTTCCCTGTCTCTCTTTGCTCCACTCTGTACCCAGCCTCTGCCATGCCTTTGTCCCAGGCAGCATCGACGCTGAGAGCCTAGCAGAAGTTCCTTGTAATAGGCCTGATAGGGGCCTGTGCCTGGCTCCCTGCCAAGCGTGGCTCTCAGCAGCCCTAGTTGTGTTGGGGGTACCAGGGAGCACGGAGGAAGCTTGCATGAGGCAATGGACTTGCGAGGGCGTCAGGAGGAGTGTACACAGTGAGGTGGGGGATGAGTGGTGAGGGGCTGAGGCTCTGTTCAGGACCCCTGAGCACCCTCAACCTCCCCTCTCCTCTTCCCCCCAGCCTGTAACCCAAATGCTTGCCGAGCCTCTGGGCGGGGCCTGCAGCCCAAAGGTGTGCGTGTGAAAGAGGTAGCTGACTTCAAGGTGTTCACCAAGGGCGCTGGCAGTGGGGAGCTCAAGGTCACAGTGAAGGGGCCAAGTGAGTGCCAGGGCCCTGAGCAGGAGATGAGGGAAGGGGTGGTGGGGGTGCAGGTGGTGGGGTTGGGGGAGGAGGGAGGAATGTGGCCAGGGGCTCTGACCCCCTGAGAGCCATGACAGCCGGCACAATGCCCCCTGGAGAGACTCCAAAGAGACACTGACCAGAGGCGGGGTGGGACCTTAGGCACACCAACTCCTCTCTGCCTCAGTTTCCCAAGCTGGGAATGGTCCGCTCTGCCCTTGGGCTGGGCCTGGGTCCCCAGGGCTCCTTGAGAGGATCGAGGAGCTGGGACTTGTCCACTGATTCCCATTTCCTGCATCTCCTCAGAGGGCACAGAGGAGCCCGTGAAGGTGCGGGAGGCTGGAGACGGTGTGTTCGAGTGTGAGTACTACCCCGTGGTGCCTGGAAAGTATGTGGTGACCATCACGTGGGGCGGCTACGCCATCCCCCGCAGGTAAGCACTGTGCACCCCTGCCTTCCTGTCTGGGCCCTATAGGGTGGTAGGAGGGAGCCAGCTGCCTGGGACTCTGCAGGAAGAGAGGAGGGGGACTTCTGTTGGGGACACTTCTCAACATTGACACCGGCTCCCTCTTTGTCCAGCCCCTTTGAGGTACAGGTGAGCCCAGAGGCAGGAGCGCAGAAGGTACGGGCCTGGGGTCCCGGTTTGGAAACTGGCCAGGTGGGCAAGTCAGCTGACTTTGTGGTGGAAGCCATTGGCACGGAGGTGGGACACTGGGTAAGTGGTTGGGTGGCAGCAGGTGGGAATGCTGGGGAGTGGCGTGATGGAGGGACACTGGGGAGTGACCGGAGGTGGGAATGTTAGGGCGTGTTGGGATGAGACAAGGAGATGGGACACGGGGGCCACTGGAGTGGGGTTCTGGGGAACCGACAGGATGTCCAAACTGCCTCTAGTACTTTCTGATCCTCTGCACCTTGCACCCAGGCTTCTCCATCGAGGGGCCCTCACAGGCCAAGATCGAGTGTGATGACAAGGGAGATGGCTCCTGTGACGTGCGGTACTGGCCCACGGAGCCTGGGGAGTATGCCGTGCATGTCATCTGCGATGATGAAGACATCCGAGACTCTCCCTTCATTGCCCACATCCAGCCAGCCCCACCCGACTGCTTTCCCGACAAGGTGCGGTCCTAGCTCCTGCACACCAGCCTGGGATGGGGCGAGCAGGCCCTCCTCTAGTCTCCAACCCAGCCCTCCTCTCTTGCCCCTGCTCAGGTGAAGGCCTTTGGACCTGGCCTGGAGCCCACGGGCTGCATCGTGGACAAGCCTGCGGAGTTCACCATTGATGCCCGTGCAGCTGGCAAGGGAGATCTGAAGCTCTATGCCCAGGTGGGACATTGCTCCATGTCACTCTCCTGGGCAGGACCCTGGGGGCGGGGAGGGAGGTGAGAGGCAGGGGCCTCCAGGAATCACAGGATTCATTCTCATGGGTCCATAAGAACTATGGAAAATTTTAAATTTTATATTTCTTTACTAATAATTAAAAACATAACTTTATCAAAAACATGTTTTTATACTAATAACTTGTGATTAAAAGATAATTTGAGTA
Organism: Pteropus medius; assembly: GCF_902729225.1. Lineage (NCBI taxonomy): Eukaryota > Metazoa > Chordata > Mammalia > Chiroptera > Pteropodidae > Pteropus > Pteropus medius. The sequence goes on along the minus strand of NW_024356249.1, from coordinate 10,205,530 downwards.
AGATATTAGTTTCCTAAATTAGTTTCTCAAATTGGTGTTCATCGACCCCTAGAGGTTAATGAACATATCTTAAGTCCAGGAAGAAGATTCTACTTTAAAATGTTCGTTATTCAATTTTAGGAACATTGCTTTAGCTCAGCCTCTCCCATGCTAACACATTTCAGAGACCTAGGCTGGGAGAGCAGGCCACGCGGATGGCCAAGGGCCCGGCCCCCTGACTCCCAGGGTACACTCTGGCCGTCAGAGGATGTGGCACTAGGCTCCCATGGCCTGAGGTCTGGGCTGGGAAGGCCCCTGTGTGTAGCGGTGGGTAAGGAGGACGGCCTGAGGCCCACAGAGGGTGCCAGTGCTCTGAGGAAGCACAAGCCCTCTAAGAACCTTGCTTGGTGACGCCCACAGGACGCCGATGGCTGCCCCATTGACATCAAGGTCATCCCCAATGGCGACGGCACCTTCCGCTGCTCCTACGTGCCCACCAAGCCCATTAAGCACACCATCATTATCTCCTGGGGAGGCGTCAACGTGCCCAAGAGCCCCTTCCGGGTGCGTCCTCCTTGCTCTGACCTTACCCACCTCCTGGGGCCCCAGAGGGCGGGTGGAACCTCGTGCAAGAGATGTTGGCTGTCCCTGGGCCCTTGTCTCCACTCCCCACCTCCGGGCCCCCTTGCAGAGGCTGACAGTCCCGCTAAGGCTGTGGCGGGTAGTGCTGGGGAAGGGGACGGGCCTCGAGGGAGGTTCACTGTGCTGAGCACTGACCCCTCCCCACAGGTAAATGTGGGAGAGGGCAGTCACCCTGAGCGCGTGAAGGTGTATGGCCCTGGCGTGGAGAAGACGGGCCTCAAGGCCAACGAGCCCACCTACTTCACTGTGGACTGCAGCGAGGCAGGGCAAGGTGCGCCTAGACTGAGAGTGGACGTGGGGGTAGGGCCCGGCGGGGTCTGGCCTGCTGAGGCTAGTACTCTGGCCAGGACTCTACGGGACTGGTCAGGCGGGGGAGGTTGTTCAGCCCCCGTCTCATGGCCTCATGCCTCCCCTCAGGCGATGTGAGCATTGGCATCAAGTGCGCCCCTGGTGTGGTGGGCCCTGCAGAGGCTGACATTGACTTTGACATCATCAAGAATGACAATGACACCTTCACAGTCAAGTACACACCCCCAGGGGCCGGCCGCTACACCATCATGGTGCTATTTGCCAACCAGGTACCCACTCTCAGCTTTCGGCAGTCACCGGTGGCCTATACCACTGCCCCCAAGTCTATGCTGGCAACTGGAGATGCTGTCATTGGGGGAGGGGGGGACAGTTCCAAGGCCATTGATTGAGCACTTCCTGTATGTGGGTAACGTGCCTCAGAGGAAACAAAGGGGGCTCTTTCAGAGGCTGTCCTTGCCCACCCTGACCAAACTTTGTCTCCATCCAGGAGATCCCCGCCAGCCCCTTCCACATCAAAGTGGACCCGTCTCACGATGCCAGCAAGGTCAAGGCTGAGGGCCCTGGGCTGAACCGCACAGGTGAATGTCTGGGCAGGGACTAGGCAACTTGGTGTTAGGTGGCCACCAGGCCCTTACCTCCGTCTCGGGGTGGCTCCACAGGTGTGGAAGTTGGGAAGCCCACTCACTTCACGGTGCTGACCAAGGGAGCCGGCAAGGCCAAGCTGGACGTGCACTTTGCTGGGGCTGCCAAGGGGGAGGCTGTACGGGACTTTGAAATCATTGACAACCACGACTACTCCTACACCGTCAAGTACACGGCCGTGCAACAGGTGCGCCCTGCCTCTTTCCATGCCCCCGGCCCTCCTGGCGGACAGGGTTCTGGGTCCCCTTCCTTCAGTTTCGTAGGGTCCGTTCTGGATCTTGGCCCCTTTCCTGCCTCCCATTCTCTCTTGATGTGAATCTCTGAGCCTCAAGTCCACATGTTGCCAGGCTATATCTAAGCCACCCAGGTCTGACCTCCTGTTGTACCCCATAGGGCAACATGGCAGTGACAGTGACCTATGGCGGGGACCCCGTCCCCAAAAGCCCCTTTGTGGTGAATGTGGCGCCTCCACTGGACCTCAGCAAAGTCAAAGTTCAAGGCCTCAACAACAGTAAGTGGGGCAAGAGCTACTCTGGGCGTGGGGGGCGTTTGGGGTGGGCTAGAGTCCCTGCTAATGGTGTCCCTTGCCCTCTATGCAGAGGTGGCTGTGGGGCAAGAACAGGCATTCTCTGTGAACACACGAGGGGCTGGCGGTCAAGGCCAGCTGGACGTGCGGATGACCTCACCCTCCCGACGACCCATCCCCTGCAAGCTGGAGCCCGGGGGTGGAGCTGAAGCCCAGGCTGTGCGCTACATGCCCCCTGAGGAGGGGCCCTACAAGGTGGACATCACCTACGATGGTCACCCCGTGCCTGGCAGCCCCTTCACTGTGGAGGGGGTCCTGCCCCCTGACCCCTCCAAGGTGAGGAGACAGGGGCTGGTGGGAGCTAGGAGGGGGTTTGTAGGGAAGGTGGATGAGTCACAGGGGCAGAGATCAGAGGGCCTTACGTCCCAGAGTGGGCACAGCCAAGGACCCAGGGCCAAGGCAATCCCTACCCCAGGACCTGCCTTTGAGACAGCTTAGTTATTAACAGCCTAGCCCTGGATCGGACCTGGACTTGAGTTCCAGATCCACTAATTGGAACAAATGATCTAATCTCTCCGTCTCTGTTTCCTCATCTGGAACTGTTATGAGGACTCAGTCTGTAGTAGCTGCTACAGTTGAAGGTGCTTATCGGGGTGGGGAGCCATGAAGGCCAGGCCCAGGAGAGGCCAGGTATAGGGAACCCATATATCTGTTTCTCTCTCTAGGTTTGTGCTTATGGTCCTGGTCTCAAGGGCGGGCTAGTAGGCACCCCAGCACCGTTCTCCATCGACACCAAGGGGGCTGGCACAGGTGGCCTGGGGCTGACTGTGGAGGGCCCCTGTGAAGCCAAGATCGAGTGCCAGGACAATGGTGATGGCTCGTGTGCTGTCAGCTACCTGCCCACAGAGCCGGGCGAGTATACCATCAACATCCTGTTCGCCGAAGCCCACATCCCTGGCTCTCCCTTCAAGGCCACCATCCAGCCTGTGTTCGACCCAAGCAAGGTGCGGGCCAGTGGGCCAGGTCTGGAGCGTGGCAAGGCTGGCGAGGCAGCCACCTTCACAGTGGACTGCTCAGAGGCGGGTGAGGCTGAGCTGACCATTGAGATCCTGTCAGATGCTGGCGTCAAGGCCGAGGTGCTGATCCACAACAATGCAGATGGCACCTACCACATCACCTACAGCCCCGCCTTCCCCGGCACCTACACTATCACCATCAAGTATGGCGGGCACCCCGTACCCAAGTTCCCCACCCGTGTCCATGTGCAGCCCGCTGTCGACACCAGTGGAATCAAGGTCTCTGGGCCTGGCGTGGAGCCTCATGGTGAGTGAGACAGAAGGATCCAGGAGCCTGTCAGATTGTCAGTCAGGGAGCCAGAGGAGTCAGCGGGATGGAGGAAAGGAGGGCCAAGGGCCTAGAGTGCCAGCATGGGATGAAGGGAGGGCTTTGGGGCAGCCTTGGATTCCTTAGTTTGCAGACACCCCAGAGAAGGAGCTAAGGGCAAGGACAGGGCTTGGAGCTTTGCTTCTGCTCTCGTGGCGAAATTGTGCCCACTCATTTTGGGGGGAGGTACTCAACTTTCATCAGCTCTCATCAGCTTTTCCTGATCTGGAAAAGCTAAGAACCCTGCTCTAGAGGGTACAGAGGGACACTTTGGGATCGAGATGACCCTAGGCTAAGCATGAGGATGGAGGTGCAGAGGGACCTAAGACCCAGATCTTCCCTCTAGGGGTCCACAGCCTGGTGGGGTGACTGATGTGAACGGAACATCACCACGTGGTGAAGGGAGCGAAAGCAGAGGCTGTGGGAGGCAGAGCCTGCGCCTCATGAGGGCACAGGGGTGGCCGGGCTCTAGGAAGGAGCAGCCTCCGGGCTGGGGAGAGAGTTGGGGATCAGCTACTACGTGAAGGCTGACCCCAGCCACACTGAGCTCTCCTCTCCTGGGACCCAGGTGTCCTGCGTGAGGTGACCACTGAGTTCACTGTGGACGCAAGATCCCTAACAGCCACGGGTGGGAACCACGTGACAGCTCGAGTGCTCAACCCGTCGGGTGCTAAAACGGACACCTATGTGACGGACAACGGGGATGGCACCTACAGAGTGCAGTATACAGCCTATGAAGAGGGTGAGGGGCCAGCCTGAGCCGGGATGGTGGGATCTGATCCCAGCATTCTTGGGGGGACCGGGTGGTGGGGCACTGCACATCCTGACCTGCTCTGCATGGATGCTTCTAGGTGTGCACTTGGTGGAGGTGCTGTATGATGAAGTAGCTGTGCCCAAGAGCCCCTTCCGAGTGGGCGTGACCGAGGGCTGTGACCCAACTCGAGTCCGGGCCTTTGGCCCAGGTCTGGAGGGTGGTCTGGTCAACAAAGCCAACCGCTTCACTGTGGAGACCAGGTATTCTCTCCCCTTCCTAACTTTGACCTTGACACTGTGTCCACCCTGATCCTAGCCCTCGCCCGACTCCTTTGTCCTCTGTGGGTGCCTCAGCATCTCCATTCCCTATCAAGGGTGACCTAGGAGCAAATCTCCTCGTATCCCAGATCAGCCAGGCCCCCAGTGGCCTGCTCTCCTCCCTCCCACCTCCATCCCTACCCACTGGTCCTAGCAGAGCTGATGGAGATGTCATCTTGCAGGGGAGCCGGCACCGGAGGCCTAGGCCTAGCCATTGAGGGCCCCTCGGAAGCCAAGATGTCCTGTAAGGACAACAAGGATGGTAGCTGCACGGTGGAGTACATCCCCTTCACTCCTGGAGACTATGATGTCAACATCACCTTTGGGGGTCGGCCCATCCCAGGTGTGCAGGGAGGGTGGGTAGGGCTCCAGGTGGGCAGTGGGATGCCTGCTCAGTGGGTGGGAAACTGGAAGGAAGCAGATGTGCAGATTCATCCCTAGAACAGGACGACCAAGAGCCACGCCAGTGGGGAGGACACAGAGTGGGCAGGCATGGGCGCTAAGGCCATCTCCAGAGGAAAGGCAGTGGGTGCTGTTGATGGGACCACCCCTCCAGCCATTCACAGAGGCCCAAGGCTGGCATCCCGGCCCTTTGCCTAGAGCACCGGACCTCATGGGTTCGGTCACTCAGCCACAGTCCAGGACATTCTCACTGGCTCAGTGAGGACAGTCTTGTGCCCTCTCGTTCTCTCTCTGCAAAGCCGAGAACCCCCGCTCTTCTGTAGGCTGAGCTGCTCAACATTTTTCTCCCCCTTATCTAATTTTACTATCGAAAATGTGTTTTCTTTTAAAAATATTCCATTTTTAACTTTTTATTAACTTAGGAAGGCCTTCTTTCAGGCCTATGGCCCAAACGAGTGAGGTTTGCCCAGCTTCAGTCTGCAGTCCAGTTTATTTATCCTCGTTTATATTTTCTTAGCAAGTTTCTTAGCATTTGCACATTTCGATCTGGCCTCCTGGAGGCATTTCAAAGGCTCCCTCCTGGTTCCTAAGTGTCAGAGACCCTCCTGGCAGGTGCATAGAAGCTCATGTCCTTTTCTTCCCAGGGAGCCCGTTCCGAGTGCCGGTGAAGGATGTGGTAGACCCTGGGAAGGTAAAGTGCTCTGGACCAGGGCTGGGGGCCGGTGTCAGGGCCCGGGTACCCCAGACCTTCACGGTGGACTGCAGCCAAGCTGGCAGAGCCCCCCTGCAGGTGGCCGTGCTGGGCCCCACAGGTATGAAAAGTCTGGGGCAGTGTGGAGGGAGGTGGGATGGGGTGCCAGAGTCTCTGCTGACCCTGCTCACCTTGCCCAGGTGTGGCTGAGCCTGTGGAGGTGCGTGACAATGGAGATGGCACCCACACTGTCCACTACACCCCAGCCACTGATGGGCCCTACACGGTGGCTGTCAAGTATGCTGACCAGGAGGTGCCACGCAGGTGAGGATGAGCTTCGGGCTCCCACGCCCTGCCGAGCTCTGGGCCTCTCCTGCTAGGCCATGCCTGCAGGCCACTGCTGGGCCCTGGGACTGCCCGTCCCACTCATCTCAGCCCTGCCTGCTCCTTCTCTGGGCTCCCTACCTGTCTCTGTCCTGGAGGCAGCACAGCCCCCAGGGACGTTCCTCAGGCTTTCTCACCATGTAGCCACAAAATTAATACCTAGGGAAAAGGCAGGAGGCAGGAGAGGGCAGCCTCTACACCCTCCTCTTTAAATAAACCACAGCATCTTCCTTGGGATGAAGAAGTGTTTGGGCTCTGTCAAGGGTGTCCCCAAGTGACCCTCCCCAAGACTCGGGATGTAATCTGGCTCCTGGGAACTGGTCCGTCCTCCCTGCTCTATGGAGTTATCCCTCCTGCTCATGTCTGTGGGGAGAGACTCCCCACAAATGAGATGGGGTGTCCCAACCCAACCCCCAACCAACTGCCTATCTCTTCTGCCCCTCCAGCCCCTTCAAGATCAAGGTGCTTCCAGCCCATGATGCGAGCAAGGTGCGGGCCAGTGGCCCTGGCCTCAATGCCTCCGGCATCCCTGCCAGCCTGCCTGTGGAGTTCACCATTGATGCCCGGGACGCTGGGGAGGGCTTGCTCACTGTCCAGATCCTGGTGAGTCCACGCTCAGCCTACCTCCCAGGTCAGGCTCTGGGGACAGGCAGGCCTTGACCTCTGCTTCTCCCCCAGGACCCTGAGGGTAAGCCGAAGAAGGCCAATATCCGGGACAACGGAGATGGCACGTATACTGTGTCCTACCTGCCGGATATGAGTGGCCGGTACACCATCACCATCAAATACGGCGGCGACGAGATCCCCTACTCACCCTTCCGCATCCATGCCCTGCCCACTGGGGATGCCAGCAAGTGCCTCGTCACAGGTGGGCACCTACCCACTTCCTCTGCCTGCTCACTGTCCAGCACCCCTCACAGCTCTTCCAGGTTCCTGGCCCAGTGTCCAGGGACCCGAGAGCCTGCCCCTCCCACCCCGTGGCCCCCAGCTCACTCCTCCTGAGTGCTACACTGCCTCATACTGTTCTTTCTTTCCAGTGTCCATTGGAGGCCACGGCCTAGGTGAGTGGCCGATCTCTTCTCTTCCTGCTGTGGGCTGAGGTGGTGGGGGCAGTTGGGTACGGAGCAGGGCTGGGCACACTCCTCGCAGATCCCTGACAAGGCTCTCCCGTGTGGCAGGTGCCTGCCTGGGCCCCCGCATCCAGATTGGGGAGGAGACGGTGATCACGGTAGATGCCAAAGCAGCAGGCAAGGGGAAGGTGACGTGCACGGTGTCCACGCCGGATGGGGCAGAGCTCGACGTGGACGTGGTTGAGAACCACGACGGTACCTTCGACATCTACTACACAGCCCCCGAGCCGGGCAAGTACGTCATCACCATCCGCTTTGGAGGCGAGCACATCCCCAACAGCCCCTTCCACGTGCTGGTAAGTGCCACAGCCGAAGCAGGACTACATGGTGTCTAGGGAGGCGGGTCAGGCCCTCTTAGCAACAGCAAAGAATCCCAGAGCCCTTCCCCACGTCTGAAGGATTCTGGGCCCAGATGCTCCACAGCCAAGCCTTTGCTTTCCCGACCTGGGAGGTGAGCCTGGGCCCCTCTGGCAGTGGTCAGCTCTCTCTGGAGGAACTCGCCATGTTTCCTCCTGACTCTTGGCCCCCTGTCCCCCTACATCTTCCCAAGGTGGTCCTGCGGGACAATGAAGCCCTGCAGAGGGTAAAGCACCCAAGATATCCATCCTGCCCCATGGGCAGCCCAGGATGTCAGGACCCAGAGTCATTCTCTGAGTCAGTTCCCAGTCACTCGCACTGGCGTGCCGGCCTGCCACATCCTGAGCTCTCGGTACCTTGCCTCCCAGGCGTGCGATCCCATGTCCCGTGTGGAGGAGCCGTGCGACGTGCTGCAGCTGCACCGGCCTGGCGCCTACCCCACACGCTGGGTACTGCCACCTCCCACGGGGCGAGCCCTTGCCCTCCTCCTCCTCTTCGGCCTTCGTTTCTTTATTCTATTCCTCGGCAGCCAGGGCTGGGCATGATTTGGGGCCATCTTGGGGAGCGGTGGGGGGAGGTCAGGTTGGGCAGAGGGCTCCCCGGGCTGGGCATGACACCTCTTCTCTTGCAGCTGACACACCTCTTTGCCACTCTGGTTTCACCATTAACCATCTCGTTCTTGCCTCACTTTCTCCGACTTCAGTCGTGGCTCAGGCCCAGCACCCCCAGCCTTCCCAGCCAACAGCTGTTCTCTCTTACCTGCCATAGGCCACAGAGGAGCCAGTGGTGCCTGTGGAGCCAATGGAGTCCATGCTGAGGCCCTTCAACCTGGTTATCCCCTTCACCGTGCAGAAAGGGGAGCTCACAGGTACTGAGGCATGAGGGCTCAGAGGGAGGACGCCTTTGTCCAGGCCCAGCCCCTTGTCTTAGAGATGAAAACTGGGGCCAGGAGAGGGAAAGTGAGCAACCCAAGGTCATGCAGAAAGAAAGTTGGGCAGAGCTGGAACTCAGATTCAAGCTGTCTGTCTCCCAGTTCAGGGTTTATCCGCTGTTCCATGCTGGTGCCTAACCTCTGGGGAGGAAGCACAACCACACAGGAGTTGGGTGGGGATAGCATAGAGGTTGTGGAAGGAAGCACTGGGGTCCCCCACATAACTGGGTCTGCTTGGCAGGGGAGGTGCGGATGCCCTCTGGGAAGACTGCCCGGCCCAACATCACCGACAACAAGGACGGCACCATCACCGTGAGATACGCGCCCACCGAGAAAGGCCTGCACCAGATGGGGATTAAGTATGATGGCAACCACATCCCTGGTGAGTGGGGGGCCGGGCTGGGCTGGGCTGGGCTGAGCTGGGCTGATTTGAGAGCAGCCCAGGCAACTTCATTCTTGCTTGCCTTTTTTCAACAAACATCTGTTGAGTGCCCGCTGTGTGCAGACATGCTGCAAAGCCCTGGGGAATCTGACAGCCTGGTGGGAGGCAGACTTGCCCCAGTCAGGCCCCTATAACAGAGATGTAGGGCTCAGCGGGGAGGCCACTGGATGGTGCTGGTAGCAGAAGTAGGCTCAGGCAGTCTCTGTCCTCACTGCTGACCCAGCCCCCTTCTCTGTGTACCTCCAGGAAGCCCCCTGCAGTTCTATGTGGATGCCATCAACAGCCGCCATGTCAGTGCCTATGGGCCAGGCCTGAGCCATGGCATGGTCAACAAGCCAGCCACCTTCACCATTGTCACCAAGGATGCTGGGGAAGGTGAGGGAAGCTGCAGGCCGGGGGCTGGTGTGGGGGGCCAGCCAGGTGTGGGGGGCCAGCCCGGTGCAGGGGTGAGGGCAGGACCTTTGATCTCAGGCCCACCTCCACCTACAGGGGGTCTGTCCCTGGCTGTGGAGGGCCCATCCAAAGCGGAGATCACCTGCAAGGACAACAAGGATGGCACCTGCACAGTGTCCTACCTTCCCACGGCACCCGGAGACTACAGCATCATTGTGCGCTTTGACGACAAACACATCCCAGGCAGCCCCTTCACAGCCAAGATCACAGGTGGGGGCACGTGAGCACATACGGCCTATGACACACACCCCAGTGCATAACGGACATGCAAGCGCAGAATGTTCAGGTCACCGGGGCCTTAGAGTAGGGCTCCTTGAGGTGGAAGAAGTCACTTTTGGACAAATGTAAAGGACACTCTATTCTCTACAGGTGAGGGACAGCCATCCACCCCCTGCTTTGAAACCCATCATCTCATTTAGTCCTTGAGGTAGCTCTTGTGAGGTGAGAGTATCGATAATCCATTCTGATGGGTGAGGAAACCAGTAGGCGCAGAGAGGCTAAGCAGCTTGATCAGAGCCGCGGAGTAAAGGATGTGTTGTCTCGCCCAGTGTAGTGTTTTGTTTCCATAAAACCATGCGTCTCAGGATTAAAGTACACAAATTAGGGATTTAATGCATTCAAGGCCAAGGCATCCCCAGGGCAGTTGGGGTGCTGGGCCCGTCCGTAGTCTTTGACAGCTAACCTGGGAAGGAAGACTGCACTCTCTCTGGCCTTGGGCCTCTCCGTGCCTGTGAGCGGTTCCCAGTCTCTGTTGAGTCAGTGGGACCTGCTAGGAGGTGTCCCATGAGGGCAGGACCTGCCTGGAGTCACGATTGCCTGACACCCCAACTCCCCCACTAGGTGATGACTCCATGAGGACATCACAGCTAAATGTGGGCACCTCCACGGATGTGTCACTGAAGATCACTGAGAGTGACCTGAGCCAGCTGACTGCCAGCATCCGAGCCCCCTCGGGCAACGAGGAGCCCTGCCTGCTGAAGCGCCTGCCCAACCGGCACATTGGTGGGTGTGGGGCCACGGGGCGGGGCCTGGGGAGGAGGAAGGCCCAACGGGCTGGGATGCTCTGCCAGGCCCAGGGCTCCATGCCTGACTCCCCCCCCCAACCTCTCCACAGGCATCTCCTTCACCCCCAAGGAGGTTGGGGAGCACGTGGTGAGTGTGCGTAAGAGTGGCAAGCACGTCACCAACAGCCCTTTCAAGATCCTGGTGGGGCCGTCTGAGATTGGAGATGCTAGCAAGGTGCGGGTCTGGGGCAAGGGCCTCTCCGAGGGACACACCTTCCAGGTGGCAGAGTTCATCGTGGACACTCGTAACGCAGGTGCTTCTCCCGAGAGACCCCTCCTTTCAACCGGTGCCTCTAATGAGGACTTGTCCTTCTTTCCTGCCCGGAACCCACTTCGTTACACCCTCCTCCCTGAACTTCCGGCCCCGTCTCTGTTGGGATTCACATTCTGGAGCCATTTAGGAGAAAGCGAATGTCTCCATGTCAGCTCTCTGACATTTAAGAGAAGGCTCAGCTGTCCTGAGTTTGTCTCTCCCACGCTTACTGGGAGCCAAGAGGCCTACTTTAAGGAATTTTCCAGACCGCCTATACCTTGCCCTCTGGGTCAGTGCCTGACTCGCCCCTCCTTCCCACTGAGCATCTTTCCTTAGTGGTTTACTGCATACCTTGGGTGCCCATTCCAGATGGAGCCTATGGTTTGGGGAGGGGAAAGCAGAGGGGCAGTGGACAGCAGGGACTCAGGGAGACATGTCTTTTGTTTTTCACCAGGTTATGGGGGCCTGGGGCTAAGTATTGAAGGCCCTAGCAAGGTGGACATCAACTGTGAGGACATGGAGGACGGGACGTGCAAAGTCACCTACTGCCCCACCGAACCCGGCACCTACATCATCAACATCAAGTTTGCCGACAAGCACGTGCCAGGTAAGGGTCTGGGCTGCAGCTGGGTCGAAGGCGGGTGGTCTGAGCCACCTGACCCACCTTTCCTCTCCCTACAGGAAGCCCCTTCACTGTGAAGGTTACTGGTGAGGGCCGAATGAAGGAGAGCATCACCCGGCGCAGGCAGGCGCCCTCCATCGCCACCATCGGCAGCACTTGTGACCTCAACCTCAAGATCCCAGGTGTGAGCCGGGGAGAGCCTGGGCAGGGCAGGGCAGGACGGTCTCGTGGGCCCAGAGCCTGCCCTAAGAGGTTTCTGTCTTGCTTGCTTATCTCTCCCTCCCCTCTCCCTGGCTGTGTCCCCAGGGAACTGGTTCCAGATGGTGTCTGCCCAGGAGCGCCTGACACGCACCTTCACACGCAGCAGCCACACGTACACGCGCACAGAGCGCACGGAGATCAGCAAGACGCGGGGCGGGGAGACCAAGCGTGAGGTGCGGGTGGAGGAGTCCACCCAGGTTGGCGGAGACCCTTTCCCCACCGTCTTTGGGGACTTCCTGGGCCGAGAGAGGCTGGGCTCCTTTGGCAGCATCACCCGGCAGCAGGAGGGTGAGCAGGGCTGGGCCTGGGTCCTCAGTGGGAGGCTGGGCCTTCTGTCCCTTGGGACAGGATGAAGAGGGTCTGGTCAGCCAGCCAGGGCCGGTCTGTGCAGTAGAGGAGTGGGTTTTACTGGGGCCACTGGCAGGTCCAAGGCCAAGAGCAGCCCTAGGGTTGCCCTGACAATTCCCACCACCTGCAGGTGAGGCCAGCTCTCAGGACATGACCGCACAGGTGACCAGCCCATCAGGCAAGACAGAAGCTGCAGAGATCGTCGAGGGGGAGGACAGCGCATACAGCGTGCGCTTTGTGCCCCAGGAGATGGGGCCCCATACAGTAACTGTCAAGTACCGTGGCCAGCATGTGCCCGGCAGCCCCTTTCAGTTCACTGTGGGGCCGCTGGGTGAAGGCGGAGCCCATAAGGTGCGGGCAGGAGGCACTGGGCTGGAGCGAGGTGTGGCTGGTGTGCCAGGTGAGGGGCAGTTGGCCAGGAGGGGGATGGAGGCAGGGCAGCCAGCAGGATGAGTGACAGTGCTAAAGAGACACCCCTGCCCCCGTTCCGTTTCCAGCCGAGTTCAGCATCTGGACCCGAGAAGCAGGCGCCGGGGGACTGTCTATTGCCGTGGAGGGTCCCAGCAAGGCAGAGATTGCATTTGAGGACCGCAAAGATGGCTCCTGCGGGGTCTCCTATGTTGTCCAGGAACCAGGTGGGTGTCCACGATGGGGATGGGGGCTGGGCCTGTCTGACCTACCAGACTGGGTTTCTACTCACCGACCAGGCAGGAGGTGGCTGGAGCTACAGAACTGCTTCTTCTCTTGCAGCCCTGCTCCCTGCCCCATCTCCCTCCACCCCACATTCCTAAGATTGTGTGTGTGTTTCCACAGCTGAACTGGAAACCCAGGGAGCCTGTCCTGAGATGAGGCTGGGGTGGGGTGGTTCCTCCCCTGCCACCCCAGATTCTGGGGCCTGGGCTGACTGGCCTTCTCTCCCCAGGTGACTATGAAGTCTCCATCAAGTTCAATGATGAGCACATCCCAGACAGCCCTTTTGTGGTGCCTGTAGCCTCCCTGTCGGATGACGCTCGCCGCCTTACTGTCACCAGCCTCCAGGTGTGTGTCTGGGGTTGGGGCCCCTCTACCGCCTTGAAAGATGGGCAGCAGTTGAGGATGGCAGGCCCATGTGGCCAAGGGCTTTAGCAGTGACCTTGGACTGGCCGGACAGACGTTCCCCTCTCTCCCAGTGTCCGTGCAATGGGGGCTCCATGCCCTTCTCCAGCTGTACCTCGGGGTAGCCTTATCAGCCTCAGAGGCCCTTATTCCTCTCATTACCCCACTAGAACTGGGCTCCATGTTCTACCCCCAGGCTCATCTTCACCTCCCTGGAGTCTTCCCATCGGCCCACCTCCTCTAGAGAGGGCCCCCAGGCTAGTCCAGGCCACACTCCAGTGTTTCCTCATCTGTGTCCAAACAGCACTATCTTAGCACTGGCTTCTCAGACATCAGGCCCACCTTACAGTGTCTGGGTCTTACCCCTCAGCCAGAGCAGAGCACATCATCCTCCACTGTGCCCAGCACAGCCAAGTGGCCCCCCCTCCTAGCAGGTGGGTGCTGAGGCCACAGACCCAGCCCCTGTCTCCCACCACAGCCTTGTTGAGAGCCTGCCTAAGCTGGGCCAGCAGCAGGAGCCAGGCTGAGGATGGGAGGTGGGAGCCTCCTAGGCCTGGGTACAGTGAGGGCAAGGTTGGGCTGCAGAGAGGAGCTCTCCAGACCCTCCCAGAAGTCTGAGCATCTTCTGTGGTCTCCACAGGAGACGGGGCTCAAGGTGAACCAGCCAGCGTCCTTTGCAGTGCAGCTGAATGGTGCGCGGGGTGTGATCGATGCCAGGGTACACACGCCCTCGGGGGCAGTGGAGGAGTGCTATGTCTCTGAGTTGGACAGTGGTGAGCTGGCCCTGCCCCTGCCACCCCTGTCAGTCTAAGACTTCTTGGGAAGGGGAGGGGAAGATAAAGCCTCACCTACCAATCCTTTGCCCCACAGACAAGCACACCATCCGTTTCATCCCCCATGAGAATGGTGTCCACTCCATTGATGTCAAGTTCAATGGTGCCCACATCCCTGGCAGTCCCTTCAAGATCCGTGTTGGGGAGCAGAGCCAGGCTGGGGATCCAGGCTTAGTGTCAGCCTATGGTCCTGGGCTCGAGGGAGGCACTACAGGTGAGTGCCTAGGGCTGGGAAGGAGGGGTGGATATTGGGGTGCTCAGCCTCTAGTCCCATACTGCCCTGCTCCAGAGGCAGGAGCAGTGCTAATGAGCCCTGAGTCCTCAAAGGGGCCTGCCCCCGGGGAGCCTGGGGCATGGCCCATCCATTTCTGGGCCCCAAGCCCTTCCAACCTTACTACTTCTGGCCCCCAGGTGTATCATCGGAGTTCATCGTCAACACCCTGAATGCAGGCTCAGGGGCTTTGTCTGTCACCATTGATGGCCCCTCCAAGGTGCAGCTAGACTGTCGGGAGTGTCCTGAGGGCCACGTGGTCACTTACACTCCCATGGCCCCTGGCAACTACCTCATTGCCATCAAGTATGGTGGTCCCCAACACATCGTGGGCAGCCCCTTCAAGGCCAAAGTCACAGGTGAGTGCCCTGGGTAGGGGGAGGTCCCTCTAGCCCAATCTGCAGCCCAGAGCACCATGGATGTCTCCAGTAGCCATTCACATCTGGATCATGGACTGCCCCAAACATCACAGTCAAGTTATCAGGAAGTGCACTTAGCTTTACATAGCACACCACCCCCCATATTCCACATGTGGATTCACACAGAATCATTTTTCAAATCTTTCCTCTTTATTGTTGTCAATCACTTGTTTATTCTTTTCCCTATGGCAGCTCCCCAAGCTTTAGCTTAACTTTCTGCCTTCCCGGCTTCCCACGTTTCTGGCTTCCAAAAAGACAGAGCTCAGTAAATATTTAGCAAGCTTTCCTCTTGGAAGCTTGGGGAAGGATTAGTTGGATACATATTCCTTTTTAAAGCAAGACTCTTACCCTGTGACTTGAGTTCCCAGACGAAGCCCAGAAAAGTGAGAGATGGAGCCGCCAGAGCCCCAGACCTCAGGGTACACCTGCCACAGGGCCCATAACCCAGGCTCTCTCAGAGTGGGGCATTGCTCCTGGGGTGCCACAGCTGAGGGAGGAAGCGTAGCCCTCGACTCCGTGTGCCAAGGACCCACTGCCTACAGAGGGGCAGGACTCTGACCTGGCTCACGGCTACCTGACTCTGCCCCTCAGGTCCCCGGCTGTCTGGAGGCCACAGCCTTCACGAAACATCCACAGTTCTGGTGGAGACAGTGACCAAGTCGTCATCTAGCCGGGGCTCCAGCTACAGCTCTATCCCCAAGTTCTCCTCAGATGCCAGCAAGGTGGTGACACGCGGCCCCGGGCTGTCCCAGGCCTTTGTGGGCCAGAAGAACTCCTTCACTGTGGACTGCAGCAAAGCAGGCATGCTGAGGGGGAGATGGGCGGTCTCCTGGGGTGGGCGAGGAGGCAGGAATGGCGGGGCGGGGCCTGTGTGGGCGAGGACCCCTGGTGTGAGCCCACCCTCGCTGCCTCTCTCTCCAGGCACCAACATGATGATGGTGGGTGTGCATGGGCCCAAGACCCCATGTGAGGAGGTATACGTGAAGCACATGGGCAACCGGGTATACAATGTCACCTACACCGTCAAGGAGAAAGGCGACTACATCCTCATTGTCAAGTGGGGTGATGAAAGTGTCCCCGGAAGCCCCTTCAAAGTCAACGTGCCCTGAATCCCAGAAGTGCCTCCCCCAGCCTCAGCCCCGACCTCTGGCCAAACACACACTCACCGACATACACGAATGGGCCACACCCAGATGCACACACGCACAATCAGACACTACAAACACCTGCCTTGGGGTTTAAAATAAATGGCACTGCCTCTCCAGCCTGTCACACCCCCAGGCTTTGTCTGTCTCAGGGCAGTGTCCCTCCCCTCAAATGTGACATGAGGGCAGACTGGGGATTCAGAGGGTCAGGGAAGCCCTGAATTTTCTGGTTGGGGCTGAGGCCAGTGGGGGAACACACGTTTGGGGGTGTCTGCGTGTGTGAGAGGGCACCCTCAAACTGTACTGCTGGCCAGGCCTCCTTATGCTGAGGACTGCATCTGGCCCCCTGGTGGCCACAACCCAGTGTTAAGAACTTGGAAAAGAAGCACAGTCGGAGGAGAAAAAGGACCCAGAAGCAGCAGCAGCGCTGGCATGTGGCCCGGCCCAGGGCGATTCATATCCCAGCCAGGCTTCCTGGGGGACGGATTTCTCTCTTTCTTTTTTTTATGGTTGCACAGCTATGCCCCATGGGGGGCCTTTTTTACACACTGCGAGGCCCAGCTTTCTGGGGGGACTTTTGCACATGTCATGCGGCTCAGCTGGGAGCCGCTTAGGTGGAAAACTCCAAATAAAGTGCGGCCTGTCGCAGAGGCTTGGCTGTTCCTTGTGTGCATGTTCTCAATGGTTGCCACCTTCTGCCCCTCCCCGCCACACTAAATCAGGCCCCAGGGAGGAAGAGGAAGAGTCCTCCCCTGCAGGACTGACCCAGAGTGAAGGGAAGGGCCTGGGGCAGAAGGCTCTACCTCTGGGCCTTCTATTTGGTGAGGTCTGGGATGTTGGCAGGAAGAACTGGGGGCGGGGGTGCTGGCTCAGGGATATGGGATTGGTACTCTGATTCCTGGAGAGCTGGTGGATGGGAGGTGGAGGTAGACACTGTGGTTTAGATGTCTACCCTAGGGCCATTGGGTGGCCAGTTTCTATTCAGCCTGATCTCAAGGATATTCTCCAAATTAGGACCTTAAAAGTGAGCGCTGACTCAAACAGGAATGCTCCTCACCCAGCAGGCAGGCAGAACCATATGCAAACACAGGAACCTTCACTCTAGCCAGGTCCTGTGTTAAATCAGGGCTTCCCTCTTGAACCAGCCTTAGTCTTCCCAGCCCATCAGCCTATCCACTAGCCTCCCTGACCCATCAACCTCCCTGGCCTGGGCCAGCTCCCTCCAACTTACCCTCCTAGCTGCAGCCAGAGCGGGTCACATTAAAGGGATTATGCCCTTTGATCCAGGGCCCTTCTGTGGCTCCCTCCTGCTCCAGGCTAAAGTCTGCTTTTCCTAACAAGACATTCAAGGCTTCTAGGTCCAGGTCCGGCCTCCCCACCTGTTCATTCCAGAAACCCCCAAGTTGGGCAGTATGCTCATTCCCCACTGCATCCTCCAGTGCCAATCCCTCTTCACAGCCTGTAGTTACCAGGCACCCATGCTGCAGTTTGGGCTTCTGCTGGGGAACACTCTTGCCTCTCCACCCTTCTCCTCTTCCTGTCCAACAGGTAACTTTCCTAGACCCCTCCCAGATCAGCCCCCAGCTCTCATTCCCCCTGGGGCACATCTCTAGCTGCATTTACTACCCTAATCTGTGACTATGTATCCACAGGCAACCTCCCCCAGAGCTCCCCCAGAGCTCTCTGGCCCTGGGAGGTGTGATGAATAAATAAATGAATGAGCAACTGAGTAGCCAGAGTAGGGCACAGAAGCATTTCACTCAATTGACCTGGGACACTGCAGCACATGGCGGGTCAGCTTCATTCCCCGTCCTCACATCTTCACTCAGTAGCCTATCAGCCTCCTTGCTCTTTTTCTTCTTTCCCTTTCCCTCCCTCTCTCACTCTGAATCCTGCCCTCTCAAGACTTTTTTCTGTATTTTCTTTCTGTATGTCTGCCCCGCTCCCTCTGATATTTTTCACTCTCCCCTCAGTCCTGAGGGAGCTCCTTGAAGACAATCTTGCATCCTCACCTCTTTGTGGCCACATCTGATAAATGCTGGCTGAATGAGGTATATGATGAATGTGGCAGTCTCAGCTCCTTTATCTGACAGATCTACTGAGGCGGGATCTGTTTTTTCCTTTAAGTACCCAAAGACTCACAGCCATTAAAAGCCAGTTCCATGCCAGGCACTCAGCCAGATACTTCCACACAGCCCTCCTCTCTGCCCTCCCTCTTCCTCACCCCCAGGTGTGAGGTTTTCCTGCATGAGTTGCTGCCACCCACCTGTGTGTTCATGCATGTATGGATATCCAGCCCTGCTGCTCTTCCCTGGCCACAGTATGGCCCCGGTTGCTGAGCACTTGGGCTCAAACTCACTTAATTCTAACAGCCTATGAGGCGGGCATACTGTTCTGTGACAAAACCAAGGCCCTGAGAATGGTGGTGACGAGTCCAAAATCATACTTCTATATAGCAGGGCCGAGATTCAAACCAGATGTGCCCAAATCCCAAACCTATCATGCAAATAACCAGTAGAGCAGACCATCTGGATGTCTCAAGTACTCTGAACTCCCAAATCACATGCCAGACATCAGAATGCGTTTGTTAAAAGGGAGGAGGAAAGAGTGGACCTTTCCTCTTCAACATGTTCACCTCATAGAGTTCACTCCCTCAGAATGTTATTCCTAGCCACCTCGCTGCCCAGGCCAGAAGCCTGCGGGTTCCCTGGCTCTCTCTACCTCACTCTCCAAACATATCCAATCCAAATGTTCCCATTCTGTCTCTATCTCTTGACTCCATCTGCTTCTCCACATTCCCCATGATCACTGCCTGAGTTCTGGCCACTATCATCTCTTACAATGGTTGCTCCTTCAGTCTTGCCTCTGCACAATGTTATCTCTAAAACATAAATCTGGCGGTATCATTCTCTCATTGAAATCCTTCAGTGGCTTCAGGATAACTGTCCTCAGGATACCTTCCAGATTCTTTAACTTTCTTGAAGGCACTTATGCTCTCTTGCCACTAAGCCTTTGCACGGGCTGCTCCTCTTTCCTGGAACACCCTCTGGTCCTCATTGGTACCCCTTCATCCTGCTGGCAATCTTGAGCGCCCCCTCTCTCGTGGGTTAGTTACCCCGATGTATGCTTCCACGTACTTCTCACATTTTAGCAATTAACACACTGCTTTATAATTGCCTGTTCACTGGACTCTACCTCACTAGACAGTAGCATCATTAATTTGCTCATCCTTTTACCAACTGAACGACTCTGTAATGATTAACTATGTGCCATAGTTACATACATACATACATGACACAGACCCAGACGTTGCCCTCGAGAACAGACACTATCTTCTCCTTTGGGATCTCGGGGTCTAACGATAGTAGGCTCTAAACGTTTGTTGAAGGAACAATCTAAAGTGCCTGTGCGAATCCGCGATGCCGCGCAGACTTCTGGAAATCGTAGTCCCGGGATTCAGGCCTCTCTTTATGGCGCAGGCGCATTCCGATTGAGGCGGTTTTGCTGTTAATGCGCATGTTCCGGGGGCGGAGTGGCGGAACTGCGCATGCCTAAAGCGTGGGGGCGCGGCCGAAAAGGCGGAGCTCTGCGGAGGCGGGGCTTCGGTGACGAGGTGGTCACCGCCGAACCTGCCGGTCTGCGAGGATGGCAGGGAGGGGGAAGCTGATTGCGGTGATCGGAGACGAAGACACGGTGACCGGCTTCCTGCTGGGCGGTATAGGGGAGCTTAACAAGAACCGCCACCCTAATTTCCTGGTGGTGGAGAAGGATACTACCATCAATGAGATCGAAGACACTTTCCGGTACGGTAGCCCGCGAGGCCTGAACGGGCCCCTCTGCTGCCTGGTGGGAGCGCTGGGAGAAGGCGGGGGCGGCGCGGGGCTTGCAGACCCTGGCTGAAGCGTTGGGTTCCTGCCTCCAAAGTCAGGGAAGTCAGTGCGCCCGCCCTTCCGGAGGAGAGGCCTCCACGCCCCAAGTTCCCTCTGGGGGTTCGGTGGGATCAGGGCTCCCTCCTCACATGACTGCGTATCAGGAAAGAAGGGGAACAGAGCTCATGACTGGCGCGCCGCCCCTTGGTGGAACCTGCCACTTCATAGCTGGGTGTCCAGAGCGCCCGGGCCTCAGAGGCGGCCAGTCTCAGTTCCTCTGCAGGAGTTCTCCCAGTTCACCCATAGAGCAGGCTACTCGCATTGCAAAGCACTCGGCTCTAGCGAGTTGACCCCTAAAGGAAACGCACACAGTGAACACACCTAGGGAGCCCTGAACTCGGGCTTTCTTGTATTTTCGTCTCCCTTAGAGGCGCACTGCACAATCGTCCTGTAAGGTAAGGGTTATTACTCTCACTATGGATGAGAAAACTAAAGCTCAGAGAGGTTAAAGCACGTCCCAAAGTCACACGATTCGGAAGAGACAGAGCAGGGAGTTGAACCCAGTCCCAAACCTTTCTGCCTCTTAAGCTAGGGCCACACTCTACCTTGTAGGCGCACTGCAAGGCGCACCGCCCTCCCCAGTCTGTCTTGGAATTTCTCGTTGTCCTAAGCACAGTGGGTAGAAGATCAGGACTGTGTCCTCCCTTCTGCAGGCTTGTCTCTTAATTCAGGCATTGTCCTGGTGATTAGACTTGAGGACATCAGCCCCCTATTCTTTCCCTCACCCCTTCTCTAGGGCCCCTTTTGCCAAGTCTCAGGAACAAAAAGCATTCACCTGTTTTCCCCTAAACAGCCCAGCCCTGAGCTGCAGGCTGAGACTAGTTCCTGCTGCCTGGGGTATAATAGGCCCTGACCTGGGAGGCTGGTAGGCTGACTTCTAAGCTGATCTCTGCTGATCTGCAAGCAGTCTGGTAAAGTGACCCAAAGTTGTCATGGGCGGACAAATTTCACCCCAAGAACTTGCCATGTTTCTCACATGCCAAGGGAAATCAAGTCTAACCTTCCCTATTATCTGACACAGTAAGTGCTCAGTAGTTTTTAAAAAATTATTTTATCGGGGTAACATTGGTCAATAACTATAGAAATTTCAGATGTACAACTTTATAATACAAAACAGTTTTTAATGAATAAGTAAATGAATGAATGGGTGGGAGAATCACAAGAAAGGAAGATCCCAGTACCAAGTTCTCTCTGTGTGGAAAGTGTGATTCCTTCATTATGATTTTCCACTTCCTGTGTTGTGTTCTTAGCTCATGCTAAACTTCGTATGATCCATCCCCGCCCTCATCAGCATAGACCTTGAGGTGTTTAGTCAGCCCATGGTTTTTTTTTTTTAAGTTAATTTATTTTCCTTTGAAAAGTTAATGAGTTCATGTGGTTTGCAAATTAATACTTAAAAGGCGAACACAGTTGAGAAGTCTCACTGCCACCAACCTTATTCTACCTCATTACCTCCCTCCTCCACGCCTATGAATAACCACTTACCTTCTTCCTTATCTTTCCAGTTTTTTTAATGCAAATGCAAAGGGACAGACATATATTATCCTTTCCTTTTCTTACACAAAGGCAACATACGGAATAAAATGGCATGCACCCTAATCTTCATTACCAGTCCACTTGAGAGCCTTCCAAGAAGGGGAAGTAGAAAACTGACCACCATGGCCCTTAGCTTCTGAATGAAATTGGTTCTGGAGAGAATGGAGAGTTTCGTGTAGCAACCTTTACCCTCGTCCTCTGTGCTCTCTAGGTCAAGCACATTCCCTTCTGTAGCCCAGCCTACCAGTGGGCCTGGGACTCCCTTCTCATCTCTCCCCACAGGCAGTTTCTAAACCGAGATGACATCGGTATCATCCTCATCAACCAGTACATTGCAGAGATGGTACGGCACGCGCTTGATGCCCACCAGCGCTCCATTCCAGCCGTTCTGGAGATCCCGTCCAAGGAGCACCCATACGATGCTGCCAAGGACTCCATCCTGCGCAGGGCCAAGGGCATGTTCACGGCCGAAGACCTGCGCTAGAGGACTCGTCCCATCCCCGCTGCCTCTCCCCAGGCTTGCCATCAGCCCCTCTCTAAGTTCTGAGCCTCTGATTTCCAATTCCCTGCCCTTTCCCACTCCTAGAGGCTAGGTGAGGTGCTTCCAGGTTGCTGGAGCTCTGCCATTAAAATCAAGGCTGGTTAGGGAACAGGAAGCCTGAGTGTCTTCTCTCTCCACTACCTCTTTCCCGTGCTGTTACAATGTCATTGTTGATGTTAAATTAAAGTAACATTCTTCTCTCCAAACTAAGCCTTGGTGCTAAAAAAGACAGGTGTGGGATGAGGCTGGTGCGGGGGATTAGACGGGCCGAGCTGGAAAAGGTTCTGCCAAACACCCAGGCACAGAGGATTTGGACAAGGAAGATTGTGCCAGGAGGCCATAACTCAAGGACTGGTCTGAATCAAAGATGACCAGCTCTGGCAGGGAGGAATGGGAGGATTGTACCCAGACCCCTGGCTCCCCAACTTCAGTCTATATGGGCTGGGAGGGAACCTGAGCCCAAAAGATGGAAGCAGAAAACACAGGAAACCTGGAAGCTGTGATACTACACTGGGCCTGGGTCCTGCAAGGGTTGTGGAGACCAAGGCTCTTAGCCAATGGGCTCTGGCCTCAGGCTGCCTCAGGAAGCAAGGCATGTGAGGTGTGCTGAGGGCATGGCAAGTAGAACCCTGGCCCTGTGTGAGGTGAGGCTTGGTTGCCTGGTGACTGTCCCTGGGCAGCCATCTGCTGTCAGAAGGACCTGCTCTGCTCACCTCTCAGCCGCAGCCACCCTGGTACCACTCTTTCCCTTGCCACCATGTCGCGGCAACTCAACATGGACACAGTGCAACAGAACTTCTGGAAGGAGGAGTTTCTGAGGCAGAAGATGTTGCGCTGTGAATGGCACCGCAAGTATGGGTCGATGGTGAAGGCCAAGCAGAAGGCCAAGGCTGCAGCCCGCCTCCCCCTCAAACTGCCCACCCTGTACCCCAAAACCCCACTCTCACCCCCACCCGCACCCAAAGCAGTTCCTTCCAGGGCCCCTAGCCCTGCCCCGGGAGCTCCTATTCAGTCAGAAATGTACCCAGTACCACCTGCCACGCGGGCCTTGCTGTACGAAGGCATCTCCCACGACCTCCAGGGGCGCTACCACTACCTGAACACCCGAAAACTGGACATGCCAGAGATGCGCTACCTCTTCCCTGTCACCACCAACTTCACATATGGCTGGCAGCTGGGTGAGCCCCAACCTCCCAGAAACAATTCACCTCACAAATGGGCACCTGCCATGAGCCAGATAGTGCTCTGGGCAGGAGTCATGAAAGAGGCATAGACGCTCCTTTCTGGGGTGTCCATAAGAGCAAGGAAATGTCTGAGAGAGACAAGTTCCAGATGAGACTAGAGAGTGATGGGGTAGGGGCAGGGTGCATATGCTGCTTTAGACAGGATTGCCAGGAAAGACCTCTGGGGACCTAAAGGCCGAGAGTTAAATGACGAGCAGGAGTTGGAGATTTATTCTAAATACGAGGGGAAGCCAGTGGAGGGTTTTAAGCAGATGAGTGACACTTAAAAAAAATCACCCTGACTGTTCTGTAGGTAATGGCTTTTTCGTGAGACAACATAGACTGATAGATGAGTTAGGCAGCTACTTTCTGGCAAGAGATGATGATGGCTTGGGCCAGGGTGATTAGCAGTAGAGCTGAAATAGGTTCAGGATATGTTTTGGAGGAAGAATCAATCAATGGAACTTCCTGATGGGTTGAATGTGAGAAAGGGAAAAGAGGATGCACTGGGGACACCCAGGTGTTTGGCCGAAGCAGCTGTGACAGAGCAGACGGGGAGAGGAACAGGGCTGGAGGCTGTGTGAAGACAGGTCAGCGCCGGCCCTGAACTGGAGTGGTCAGTGAGGCAGTTGCCCTCTGGGTCAGAGCTGAAGATGCAAATTGGGGGTTATCAGAAAACAGGTACTCTTTAAAGCCATGAGATTGGGGTCCCTTAGCCAGGGAGCTCTAGATTCTGGGGTCTGATGGGAGGAGAACCAGGGGGCACAGAGGGGTAGGGAGATGGTGTTGATGGGAAAGCTGTCCATCTGGACTGAGTCTGCTTTTTCTGTGAAGCCGAGTCAATGTCGGCTGGAAGGGAGAGGAGTAGAGACAGTGGTGTAGTTTGAGAGGAAGAGTTAAGGTATGGGAGAAGGATCATGCCAGGGAGTGGTGCAGGATGGCTGGGTGATGCCGAGTGTCCCATTGCTCTTTGTGGTCATGAATTTCAAGTGAACTACTCGGCCATGCGTCTTCTCCAGCAGCTGGAGCCTGCACAGAACAGGTGTATGGTTGGAGATACACACAATTGAAAGTTTGCCTAAAAAGTCCCCCACTTTCTTCAGGGCTCTAAAGGGACAGTAAAAAGAGCAATTCCAATGAAAGATGGCCCAGATGGAGAGCAAGAGGTAGAAAAAAAGCCCTACCTAGCTGTTTCAAAGAAGTCTAGCTTTGTCCCTGTGACGAGCAGGGCTGGAGGATCCTGAGGCTGGCTGTCATTTTGCCATCACTGCTGATCTGGGAACCCAGCCCACTCCCTGTCTTCCCATAGTCCTCACTCTTTATAAGAACTTTTTATTTCTTCACACTTAGAAAGTGGATACAACACAGGCAAATTCCTAGGGCTGGGCAGGCAGGGCCTGACGTGCTCTGTGAGTTCCTTTCTCAGGAACCCATTACTGGCCTCTGACATCTTTTCCCAGGTCCCCCAGTGAAGCAAGAACTGGTCTCCTGCAAGATGTGCCGCATTGAATCGTTCTTCCGCAAGAACGGGGCCTTCGCACTGCTTGACCCCAGGGACCTGGCTCTCTGACCTTGGGCCAGGAGGCGGCTTAGAGGAGGGAAGAAGAATCACGCGCCACCTAGTGGGAAGAAGCTCTTGCATGTGTCTGTGTGTTTGGCTCTCCCAGGCCCTGGGCTGCGTTCTGGGCTTTTCTGAAACTACCTCTGATCTGTAGATTGGCCTCTTGCTTCTTCCTTAACCCCCATCTCTTTAATCATCCTTTTGAAAATTCAGCAATGGTTAGAAGAGAGCTGGGAAGGTTGAAGGCTACTCTCCAGGCGCAGGTTTCTCAGTGCCAGGGGACCACAGTAGCTGCTGGAAGTTCTTGGTATTCCTGGGGAGAGAGTGGCCTGTCATCCCAGATGCCAGAGAAAGGGGGCCGCCACCACCCCCACAAGCCTCCCCTCGCCCCCTCACCTGGCCCCGAGGGCCCGCAGCCACCCTGTCCTCTCCTGGTGCATCTGTTTCAGCTGCTCCCGCAGGGCGCGCCGCTGCCCCGCAGCGTCCTCCTGGGCAGTGCGGGGCACTGAGCGCGCTCACCTCGCAGCCCCACAGCTCGACGTAGCCAGCAGGGGGCAGCACCGGGACATACTCGCCCCGCTCAGCCCCCTCCCAGCTCTCGATCTGTGTCTGCACAAGTGCGCGGTGCACACACTTGAAAGGGAACCAGGACGCACCCAGCTTGGCCCAAGGCCCCTACTAACCTCTCCCGGAGGTCTGGCCTGTGATGAGAGCTGAGCCGGGCTGGGTGGGGGCCCCAGGGAGTGCACCCGGCAGTGGCGGTTCCTGACGATGCTAAGACGTTCCAGGACCTAAGGGAGACAGCTGTCAGCTGTCGGCTAGCAGCTCTCGTTGCCCCGTCTGCCAGCTGGCCCGCCCTGTGCGGGGGACGCGCCCGCAGCCGCTGCTGTTCGCAGTCCTGCCGCCGCCGGCGCCTCGCCGCGCTGTGCAGCTCCAGCAGCCGCTGCAAGGTCGTCTCCTGCTGTGCTGCACTCACGCCCACGGAAGCCTCCCTGCCGGGGGGCCTGAGCCACGCACCTTTCGAGGCCTTGGGGGCCTCAGCCGCTCCCTTTCTCTCCCCATGGGCGTCCAGGAGCCTCGCAGAGTCGCCTGCCCGTGGCCCCCTCGCCTCGAGCACCTGCTGGACCGCGGGGCCCGGGTCTCCCCCCGGGTCCCGCAGCCGGTGCTGATTGCGCACCATCCCTGGGTGCCCCGGGAGAGCTGTAGGGCGCTCTTGCTGCTCAGAGTCCCCGGTGATCAGAGCCGCTAGCATCACAGCTCCCGGGACTGGGAGCAGCGGCGGGGCTGGAGGCCTCGCGGACGGAATGAGAGCCGGTGCTCCCTCCAGGCCGGCCCCCTGCTCTCCCACCGCCAGTGCCGACTCTTGTCTCTGGCCATCGGTCTTGTCCTGCATCAGCCTGGTGCTCTTTTCCCCGGGGCCTGGCCTCTCCCTTTGCCTAGGCTGCGGCATCTGTTCTCCTGGGGACCTGCAGAAGTCGCCCAGAATTCCCAGGGAGTCTCCTTCTTCTTGGGGCTGTGTAGGCGTCTCTCCCTGAGCCACTTCCCTGGCTTGTGAGTCTTGGCTTCCGCCTCCGGAAAACTGAAGGATCTTCACTTCCCCGCCCTGAGAGGTCTCCTCACTCGGTTCCAAGAGGGCCTCCTTTCTCTGGCACTCAGGGCAATTTCCTCTGTGGCTTTGAAGAGCATTTTTATTCTCACCCTGAGGGGTCTCCCATCCTGGACCCCCAGAGACGACTTCTCTCAGAGCCTGAGTAGTCTCCCCACTCTGCCCCTGGATCGTCTTCTCCCTCTGACTCTGAGGAATCGCAGTCCTTGGCAGTTTCTGAAGTTCTGCTCTGTCCTGGCCCAGGCTCCAGGCCAGCCCCTTGCGGGGATCTTGGTGTTCTGGCAGGCCCTGGGAAGGCAGGCCTGAGGACCCCCAGGCTTCCTGAGCGACCTTTCTCCCTTGAAGGTTCCCAGAGGATGGTGGAAGGGGCCTCTGGGTGGTGGGCTCTGCTTGGCCCCTCTCTTTCTTCTGGTCCAGGTCCTGGGAAGGAAGAGCACTTTGTCCCAGGCTTGTGAGGGAATCCCTGTGCCAGGGCCGCTTACCCCAGGGGAGTCTGGAGACCCCAGTGGCTGCCCAGCTGGATCTCGCTTCCATTACGCGCCTTGCCTGATTCCTGAATTTGTTAAACCCATGTTATGTAGTGTAAAAGGTGCATCAGCGATGGTCCCTTCTTCCATTTGACCACAAGAGGTGGCCCCACCTCACCCCAGTAGCCTCCTCTGAGGCTGACCCCACCCCTGCTGTCCACAGTCTGAGAGGGCCCTTGCCCAGGACCCTTCGACCACTTCACCTTGAACTCTGAGCTTTCTGGTTCCCCAAAGCTACTGCTGGAGGTGGGGTTCAGCTCTGGTAGGCAACCTGAGGGAGAAAGATTGATGTTGGGAGCCCTCTGCTCATGTCTCAGCTCCTCACATTCATTCTACCTGAACTGGAACCAAGAAGCCTAAGGAGTCCCTGGCACATAGCCAGGGCGAGGGGTGGGGGTGGGGGAGCGGTGAGTTGCCTGAGAACTGGTGTTTGAACTTCAGTTCATGATCTACCTTTATTTACAAAGCCTACTAAGTGCCTGCTTGCCAGGTTTGTCTGCCAACAGCCAACCTCATCTTCCTTATCCTTCCATCCAAGGCAGACCACCTCACGGGAACTGGCATACCTTCTCCCTCCACCTGGAGCAGGAAGGGCCTCATAAAAACACCCCCACTTTGTCCTGGTGTGCCCATCCGGGCCCATAAGGAAACCTATGTGCACCTTACTTTATTATTATTAAGCAAAAGCCAAAAAAAAAAAAAAATCCTCTTTAGCTCTTTCTTGGTTTCTGACAGCACCATCAAATGAAATTCAAGAAGTGAAATTTTAGGCCAGGGCCAGGCCTCAAAACTGCAAGTCTTCATAATTATCCAAAGAAATCTAAAAAAAGAGATGAAATGTCGCTGCTCCCTTGCAGCTGTGGAGGAGGGAGAGTCACTCAGCATCTATAAAACTCGTTGAAATAACTTGATTTCATAAGGTCTTAAATTAAGAACTTTCAGAAGAACATTCTATGTTTATGCAATATGGATATGTGAATATTCATAACTAACAAAATGAGTATGTTCCGTGAAAATAAATCTGTCTTTTGAGGAGTTTCTGAACAAAGGGGTCTGATAAGATTCCCGAGCCTTTAGAAATTATTGCCGTGAACTGTGAACATAACCCCTAGCCTCCTTCGTCTGTAATTCTCGTCTTTTGTCTTACTGATCACTTATGTCTCTGGTAATAATGTTGTAATTGATCTATCTGTATTTCAAAGAGAATATACTTGTAAAAATTTCTCTTCCAATCAGAAAATAATCATTGGCACTTTCCTCCTCTCTCAGATGCATGATGGAACCAATAAAAGCTTATGCCCTTGCCAGGTTTATGGTTTAACAAATCCTTCGAGAGTCTGTTTCATTTAAATTACACTTCCAAGGCTCACAGCATCTATCCCACTGGATTCTAATCATTTATTTATTGTCACACTCTTTCACTAGGCTGCGGTCTCCTCAAGGATGAGGACCCAGTGACCGGGCCAAGACTCTCTTGTGCTCTGTGTATCCCCAGTGCCTGGCATAAGGGTGGCCAATAGGCAGCCGAGAGCTGCTGTTCCATTCCCTCCTCCTCTGGTCAGCCACGGACGGTCATTTCCAGCCTCTCAGCCTGGCTTCAGAATCTTCCTGGACACAGTGCCTGAGACAGCGGCTACCAATCAGGGAAAAGGCATATAAAATAAAACCTACCTGTAGCCCCTGGGCACCCCAGCACCCGATAAAAACGTATGAGATGAAGAATGAGTGAGGACTGAACTGGAATCCTGAGACTCGGGGTGAGGACTTCCCAATCTAGTCTGGCCACCCCGGCCCAGGGACTCCTGCTGTCCTGGCTGCAGATTGCTCCTGTCGACATACCAGGTGTGGGCTCTGCAGGCATGCCAGCGTTCTCCCACCTTCGGCCTCCGTCACTCCTGGCTTCGCTTGGGTCTGGGACTGACGATGGGTCCGCCGCCTGCCCCCTGCAGGAGTGCAAAGGCTGCCTCGGATGCACCTCTTGCATCTGGGCTCTGGAAGTGGGAGCAGTCCTCACTGCCAGCAGGCTGCTGAGCCTTCCCACCCAACACTCAGACTCAGTCCAGGGCAGCCTGCTCCAGCCCCTGCACCCACCACTGGATCCTGGGGGGTGCCCTTTCCAGGGGTTGTGGGGCAGCCATATGGGTGCAAATGAGTAAGAGCCCCGGAGGAGCCTGGGGTGTGAGAAGGTGTTGGCCAGGGCTGTGGAAGGAGACCAGAAAGGGGCCAGCGTTTGGTTGCTTTGTGTGGCAACACAGAGTAGACAGAGTTCCCTGGGGGAAAAACTCACCCATCTGGGAGCTGATGGTTCTGGCTCAGGCAGTCCCCAGCCTGGGGTGATGGGCACAGCCTGGAACTCTGGAAGGGTTAGGGGTCTGGCCTAGTCCCGAGGGCACCAACTCCCAGTGTGGTAGGCAGCCTCTAAGACGGCCCTCAGGGACCCCTGGTCCTGGCATCCGTGTCCTTGGGTGATGCCTTCCCCTTCCCCTCTAGGTGAGGAAGCTTGGAAAGGGGTCTCTCCTGCCCAGCCAAGCCTTCAGATGAGCCTGCAGTCCTGGCCGACGGTGTTGGCTGGACATTTCCTTAACGGTCATCATGTGACACGCCCTCCTGCTACAGCTGAGGATGCCTCAGTCCAGAGAGGGCTGCCAACCTGCCCAAGGTGCCTCGGCAGTTGGTGGCTGGGCTGGGACTGGAGGCACAGGTCAGGCCAGTCACCAGCCCTGGAGGGAGAAGCCTGTGGCCAGGGCTGCTCAGCGTCTCATCTCAGGGGCACTTAGCACATCAGCACCTCTGCCCTCGGGGGACTCTGCCAGGCCTGCTTTCCTCCCCCGCTGCAGCCATGTCTAAAGACTTCTAGGTATCACCACAGTGGATCTGACCAAGATAATAGTTAACTGTGGGATGGTAACAGCCTGCAGAGAAGGAGCAGGTCCTGTGCTCCAGGCACAATGCTCAAGCTTTATGTGGATGAGTTCTCAGGTCTTCCCAGCAGCCCTCTGAGAAAGTTGTGTTAACTTCCCCAGTTTGTAGCTTGAAGAAATAGAGGCTCCCAGTCCATGCAGAGCATCAGAATCGAGATCTGAAACAGATCCGCCTGTCTCCAGAGCCCACACTCTTTCCACTTCCTGTACCACTATGATTACTCTGATGTCACACTGAACCCCCTGCCTCAGCCAAGCCCCCGCTCACCCCCTTCATCAGCTGCTCAGAGCCCCCACTTGTCCTACCACGGGGCTCATTGCGCTGTCCCCATGCACACCAGATCTGGTCCCTCGGACAGCAGAACTGGGCCCAGGGAGGCCAGAAGAGGTCCAGCCCTGCCCCAGTCAGCAGCTCCAAGTCCCACAGGAGCTGAAAAAAGATGGGGTGCCAGGATGTGAGCGTGTACCCACCCTGCCCTCTGCTACACCCCCAGCCAGCCCCTACCTGCTCCTGGGCCCGCCGGCTCCGTTCCATCTCCAGGAGCACAGTGAGCAACTCCAGACCTGAGGGACAGGCCCGGCCATTTTGCACCTGGGGAGGCAGGGTGGACTCAGGCCCCACGGAGAGCCTGCCTCCTTGAAGACAGTGGCCTGCCTGCCTCACCTGTCGCAGTGCAGCCTGGAGCTGGCCCAGGCCTGCAGGGCACCGGAAGAGGTGCTGGTACAGAGCCAAGGCCTGTTTGGGGCTACAAGGGAGCCCTCGGCCCCCAGGTGCGCCTGCCTGTGCCATGGAGTGGGGAGCTGGAACAGGTGTCCCCTCCTTGCTCTCCCCGCACCACTGGAGACTGGAGAGAGGAGGACTAGTTGCTGAGCACAGGAGCAAGGAGGAGACAAAGCTCCTGAGCTCAATAATGCAGGACCCTGACATCTGAGCCAGGGCCTGGACCCCAGCCAAGTTTTATAGAGATTCTGGCCTGACTCCGAAAAGATTTCTTGGCCATGGGGTGGCAGTGTAGGAGTGTAGGGTTAGGAGTGTGATCCAGCCAGAGAGGTGTGTGCATGTTTGTCTGCAGTTCCGAATGAGTATCGGTTTTACATCTACATATGTATACATACATACGAAGATGCATTATATGGGCATATAATATGCCCAGTGTGGGCAGCAGCC
Organism: Pteropus medius; assembly: GCF_902729225.1. Lineage (NCBI taxonomy): Eukaryota > Metazoa > Chordata > Mammalia > Chiroptera > Pteropodidae > Pteropus > Pteropus medius. The sequence goes on along the minus strand of NW_024356249.1, from coordinate 10,174,865 downwards.
ACCAGGAGCTGACTAGGGCACGAATGCTCCGTATATGTGACCTTCCTCGCAGCAACTCTGTGAAGTAGGTGCTATCATTCTTATCCTCATTTTACAGATCAGAAAGCTGGGCCTCAGAGAGAAAGCTGCCTTAACTAACGTGAGGCACCGTCTCCCTCATCTGGAGATGAATGGCTGTGACAAACAGGCCCTGGCAAAATGGTCTCTGAGTGTGAGCCATAACAGGCAGGACAATGGCAAGTGCTCCCTAATGCTGGCTCCAAGCTGCCCACATGCAGGGCGCTATTCGTGGGTCACTCTGCTTATTCCTTGCAATACCCAAGATACATTCAATGAGGACAGTCTGTATAAATCCTAACTAGAGGAGGGAATGAAAACATGAGATGGTCTCTGATCTTCGCAGCCTCGCCTGCCTGCGGCTCAGTGAGAGAAGGGAGCCAGCTCCCCACTCTGGGCCCCAGAGAGCAGCCTCAGCAGAAGCGGGCAGAGCAAGCAGGCAGATGATCTCAGTTCAGCCCAACACTCTCCCTTTACGCCTGTTGAAATATTAGGGACCCAGGAATGAGAATATGGTCCCCCTTGATCTTTTAGCCTAGGTCTCTAACACACCAAGGTTGCACGGCTGGTAGGTGGCAAAAAGAACTCAAATTAGAGTTCTTTTTAAAAAGAGAGCTTTCTTTTCAAATAAATAGTTTTTCTATTTCAAACCCATGTTCTTTCCCCTACAAGGATTTCTTCGAAAGTTGCATGTGTGTCCCCTGCCCACATACCCATCAGGGGTAGGTGTGGCTGTGAATGCAAGCAGCTGTGCACACGTGCCGTACGTGTTTATCTGGGTTTCTGGGGTGTGTGTGTACACATGCACATGTGTCCATATTTCATCAAGGTCCTGGTCCCCACCCCAGGCATGGGGTCCCTGTGTCACTAGCTCTCAGAGTCGCCATAGAGGCCACCGAGTACTTGGTATACCCCAAACCAAGAAGAAAAAGTATGTCCTGTAGGAACTGAGCCTTGTCTTCCATGCACCTCAGCCCCTGCAGGATTCCACCTGGATCCACAGCGGGTCCCATATGAGGGCCAAGGGCCATGCCGGCTATATGTTTACACAGGGCCGGGACCAGGACACCCGGGTCCTCCTGCCTACTGCAGGGCAGCACAGGGGTGTGGCAGGTGGGGGCAGTGCAGAATGCGGGCACAAGGAGTGAGCAAGGTCTAGGGCTGAATCCCCACAGCTGCTACCACTTTGACTCTGGGGACACTGACCTCTAGCCCCTATGTTCCAGCAGCTCATGTCACCACCCTAGTAGGAAGCACACACACACAGTGGCCTCAGGGCAGGCCCCAAGTTTACTGCTTCTGACTCAACACAGCCGGGGTCTTTGTGAGACACAGGCCCAGGCTCTCAGTGCCCAGGAGCTGTGGTGAGGTTGGAAGCTGCTCTCCAAGGGGATGATGAGTCCTGGTCGGTGCCGTCCTGGATCAGGATGCCCCCTGGGGCTCCCGCCTGGGGCTGGGCACAGTGCTGGGTGGCTGGGTTCCAGTGAGTAGGACTGGGGGGCAGGCCTCAGGTGGGATGCAGTGGGCGTCATGCTCTACCAGGCCTGCGGGGCACTGGCAGCCAGGAACGCAGGGCCTCACACAGTGGGCCGCCAGCTCTCCCAGAGGGACGTGCTGGTTGAAGCAGGTACGTGGACAGGGCGGGCCACATTCATCGAATACGAAGCCACGGTCCAGGGGACAGCCCACCACTGCAAGTGCAGTAGAAGACAAGGTCACAGTGCTCCAGTTGCTCTGCTCGCCCCTTGTGGCCCTCCCCATACCTCCCCTGTCCAGGCCTGAGCCCTCTGTACCCACCCCTCCCTGTCCCACACTGGGCATTGCCCCCTCACCACAGAGTGTGGGGCCCCGCCAGGCAGGCGTCACCCCTGCCTGGCGACAGTGGCTGGCATAGGCTTCCAGAGCATCACAGAGGCAGGCATCGGCTGAGGAGCCAGGGCCACAGGCACACAGGTCATACACGCAGGCAGCAAAGAAGGGCTCTGGTGGCACCACAACGTGGCAGCGACTGAACGGGGAGGACTTCAGCACCCCACACCGGGCATTGGCATCACGCCTGGCACGGTAACCTGCCGTCCGGCACGGATCCACCTCATGGCCTTTGGAACAGGGCCGACCAGGTCCTGGCCCCTCTGGGACCTAGGTGAGGAAAGTAGCTCTGGTGTGACAGCGTCTACTAGCAGCTAAAATTTGTGTGCTGTCCTTCAAAGCAATTTCTACCCAACGTTTTGTTTTAGCCTCAAAAACCTCCTTACAAGAACAGCAAAGGAAGCATCATCCACTTTTCCTTTGTCCCCATTTTGGGGACAAAAACGAAGACCCAGAGCAGGCAAGTAATTTGTTCAGGGTCACACAGCCCGTGAGTAGCAAAGCAGGGGTTGGGGAATCAGATGATGAGACTTTTTCAGCCATCCTGCCTCCCCTAGCTCCATGGCAGGCAAGAAGCCCCCAGACCACCCTGAAAACCAAAAGGCCTGTCTCGTGTCTACCCTCCTACTCCCGTTTCCATACCGGAGGGCTGCTCTGAGGCTCACGCTCAACTGTGCGCTCTCCAACCTCCCATTCGGGATCCTGTACCACTCACCTGCCAGCTATTCCCAAATGCAGCCTCAGTGGGCAGGAGCAGCCCCTCGGGGCCCTGCAGATCATCCTGGGCGAAGCCATTGAAGTTCCCACAAAGCCCACAAATCTGGCCCCGGTAGGAACCTGGTACGTTCACCTCCACCTGGGACTGCCCATCCCACAGCACCTGCGCAGAGAGGCTGGGACTGGGGAGTGGGGAAAAATAGGGACCCCAGGAAGCCCACGGGCCATCCAGGCCGCATTCTCTGTGTCTGCCCGCCCCCTGGTGTCGGCAAGGAGAATGGGCGGATGGAAGCCAGGCTGTCCTGACCAAGGCCAAGTCTGCACATGCTCTGGGAGCTGTGAAGAGCCACCCACAAGCCCCAGGAAGGCACCTTCTCCTGAGATTCGCTATCTCGTGGGCATTCGGGCCTTACAGAGGACAAAGCACAATTAGAGTCTGGATTGTAAGTGTAGACAAGTCTTATTTTTACTTTTTTTTTCACCTATAGCACCCAGTCTTCCTAGGTGGTCTCCCCATCCGAGTACTAACCAGGCCCGACCCTGCTTAGCTTCCAAGATCAGACGGGATCCGGCGTGTTCTGGGCGGCATGGACGTAGACGACAAATCTTATTTTATGAATTTACAAATTATGCTTTTTGCTGGGGGCAGGGAAGTGAATTACTTTGACATGGAAGGAACCCTGAACCACCTAGGAGACCTTAGTTGACGTTCTCTCCCTATTAACCCTTCCCCCATTTTACCAATGAGGAAATTGAGGCCCAGAGAGGACTGGTACTGGCCTAAGAGCCCCAGTGTGTTGGTGGCTGAGTCAAGGTTAGAAACCAGGCTCAGAACTCCTTTCAGTGCACCTGGAGGTCTCTGACCCTGATTCCTCTCCTCCCCTCAGAATCTAGCAGAACTCTCTCACCTCTCTGGCTTCGTTTGGCCCGGGACATAGCTCGTATTCCTACTTTCTCTACAGATAACAGAAGCCTGAGCAGGCCCAAGGCTCCCCAGCCACACTCGCCCTGGCCGCACCTGGAGCCCCGGCTGGGCGTGCAGGATCACAGTGCGTCCCCGCAGCTCCACGTACAGCAGCCGCTCCTTCAGGAAGGGCAAGGTCTCGGGGCGTCCATCCACCTGGAGGAGAAGGGAGGCGGGAGGGGCGATCTCAGGAAAGACGAGTGGACAGCGTGAGACCCACCTTTCTCCGGGTCCTCAGCTCTGCTCACCGTGACCTTCCCGCCCTGCAGTAGCTGCACAACCATGTCTCCCAGAAGCACTGTCACCTCCTGTGTCCAGGCCACGCCGCTTCGGCCTCGGTCATCGTTGGTCACGTGCACGCTGTGGTGTGAGAGGCCCGGGTTCAGTGGTCAGCAAGGACGGGTGTAGGGGGTTAGGGAGACGGCAGAGGGAGCTGTGCACCTGAAGTCCCCTCCACGGCAGTCCTTGGCCAGCACGTAGCTGCAGCTTCCTTGGAAGTGCAGCAGGCGGCCGTCGAAAGTGCGGTAATGAGGGTCTCCGAAGGCCATGCAGGAAGCGGGCCGGGGCAGGCAGTGGGGACAGCAGCTGCCGGGATTCAGGGCGGGGGCCTTGTCCTGGCCTCAGCCCCAGACGCGGTCAGACACGCCGCCCTCCGGGCGGAGCCCCACCCAGAGCCTTCCTGAGGACGGAGGAGCGCTCGTGCTCCTGGATTCACTGGAGGCGGACTCAGGGCACCACCTCGTGGCCACTCCAGGAACTGCAGGCCCCCGGGCCCCCAGCCGCCCGCTCCCGGCTCCCGCTTCCCGCTCCGCTGCTACTACCGCGGCCCAAGCCCATCCTCCTCCCGCCCTCTCGGTTGCGCCAGGATGGCGGCGCTATATGCCCACTAACCCCACCGCCCTAGACCGCGGCACTCACGGGGCCACAGGAGATCGGCGGGCAGCGCTGGCTCTGGCAGCGCACGGTGCCAGCCACACAAGAGCAGCTGGTACAGGCGTCCACGACCCAGCCCTCCCCGGAGGCCACTTCTCGGCCCTGATGCGAGCACGTCTGGGCAGGAGCTGAAGGGACATTGCAGGGAAGGGGAGAGGATCAGCCGCCAGTCCCTCATACTGAGTCTCGCCCCTCCTCCCCCACATCGTCCTGACCCGCACCTTGGCATTGCTCGCAGCACCTGCCAGCCTCCAGCACCTTCGCCCAGCCGTGAGGGCAGGAGAGGGCCTGGCACTCCTCAAGGTGGCACTCCACTTGGCCCCACTGAGGACAGACGTCTTTGCTCTAGGGACTTCCAGCAGGGCTTGGGGTCTCTGGTCTCACACTTCTGGGGACCATCTGACTCAAGGTCTGAGGCAGCAGCCCCTTTTCTCTCTGCTCCTGCCCCACAAGGACACCCACTTCCTGACGAAGCGGGGGATAAAGTCCAACCCTCAGCTCTGCCCTAGCGCGGGGTACCTCTGCCCTTCTCGCCCAGCGCGGGCGCCCTTCTCTAATTACCCTAAAGACTCCATATTTGCTGGACCAGTGTCCTGAGGCTCCCCGCTTATCCACCTATAAGGTCCTCCACCAACCCCCACCCTCCCGCCCGCAGCTCACATGGCAGGTACAAGTAATGCAGGCGTTACTGGGGTGGCGCCAGCTCTCTCCATCCGCTACTCTCCGGCCCTCGGCCTCCACCACACATTCTGATGGGAAGAGATGGGGCTGGGAGAGCATCGTCCTTCCAGCTGCATCCCACCTCCCTGGAGGTCACCCTGAAGGCCCACAGCAGCAGGTGCCCTCCTCATTCAATCAGCACCCTGATGATGTTAATTTCTTCAACCAGCATATAGATGGCCTACTGGATGGCAGGGCTTGAGACTCTAAAGGGCTTTGGAAGCCTGAAGAGCCAGAGGCTGGAACCTTCCTCTGGCCTGCTGCCAGCCCCTGAAAATCCAGGCTTCATTCCCTGCCTCCCTCTGCCTCGTGGATCTCTCCTCTACCCCAATGAATAGCCCTCCATTTCTACAAAAGAACAAAGCCTGCATTTAGAGTGCAGACCCTGGACTGCCTACTTGGCCCATGGATGCCACCCTTCTTGTCTCCTTCTTGGGTTCATGCTCTGAGGGTCCAGGCCAAGGCTGGGCACTTACCCTGACACACAGGGCAGCAGCTTCCAGGAAGGGAATGGCGCTCTGATGGGGGACAGCTGAGCTCAGGACAGGCACGGTGAATGCAGAGCCAGGTCAGGTCCTGTGGAAGGGCATGTGAACACCATAGGTAGAGAACAGAAGGGAGGGTACAGAGCCTCGGCAGAATGTGACATTCAGGACAAGCAGGCAAATGTCAGAGTGAGTGGGAAGCCCAGACCTGCTGCAGGAGTGGAGTCAGCCACAGACCACAGAGGAGGAAGAAGAGGGGACTTCGGGAGTCCCCAAGGCAGGAGGGCTCACCTGGCACTGGCAGGAGTAGCAGGGGTCTGGCGGGGCCAGCTCAGACCCCAGCAGGTCCTCCGTGCAGTTACTCAGGGCCTCTGTGGAGGCGAGAATGCGATGTGGCGGGGAGAAGGGCAGAGCAGGGCAGGAAAGCCTGGTCGATCCCACTGACCCGCTCGACCCCCAGACTTCTTGGGCCCAGGGCATAGCCGTGTCTTCAGCACCTTGACTCTAGGAAGGATAAATCCCTTTTCCCTTTGGTTCAGCAAAGAAAAGTTTAGACTTTTGAAAAGGAACTTTGCTAGGCTACTAGGGTGGGGGCCTGCAAACTGAAAACGTGCGGCTCCCTCAGCCTGAGGTCTCTAAAGACCAGCCGGCTACCCAACCTGCCCCAAATTCCCACTTCCTTCATATTGCCTGGCTAAAAGAGCACAGGAAAGCACAAAGAGCCAGGGACCCAGGTTACAATCCTAGCCAGTACTCAGCGACTATGCCATTTTAGACAGGTCAACAAACCGCTCTGAACCTGTTTCTCCATCTGTAAAAATAATAGTAATAATACCTACCTCACTGGACAATGGTGAGAATTAAATGAGTTACTGTTTATTAAAAAACCAAGTGTGGGTCTATGGCCATGCCACCCTGAACAAGCCCGATCCTGTCTGATCTCGGAAGCTAAGCAGGGTCGGACCTGGTTAGTACTTGGATGGGAGACCACCTAGGAAGACCAGGTGCTGTAGGCATAAAAAATAAAAAATAAGGGATTGTAAGCTGACAAGGTCCTTGCAATCTGTGAGGTCAACCAAGGGTTGCCTCGCCTAAAAAAAAAAAGAAAAGAAAAAGAAAGTACCAACTATGGTGCATGGTGCATGGCATGCAGTAGGAGCTTAATCAATATTAGTCCCCTTCTCTTTCCTCGAAGCACATCCTAGCTGTCTTGATAAGAATAGCTAGCTCCCCACCCTCCACCTCTGTAGCTAGGCCACTCACTGCCCCTCTGGTCTTGACATCACTGCTCTCAAGAAGCCAGCAGCTGCACAACTGCTACCCGGAAGCACCACCTGCTGGGCAAGATGCTCCACAAACTGCTCCGAGCTTCAGAGTCAAAGGGTCCCGCCAGCTTCCCCAGTTCCCCTTGTGGCGGTGCAAGGCTCATCTGCTGGGGCAAGGACTTCCAGAACAGTCCCCTGGACTCAGAAAAGGGCTGGGGCTGGGACTGCGGAGCAGAGCTGCCATCTGGGGATGGTGGCCCTGCCCTCCTTATCCCCACATCCAGGGACTCACGGGCACAGGTGGGGCAGCAGTGCTGAGGCCCAGCGGGCAGGAGCTGGCTGGCAGGGCAGCCCACCAGGCTGGGACACTGCCTCCGGTGACAGCGAAGGCTGGGAGGCCCCACAGGCTGCAGCTACAACAGGAATGAGTGAGCAGGGGCTGAGTCCCAAGCCATGGAAGCCAAGAGCCACCCTCTTCCCCTAGAGTCCATGCCCCTCCATTTGTCTGCTGCACCTCCTCTGGCACGTCAGACTCCAGTCTGCAGAGAGACTCAGTGTCTTCCTAGACATGCTCCTTACTGCACGCCCTGATCCCCAGAGATGATGTCCCCTTCTCTTTCCAGTCATTTGTGCTTGAATGTTCATGTGGCGTCTGACCCTCGGGCACTCTCCCACCATCCTTCTCCCAGGCCTCATCCCCTGACCTATGGTGTCACCGCTTGCTCAATACCCTCCCATTGGTTCCCCATTACCCTTCAACTGGAATTTCCCCAACATGGCCCCCCAACATGTCCCAGGTATCTCCCCCTACCTCCTATACACACCCACCCCACGCTCAGCATCAGTGCCCACGTCTAACTCTAGATTTCCCAGCCCTCCTGGCTCCTTACCCCAAGCCCTGCCTCACCTCCTGGCCACAGGGACACACTCCTGTTTCTGACCCCCATAGTGCCTGCTCCTCATAGTGCCCCGCCCCTCAGCAGGGCCCTCACCCACCTCACAGATGCACACTTCACAGGGGTCTGCCCCAGGCTGGAAGCTCTCCCCTGGCTCATACTTCCGGCCTTCATGCTCACAGTCTTGGGGGGTGGAGTAAGAGCAGAATAGGACCAGGGAGACTTCAGGCTGGCAGCAGTGCCGGCAGTGGGGTTCTCTGCCCCCCAGATACCCCAGCCCCCAGGATTAGGGCGTGCAAAAATGGCTGAAACAGCCTGTCTCTGCCACCCAGCCCAGCGCCAAGGCCGGGAGGTGCCGACGGGCGCTGCCTCTGTGCCGTCCACGCCTACCCACTCCCCGTACCCGAGCATCGAGGGCAGCAGTCGCTGGGCCCCTGGTGGGGCTGGGCGCAGGGGCTGACACACTGGACGCGGGCACAGGTGACGATGCCCTCGTGACACGTGCAGGAGGAGCAGGGGCTGCCGGGAGGCTCCCAGCTGCTGCCTTCAGGACGCTCCTCTCCATGAGCCAGGCAGCCTGTGTCCCAGGTGGGCAGAGATGAGCGCTGAGTCTGGGTTCTCTGTGTCTGCCCCTGACCGCCCACCCTGGGTCGTCGGCAGGGCACGTGGGCCTGGCAGGGGAGGGGACGCTGCAGGGATGAGGTGGTAAGGTGGCCTGGGGCAGATATTCTGTCTGCGATGGAGGGGGAAGATTCTGGGTTGGGGTCAGAACGCCTGGGCTCTAATCCCGCCCACGTCTGCTTGCTTGCTAGACCAAATGCCAGGCAGCAGGCAGTGTCCACTGTAGCCCAGCACCAGCAACAGTACCTGGCACACAGCAGGCATCTAATAAATACATGTGCAATGAATGAAAGGCTCCATCGCTAACCATATACCCAAGGTAACTCCATCTCTCCAAACCTCAGTCTCCTCAAGGGCTGAGGGATGGGAGGGCTAGATGGGTGGACAGGGAGGTAAGGCAGATGGAGGGGCCAAAGTGAGGTGGCAGCCCCACCGGCCAGGCATACCTCTGCAGCGCGGGCAGCAGCTCCCCTGCTCTGTGACCTGGAGTGGGCAGGGCAGGAGGGGGCACTGCAGCCGCACACAGCTGACCTGGCCGGCCTGCAAGAGATGCAGACTCAGCGACTTGCTCCTTAGGTCCAGACCCCACACGAGCCCCCTCTGCCATCTCCCTACCATACCTGACAGCGACACCTCTCACAGCTGCCTGTGGGCCCCTCAAACTCCTCCCCATCCTGGTGCTCCAGGCCCTGAGAGAAGCAGCCTGTGGGTGACATGCTTCCTGAGTGGAGGTGCTGTGCCACCTTGCCCCGTCCAACCTCAGGCCCGGCAGAAAGGGAGAAAGGAGGGGCAGGGAAGGGCATGAGGGGCTGGTGCATGTGGAAAGCAGCTCACTGTGGCATACAGGGCAGAAGCAGGGTCCCGGAGAGGGGTGGGGGCAGAGAGCTGGAGGACATGGCTTCTTCTGGCAGCTCATGGAACCTTCCTGGAGAGAGACCACATTGCTACTTCCTGACTCCCATGTCATCACACACTCAAACCAGGCTACACACTGCCCCAGGGCACCAGACACGAAACCTTCCTGGGCCTACAGGCCCCAACCCCCCTCCCTTGGCCCAGGAGACCTGAAGTGAATCTAATCCTGCCCCCTTAGATGTCACCGGCAGTGTACCCCAGGAGACCTGGGTGGAGAAAACAACCCCTGGACAGAGAGGAGGATCAGGGATGAAAGCTTATCAAGTTCCCAAAGGGCCACCTCACCTGGCAGGTGCAGAGGGAGCAGGTGGGGTCAAGTGGGTCAGGAAGGGTCTCTCCAGGGGCAGCAGTGACCCCATGATAGAGGCATCCTGGCAGAGCGGGGAATGCAAGGGAAGAGCTGCCATCGATGGAACCCTCCACTGCCACCTCACACACACACCTCACACTCACACACTCACACACACTAACGCAATACACACACACACACACACACACACACACACACACACACACACGTGTACGCACACACAGCCAGGCCTGGGGACATCTACCAAAGCTTAGGGAGTCTGAAAGGGAGAGAAAAGTGGCTGGGAAAGTAAGGGGCGGGAGAAGGATGTCAGCCGAGCTGTAAGCAGCGAGGTTTGCACGTGTGAGGCAGTGGAGGACGGGAGGCGAGACACAGGCTGCTGAGAACGTGCCGTCTGTGCGGGCCAGCGTGGGAAGACGGCGTGAGGGGTGGGCACACCTGGAGAGGAAGGTGAGAGATGGGCTGGGCTCCGGAGGGTGGGCTAAGCAAGCAGGAGAGAAGGAGACCGCCCCTTGGGGTGCGCCTGAGAGCGGTGGGAGCCGTGGAAGGGTTTCGAGTCGCGACGTGATCTTTTAGGAAGCCGGTGAGACAATTTAAGAGCGGAAAGATCCGGAAGCACAGGGATCCGTTATGTGGTGGATATAACTGTCACTGAGAAGTGACAGCAGGGAGAGGAGGGCACGGATATAGTGTGCAGCGTCTGATGAAAACACAGGGTGGGTTTGCCGTGTGGTTATCTCAGGGAGGGGTGAGGGTGGCCGGTCCAGGTGACTCCGAGCTGCTGGGAACCCAGAAGGAGCAGTGGAAGGACACGTGCTGTCCTACCTTGGCAGGTGGGGCAGCAGTGCCCAGATGGCGTGAGCGGGTGGCTGCAGCCCAGAGGCTCACAGGGCCGGCGGCTGCAGGTCACAAAGCCTCTGAGGCAGGTACACATGTTGCAGGGCTCTCGGGGATCCGGGAACTCCTGGCTGCTCAGGTATGACTCCCCCAGATACTCACAGCCTTGGAGAGAGGACAGAGAAAAGCAGGGGAGCGGGCAGAAAGGAGTGAGAGGGCAGCAATCCTCAGCTCTGACCCTGCGTCAGGCCCGAGTCCAAGGCCTCGGAGACCTGGCTATGGCTGGGAGGGAGGGCTCGGTCCAGGCTGGTGGGCGAAACAGAGGGGGTGGGGGGAGATGGCAAACTTCCTCCCCTTTGTCCTGCAGAGAAATCCCCCTGTCCAATCTATAGGGAAAACACACATGAAATCTGTCAAATACCCAGCAGGCCACTGCTGGGCCAGAAGGCACCAAGTTTCCCAGCCTGAGGAGAGCTGGGAATTGCTCGCGATGGCGTAGGTAGCCTGGACCCAAGACATCCCTTTCCCATGCTCTTTCGAGCCCTCTGATCAAAGAGGCGGAGAGGGTCCCAGGGTGGTGGCAGCCTGCCCTTAGCCGCTGACACTTGCCGACCTCCTTTTTGAAAAAGAGAGGGTGCTTTGGGTGACAATGATGGGTCAGCATAAGCTCATCAATTGTAACCAGTGTGCCACACTGGGACATTGATAATGAGGGCCGCTGTGTCTGTGTGAGGGCAGGGAGTATACAAGAAATCTCTGCACCTTCCTCTCTATGTTGCTGTGAACATAAAAATCCTCTTTAAAGAAGTTAATAGAAGGTGGGGGTGGGAAGGATGATGAGTCTCAGGCTCAAAGCCTTGGCAGGCAAAAGCATCTGACTCGAATTTAATATTTCATTTCTAATTGTATTTATTTCTATGGTAATATTCTAGTCCTGACAAATCTAATTTTTCCATTTGCAGTGTGATATAAAGACTTCTTTCTAAATAAATTTAAATTTAAAAGTGAATTCATTTGAAGAAAAATACTAAATAAAGTTACAGTTGGTAGAGAATATTCAGAAAAAATTACTAAGATAATACAAGAGGGAACGAAGACTGGAAGACTGGTCTTATTCAATCTCTTTTTTTTTTTTCAGGAGTTAAAATTAGGTTACACTTTGAAAATTGTTAAGGTAGCAAATTTTATGTTATGTGCATTTTACGAAAATTCACATTTATAAAATGTATTTTTTAAAACATTGAGAAAATTAGGCCCAGAGAGGTTATATGACTTGTCCAAAATCACACAGCCAAACAGCATCACAGGCAGGAGAAAATCCAGGCTTTAATCCAGTGCTTTTTTTTCTTACTGTAATAAGTATTTTGTATCCACTCTAAGGCAGTAAGAGGGACCCAGCCCTTCCGTTCTCCCCCACAAACCCCCAGTCCCCTGCCTCTCACCATCACAGGCAGGGCAGCAGTCACCCCTAGCGGGGAAGGGGCACTGTGCAGGGGCACAGGCCCTGGGCTCGCAGCTGACGCTGCCCTCCCAGCACAGGCAGACGTGGCACCGGACGGTGACGGAAGGGAAGCGCTCCCCGCTGGCAAACTCTTTCCCCTGGTACAGGCAGCCTAGGCGGCAGGCGAGAGGGCAGCGGCTGTTTACCAAGCCCACGACCTCCCAGGCCCCGTGAAGTGGGCACTGTCTCCCCACATTCTCAGCGAGAACTCCGACGTGGGAGGGCAGGACCACGAGGAAGGGGACTGTCTGGGGCTGGAGAAAGGAGGACGCGGAGGAAGAGGATGCAAGGGGCTCTGCGGGCCTGAAGGGGGCGCCGCCGGGGCGTTACCGTCGCAGGAGGGGCAGCAGGGCCCCCGGCGCGGGTGGGCGCAGGGTGCGGGTGGGCAGGGCAGCCGCTGGCAGGACACGGAGCCGTCCAGGCAGAGGCAGCGGCGGCAGGGGTCGCCAGGCGGGGAGAAATGCTCCTGGTGGCGCGCGGGGACCAAGCCCCCCGGCAGCGGACAACCCGAGAGGGAGGCTGAGGTGAGAGAGCCTGTATCATGGGGAGACCAGGGAGAGGTTGCGGAGGGGGCCCCTCCGGGAGGAGCCGCCAAGGGGTGCAGCTCTTACCTGGGCACTGCGGACAGCACTCTCCTGGCAGCGAGACCGGCTCTGCACAGGGCAGCGGAGGACAGCGACGAGCCAGGCACTGCACGTTGCCGCTCTGCGTGGAGAGATGGACCAGGCAGGCAGCGTTAGTGGTGGGAGCCAAGGAGACCCCCATCCCTTCCCACCCCACTGTGGCGGACCTACCCTGGCCTCCTCAAGTCCCTCCCGGACTCCCCTGGACTCCCCCTCCCATCCAAGTGGCAGACTCACCAGACAGTGACACAGGCGGCAGGCGGCAGTGGGGTGGGGGAAGTCTGCTCCGTTGGGGTACTCTTTCCCACCGAAGGCACAGCCTGGGGAAGGGGACAGCTATAGGCCTGGGAGAGGACCTACTTACTCTAGGTCATGCTGTCCTCCCAAGCCCTAAATGTCCATAGATGGGGCCAGGAGACTGTCCCCCCCTCCCCCATCCTGTCGGCCTCACCATTGCAGTTATTCTGGCAGCAGGGCCCAGGCAGCGGGTGGGCACAGGGGGCCCTGGGGCAGGCCCGAGGCTGGCAACGGGCTTGGCCTTCCTGACACCGGCACTCCTGGCAGGGGTCTCGGGGGTGGGAGAAACTCTCGCCATCCACAAACACTTGTTTCTCCAGGATGCAGTCTGGGCAGGGGGTGGGGCATGAGCAGGGGCAAAGGCTGACGCTGCTGGCAGCTGCTCGGAGTTCAGAGCCACTGCAGAAGTGCCCTGTGGATGCCGTCCCCATGCAGGGAGAGGAGGGGCGCTATGGTGCAGACATGGTCGTCCTCTGAGCACACGCTGTGCGTGTGCGTGTGCGTGTGTATGTGCGTATGTATGTGTGTGTGTGTGTGTGTGCATTTAGTCCCCCCTTCACCTACTGGCGATGTGTGTGCCTCTGAGGGTGAAAAGCTGAAGAGCTCACGCATGCACGTGCCTGTGTTTGTGATTCGCACCCTAGAACACTCCCCGTGCAGGCCAGGGTTCGGGCACACTGCATCCAGGCACCCAGTCTCCCTCCTGGCACACCCAAATGTTCGTTGCATGAACATGCATTATACAGGTAGACGTATGACTGCGTCTGAGTGGTGGGGTATTGGAAGAGGAAGATAGGATGGGAAAGAAGGGTGGCATGGTGGCGCGAGGGATAAACGAGTCTCTTCTCTCCCTCCCAGCCGTGTCTTGTGAGTCCCAAGCTGTGTCAGACTGAAAACAACTTGGAAGGCTGTTGCTTTCTAAGGTGACCGTTCGGCCGTGGGAGGGCAGGGTCAATCCAAGGCTTCCCCAAGCCAGACAGGTGCAGTAAGCACATACCTGGGCACCTCGGGCAGCACTGGCCAGGGCCACTCTGGGGCTCGGCACAGGTTGTGGGTGGACAGTTGACCAAGGAGCACCTCACGGTCCCATCCTAAGAACAGGAGAGAGGACAAGGGGGGTGAGCCCCAGGAGGGGTGCAGCAGGGCAGCGGTGAGCCTGGGGAGGTACCTCGCAGTGGCAGGTGTGGCAAGGGCTGTCTGAGTCCGTGAAGTTCTGCCCATTGGCATAAACTTGGCCATGGTAGGTGCAGCTCTCACACCTGGGGCAGCAGGCACCTGGGTGGGACAGGTCAATCAGAGACCAGCTGATCAGAGTGGGCTGAGCAAAGCAGGAGATGAAAGCTAGATCAGGGTGGAGCACTCACCAGGGGCCTGGGTGGGGTGCTGGCAGGGAGCTGGGGAGCAGAGCACAGCCGCACACGTGGGCACCCCATCTCGACAGGAGCAGGCTGTGCACGGCTGACCATCAGGCTCCCACTGGACCCCCTCAGCAAACTCCTCTCCATTGAGTACGCAGGCTACAGGAAGGGGGTTGTCACCATGGCGACCTGGACACCTTCACCTAACCCTGTCCATCCCAGACCACAGGACCCTTCCCAGGACCTTAGCTTTGCCATCCTCACGGCATCCTCTGAATATACTCTGGAAGGGTTGACGGACTTAGCAATGCCCCCCTTTATTGTGAAGGAATACCCCTCCATCTCCAGCCTTCGGAAGCAGCACCCCTTTGTAGCTATTTCTCCCCACCCATCCCCCCCACACACACCTGAGCACATCTGGGGGCCAGAATCGGACAGGGTACAGGGGGCTGTTGGGCAGTCCTGTTCCTCACAGGAGACCTCGCCAGCCTAGGATGAAGACTGGGTGAGAGGCCCTCAAGGAGGAGACAGATCTGGGACTTGAGACAGCAAGACTGTACCTGGCAGGAGCAGCGAACACAGCGGCCACCCTCTTGGAGTCTGAAGGTCTCCTGGCTCTGATACTGGTGTCCCTGGTACTCACAGCCTGAGCAGGACAGGGGAACTGAGGGACAGGGCTGGAGGCTGATGGGGAAGCCTCACACAACCCTAACATCCACCTTCCGCCCTGATGAGGACAGCCGTCCATGTCCTCATGGGTTCCTGCCAGCCTCTCCCAGGAGCAAGGGCCCCACTAGAGTGCCCAGTTTGCCACGAGAAGGTAAGAACTCATCCCTCATCAGTAGAGACAGGAGCTTAGGATTGTAAAAGATTTCTCCTGTACTTTAGTTCAAGGGGGCTTCCTGTAGGTCCGAAGGAAGCAATCCTCCCCCAAACACACCCAGAGACTCTGACCGGTGTCTACACCTCACCCAGTGACTCAAGACCCCCACTCACCTGCACAGACTGGGCAGCACTGCCCAGGAATCCTGCCTGGGTGTCTGCAGGGCACAACTGGGCAGGGCAGAGGCTCACACTGGACACTCCCATTCTGACAACAGGGCCTGGTCAGCATTGGAGAGGCAGGCCCAGAAGCCAGGCCCTCCCGGCTGGGCAGCCACACTCACAGCACAGCGGCAGTGCGAGCAGGCGTCCCCGGAGCCCACCGACTCCCCGCTGCGGTACTCCCGCCCATTTAGGAAACAGCCTGTTGGGAAGAGAGTGCCTTAGACCCTCCTCGGGTTCCATCACTGCCCCATGTCCTGGTCTTCTTGGGAGACCCAGGCCGGGCTGTCAATCAGCTTTCTGAGCCCCTCCAGGCTCCACCTGCTGACTCACCGTCGCACACGGGGCAGCAGGTGCCCGGGAGGGGCCGGGCCGGGTATGGGCACAGGCTGGAGCATTCTCGCTGGCGGCACTGAATGTGGCCCTCCTGGTAGGGTGCAGATTGGACAGGAGAAGGAGGTCATCAGAGTTCAGCCAAGTGGCAGAAACAGTGTTTGACTGCAAGCTCTCCACTATTAGATGGTAAGAGTTGAGTTGTGCCCCCACCTTACACGCAAATTCATATGTTGACGTCCTAACCCCACTACCTCAGAATGTGACCTTATTCTGAAAAAGGTTCGTTGTAGATGTAATGAGTTACGATGAGGCGGGTTGGCCCCTAAGCCGATGACTGGTGTCCTTATAAAAAGGAGAACTTTAGACACACACACACGCACACACGTACGGAGAGCAACGTGTGAGGATGAAGGCAGAGGAACACCAAAGCTTTCCACCAACCACCGGAAGCCAGGGGAGAGGCTCCCTCACCGCCCTCAGAAGAGACCAGCCCTGCCACGCCTTCATCTCGAACTTCTGGCTTCCACACCATGAGACAACACGTTTCTGTTATTTAAGCCTCTCCATCCGTGGTACTTTGTTATGGGAGCCCTAGGAAACTAATACGGTGTATGACCTAGCTTGTCCTTAACTTCTCCCTGACTCAGTTTACTCATCTGAAAAAAAAGGGACAATAGTATTTCTGTCCTTCTTATGCAGATGAGGTAAGGTGTCTGGTATGGCCTCCACTTCTGGAAGCTGGCGGTTAATAAACAGTGGTTGTTGCTACTCCCCATGGCCTCTCTCCGACAGACCCCAGCCCTGGAGTTCATGCCTGTCCTCAGCCCCGTTAGTGTCTGGGCAGCCAGTGGCTCTTCTCACCGGTGTGTGAGGGCGGTCAGTGTGAACAGGGAGGGGAAACACAGGATTACAAAGGGGCCCCAAGGCCTTCACAATGGAGTCCTTAGTCTTTGGCAGGCTGTCATTCTGTGGCTGGCCTCAGCCCCCATGAAATACAGTCCTCTTCAGCATGTACCCTGCCTGGACGCTAGGCCTTCGTGTCTCTACCTTCATCCCCCAGGCTCTGCCCTGACTGTTCCCTACACCTGGCATCCTAGTCCATTTGGGCTGCTGGAATGAAATCCCATAGACTGGGTGGCTCATCAAAAACATTTAGTTCTCACAGTTACGGAAGTCAAAAAGTCCAAGATCAAGGTACCAGCAGTTTCAGTGTCTGGTGAGAATCTGCTTCCTAGTTCATAGGTGGCTGTCTTTTGGCTGTGTCCTCACACTGTGGAAGGGGGCCAGGGTGCTGTAAGGGCACGGATCTCATTCACGAGGTTCCACCCTCATGACCGATTCAACTTCTAAAGGCCCCACCTCCAAACACCATCACCTTGGGGTATCTTTCCCCATTTCTCTCTGCTCAAATCCTACTCGCCCTTTAAGACCCAGGTAAACATTACCCCTCCATGAAGATTTTCTACAGCTGTGCTGCCCAACAGAAATATAACCCAAGCCACATATGTCGTTTCAAATTCTCTAGTACCTAAATTTCAAAAAATAAAAAGAAACAAATGAAACTAGACTTTAATAATATATACCGCTCAACCCAATATATCCAAAATGTTATTTCAATCTATAATCAACACAAAGTATGAATGAGATATTTTACATTCCTCTCTTTACTGCTAAAGCTTTGAAATCCAGTGCGTATTTTATGCTTTTTAGCCCATCTCAAGTTGAATAGCTGCATTTCAAGGGCTCAGTGGCCACATGCAGTTGTGGCTACTGATCACACAACACGGTTATAGATGCCTCAAGTCAATCTGCATTCGTCCCTCCCTAGAGCTGCCACCTGTCGCATCCTGCCCTGCCTCACTTCTGTAGCCTGTAAGCTCCTTGAGTTCCGTTCACAAACCTGTGATATCAACTCCTGTGCTCAGAGCTCAGCATACAGGCAGGCACGACTCCACTCCCACCCTCACAGCTCCCAGGATCAGCTCCTCTCCATCTCTGTCCCCTCACAGAGCCTTTGGGATGTGCTCAGTGGAACGAAGGGATAAATATGGTGGGCCTGGGGGAGAGGAGGGCTGGGGCAAGCCCAGGAGCAGCACTGAGGCTCACCAGGCACTGGCAGATCTGGCAGGGGTCCCCAGGTGCAGTCCACTCTTGGCCATGCTCCTGGTGAGAGCCACCTTCTGTGCAGCCTGGGGTTGGGAGAGAGAGGGGCCAAGAGGAGGCCTGGCAGCAGCCAGCCGGGATCCCAGCTTTAGCCCGCCCCCATCCTCCTCCATCCTTCTGAGGGCGCGCCTCTGAGCCCAGACCAGACCAGGTCACGCCTCTGCCTAGACCCCTTGGCGACTCCCAGTGTCCCAGGCTGGGTAAGGCCAAGCTCCTTAGTTTGCCCTTCCAGGCCTTCCAGGACTTAGCACGGCCAAGCCCCCCTGCCCCCCCCCCACCCTCTCTCTCTGGCCCCTCCCACCTCTTACTGTAAGATTAGGCCATTCCTGTCTGCTTGCACCTTCCCACCTAACATCCACCCACCTCACACTGAGTGTCAGTCCCAAGCCTTTGCTCTAGCTGCCCTCTCTTTCTGGGATGCTCTCTGCCCTGTTTCACCCTTCACCTAGGTAACTGCTCTTTATCCTTAAGGTTTGTTCAGGACACGCTGCCTCCAGGATGCTTTTCCTCCTTTGCCCAGGCTGGATTAGTTCTCCTTCCTCTGAGTTTCCATAGTACCGGGTGCCTGCTGCTATTTCTGCCTTTGCGACAGTATTGGTATGTGACTCAGTGTCACTCTCTAGTGGTCTGCCTCGAAGGCCTACCCTGGGTCTTATGTGCACAAAGCGGATAATAGTCAACATTACTAACATAGAATATCATTATCTACGCCTTACAAAAGGGGAATCGAGGCACAGAGTAGCTCACTCAGAGGCCCATAGCCATGAAGTGGCAAGGGCAGAATTTGAGCTCAGTCATTCCGCCTCTAGAGCAGGCATGGCCGGGCATGGCGGCCCCACTGACCAAACCCCTAGGTCAGAGCCGTTGGAGTGGGCTCTGGAGTTGAAGAAATGGTGTGACAGCCCAGCTGCAGCTCCGCCAGGGAAGGGGTAGGGCTCACCTTGGCAGATCGGGCAGCAGTGGCCAGGCCTCAGGACTGGCTCAGGGCAGGGGCTGGGTGGGCACTTCATGGGCACACAGTGAACCAGGCTTCTCTGTAATGTAACAACAGCTATAAAGTCTCTGAGTCTGCTTCCCAGAGAGAGCAGAGTGGGCAGGTGTCGGGCACCCTTGGAGGGGTCGGGCACAGGGTCAGGACAGAGAGTGAACCTCACTGGTGCCAGGCCTTGGAAGGCGTGTGAGGGACTGAAAGAGTGGCCCCGGGGCAGGGTGGTGGGCGTCCAGGAGGAGCAGGGCCTGGGTAAAGCTGTAGGGGGACTCACCAGGCAGGAGCATTGGAGACAAGGGTTGGAGCTGGACAGGAAGTTGGTCCCCTCCTCATAAAGCTGCCCCTCGTACTCACAGCCTGGGGAGGGTTGCCAGGATCACAGGCTGGTCAGCAGAGAGCAGGGTGAGCAGACATCACCCAAGGGAAGGTATAACCCCAAGTAGGTACTGGACCCTCGGGGGATGGAGGGGCAAGGCAGGATGGGGCGGTCACCTGGCCGACAGACGGGGCAGCACTCTCCTGGTGGGGTGTAGCTCTCCAGGCAGTTGAGCTCTGAGCATGAGGGCCCCTGGCACCGCACAGTCCCTGCCTGTGGGGCAGACACTGAGCCCTCCCTCCCTCTCCACTGCCTGTTACTGAGTCACCCTGCTGGCCTAGCAGGCCTAGCAGGCTCCAGACCTCAATGCCTGGGCAGCGGCAGCAGCCCTATCTGACTGCCAGATCGGGCTTGACACTGCCAGGCCGAGGGTAGTGTGGTGGCTGGGGCCAGGCTCCGATTCCCTTACCTGGCAGGTGCAAGTGACACAGGGCTCCAGTTGCCATGTTTCCCCAGCTCTGTGACCTCCAGGGCAGCCTGCAAAATCAAGGCCAGGCCTCTAAGTAAGAGACTCAGAGTCCTAGGGCAAAAGCACTCCTGAGGGTGCCATAGCGAAGGGGCCCCATTCAGGTGATAGACAGCAAAGATTTTGGTATTTACTACAATTTTACAGCAGGTGGCAGTAAAGTGTCTGACTCTAACACATTCAGTAGATTTCCATTATTTTACAACAGATGGAACTGTTGAGGAAGGGTGCCTTTTATAAAAAGTCTGCCAAAGACATCATATGGGCTAGCAGTGGCCCCGAAGCACCACGTGTCCCACGGACGGGTGTGTGTGTGTGCGTGCGTGTGTGTGTGTGTGTGTGTGTGTGAGTGTGTGTGTGCTGTCTTGTCTTTGAGATCCATCAACTCCCAAGACTTTGCTCCTCATCTCTGGCCAAGACTCCCAGGCTACATTTCCAGACATCCACCTTTCCCACTACCAGATGAGATTTTTTCCTGGGGTAGAGTAGATAAAATTTAGTTAAATTTGAATTTCAGATTGCGTATGAAAAAAAGGGTTTTATGGAAAGTCACCTCACAGGGGGACCTAACTGTGCAGGTCACGGTGGGTAGTCATGACCCAAGCATACAGTTCTTTGGTAAAAGCTTTATCTTTGCCTTAAGCAAGCCCTGTCCATTGTGTCTGCGCATCTAGGTTAACACACCTTTGGAATAAGCCTACTCACCTCCAGAAGGGCACATGACCTTACCTATCCTGGAGCCAATCCCCGCCTTGCTTTCTCCCATCTCCGTGTGATCTGCTTTATGTTCCCGCCCTAATTTCAAATGCCTAAGGGAAACCCCAAAACTGTCATTCTTTAGAGCTTTTGAGAGCTTGCTTCCTAGCAACTGTCATCGGTGTGGGCTCGAATAAACTCTTTTTAAAATTCTCTATAGATTTGGACAATTCTTACGTTGATAAGTTAGACAACCCACACTTTTGAAGTATAAGGATGTTCCAAATCACTTATGTACAATAAAAAAGTATAGGTTGTTTATCGGAAATTCAAATTTAATAGAGCATCCGGTATTTTTATTTGCTATATCTGGCAACCCTGTCTCCCCGACAAAGAGCCGGTAATGCCGCCCGGCAGAGCGCTGCCTCCGCTTCCTCCCAGCTCTCTCTCCGTGTCGCTGGCACTACTGTGCTCCTACTTCCCCAGTATTCCATGGGATCCACCCAGTCACCAGCTCCTGCTCATTCTTTAAAAACACCCCTCCTTCTGCAGTGCAGTGCCATCCCTGGTTCCATGCCTAGACGACTGCCGTGCTAGCCTCCTAACTGCTCTCTCTGCATCTAGCCCATATCAGATGAATATTCCCAAAACACCTCTTTGAACATGCTACACTCGCGCTTCCACTTTCAATGGCTCCCCAGTGCCCACAGAAGAAAGTCCAAATTACAAGGCTCATAGCAGCAGGCTGTTTCTCCTGGCCTTCTCAGACTGCTTTCCTGCAACACACCTCCCCCCACCTTGTTCTTGCACCCAGAGGGCCCTTAAGTACTGTCTCCTTCAAGTGAAATCCCCCTTTCTCTTGAAGATCCAGCCGACTGTCTGTAAAGCCCACCCTGACACCAAGTCTGGGTGGGCCTTCCCTGCCTTCCTGCCCTCTCTTCTGACAATTAACTGCTTACTGCCTTTCTATACCTCCTCTTAATCTGTTCATTGGATCTTAAATCTTGTATTATATTAGCTATAAATTTATCTTCTCAACTAGATTAGAAGCTCCCCGAGGGCAGGTAAAAGATCTTATAGGGCCTCTGGTTTAGTCCCAGGCCAGAGGTAGTATTTGCTGACTGTGCTTCGGTTTCGAAATCCCCTAGCCACTGGCAGAGTGAGTGGGCAAGGCACCCTCTGGGCCTGTGACGTGTGGCAGAACATGGCTCTGGGGGCTCCAGAACAAGTGCAGGAGGCAAGGCGGGGGCTGGCAGGAGTCTGACCTGGCTCACAGTGTGGGCAGCATGCTCCTGGCTCCCGGCAGGGTCCTCTTGGGCATGGCTTCTGGGTACAGGTTACGGCTCCTTCCTGTGGGGAGGCAGACTGCTGGCTGCGCAGACATCAGAATCCCGGAGGGCAGGGCCTCCAGACCCGAAACCTCGCCCCAAGCTGGGACACGCCGGAGGAGCGAGAGGCTAAACTGGCTCAGGGGACGTGAGCCGCCCTTGGTCTGAGGGCAGGGAGGAGACGTCCTATCCCCAGCCCATCACCTCCTGACACTCTTGACCCCAGAAATCATTTCTTCCAGGTGCCAGCAAATTCCCAGAGTGGAGAGATCCTAGAAAGGGGACCAGGGCCTTCCTCAATGGAGTGAGGAAGAAAAGGCCAGAAGGTGGATGTGGAGCCAGGTGAGAGAGAACAGGCGGGTAGTTGACAGGGGCAGTTGGAGGACATCCACAGGTGAGGGGGCAATGCAGGACGGCGGGCGACACCATCCTCTCTGTCCTCCGTGCCACCATTTGCCAGGCCCAAATCATAGGGGCCTGGGAGCCCCCGCCGTGAGCATGGGGACTGAGTTCCAGGAAGTAGAACTACTCAGAATGAGCTGACGGCCATGTGCTGCCAGGCCGGGGGTAGGGGAGGGGGAGGGGCAGGCAGACCCCATTACTTAACATTCGGCACACTAGGCTGCAGCGACAGGTAGCTAAAGTGAGACAGACAGGTGAGGGGACAGGTATAGGATATTCAGGTGGGTCGTGGAACTCACCAGGCAGTGGCAGGTGGTGCAGGCATCTGGGGAGAAAGTCTCCCTATTACCATAGGCCTGACCATTGTGGCTGCAGCCTGAAGAGATAGAGCCGTCACTCAGGCACTTAGGCTCATGTCCAGGCCCTAGAGGGCAGGTGGATGGCACTCACCGCTGCAGTGGGGCAGGCCGGGCACAGGGTCACAGTGTGCGGCCCCATCCTGGCAGATGCAGGTCATACAGGGGTCAGGTTCCCAGCGAGCCCCCTCGGGCCAGGCCCGCCCCAGGCCCCAGCACTGGGGAGAAGCTGGGCGGCATTCACAGGACTCCAGCTGCCTCACCCTCGCCTGCAGGTCCTTGTTCTGGGGAAAAAAGCGAGGCAGGGAGAGGCCCTGGCTCAGCTTCCCCCACCATCTCCCGCAGATTTACGGGGTGTGAAAACTGAGACAGAATGAAAAGGAAACCTGACAATTCCAGAGCAGAGATGGGTCCAACTCCAGTCAGCACCCAGCTCAAACAGTCACAGTTCTCAGGGCCTGAGGGCTGAACAGTTTCCCAGGGGAGCGTGGGGCCCCCAGGCCTCTCCTTTGGACAGAAGGGGACCCACACTCCAGCCCCAACAGTTAAAGACCTTTAACCATCCAAAATCTTTCCTGATGGTGCCTTCTACATAATAGGTACTCCAGAATGCTTGCAACGTGAAAGAATGTGGAAGTCTGAATCGACAAAACAGATATCCTGGAGGTTCTCCATTTTTATGAAAGAAACAATGCTAAGAACTTCTTCAGATAAGAACCTCTCCATGTGCATTTAAAACAAAATTCTATTTTAGGGTCCCCTGGCCGCCACCCCCCACCCCTTCCCTGCCGCCCAAGCCCAGCTCCTCTCTTTCCCTCCCACTGCCCAGGCCTGGCCCCAGTGGTACCTGTTCTTTGAGCTCAGTCACCTCTGCTTCTAGCCTTCCCAGCCGCTCCTCCAGGGGGCGCCACTGCCCCTGGGGGACCCCAGCAGGGGCTGAGGAGTGGGCGGGGGCTTGCTGCTGGTAGTCATAGGTGTCAAGCCCCAGGGGCTCCCTGGGGGCGACCCCGCCTGAAAGCACAAGAATCCCCGGTGGGCTTATGGGAGAGGGGTTAGCAAGGTTTCCTGGGTTCTGTCTTCCCAGTGATGCCACCCTGTGCCCCACCCCCATTCACCTATCCACCCACCATGCAGGGAAGGAGGTAGGAGCTGTGAGGGTGCTGGAGTGAACATGTGGAAGGAGAAGGGAGCCTTAAGTGGACAAAAGTGACCCAACCGGCTTTCCCACATAGCAAAACCCTCTCCTTTGGAAAGAAGGGGACCCAATTCCCCTGGTACCAGCCCCAGGAACCCTGACCCACTGGGGATGCAGGGAATATATAGTCCAGGGCCTCCCTGTAGCTTGCCTGACTCTGCAGGGGTTCCCAGCCATGGGGGGCATGTCAGGGTCTTTTATCCTCACTTGGGCCAGGGCTTTGTCCAGGGGCAGCTTGGGGGGACTGACATGTCACGCTGGGAGGGCCCAGAAGCCAGCACAGGCTGAAGTGCAGGAAGAGACAGATATGTGAAGTGTGGGTGGGGTTGCTTTAAAGTGCCCGGAGTCAGGTGCGAGTGAACCTTGCCGCCAACTGCCTGTCTCCACCTATCGGAAAGGGCATCACTTTGGGAGGTTGCCTGGTGGGGTAGGGGGAGGTGGGAGGGAGGAGATGCAATAGCTCGCTCTGTCCCCACCCTCAAGCCTGGCCACTGTTTCCAGGCCTGTGGCTGAGGGGCCTAGGGGTCCCACACTGGGCAAGATGGGCTTCAGAAAGTGAGACCTGGCTGCATTTTCTGAAAGGTTTGGGGCAGGTGCTGGAAGGGCTCCCACTGGCTTTCAAGGTGCTGGGCTGAATGAAGACAGCCTCTCCCTGGTTCCAGGTGGCACTATGTTGAGGGAAGTTCAGGTCTAAGGTTGCAGACAGCTACTTTCACCTTGCTTTGACCCCTCTCCCGCAGTCTGGAGAGTAAAGGTGGGAGGATGGGGGGGTGGGGGGCAGGACAAGTTAACTCCACAGACATCCATCCCACAGACCTCCACATGGGGGTGGGCGGGGCACTGGAGTCTGGGGGAGGAGGTGAGAGGAAAGAGGGACAGGGGAGGGTCTTTCCCACACAGGTGGCTCACTGGCTCACGGGTGAGGCCGGCTTGGGGTGGCTAAAGGTTTTCTTGAAGACGTTAACATTAGTTTTATGAGGCCCTCCCCCCACCACCCCACCGCCTCCACCAAGAGGAGGAGGGGCGTGGGAGATTCTCGTCCAAAACCTAAGTTGTCCTCTTTCTTCCAAACCTGCTTTGGCCTAAGTTCCTGGGCTTGGTTAATGCTATCTCCACCTACTCAGAAATCTGCTTCCCACTTCTGCACCCTTCCCAAGCCCCATCGGTCTCTGTCGCACGCAGCCATCCCCCAGCCCAGCCCCCTGTCCTCTCCTCTGCTTCTGTCTCCACTCAGGAGGCCGAAGCCAAGAGCCGCCCTCCCTGCCTCCACCTGCTCTGCTCCCCTCCACGCGGCCTTTCTAAATCACACGCCTGCAGGTTCCCACCAGCAGGTCCAAATGTGACGTTTCGCAAGCGCCACCCACCTTTTCAGCCTGCCCTGCTATCCCCCACATTCGGGGTTCTAACAGATACAGGCACTCAGACCTCTTCTGCACGTTGCCATGCCCCTCCCCTGCACAGGGTTACCTGGAATGCCATGCTGTCTTGGTGTGGCTCCCATACCCAGCTTACTTCCTAGCCCCATGAAGGGCAGCCAAGGATAGGGTCCCAGCATCTTAAACCCTCCACCCCATCTTGACTCTCATCCTCCTGATCCTGCTCCAGACCTGCTTAAACAGGAACAATTAGGGGGTCAGGGAGAAGATGGCAGTCCTTTGAGACCCTCAGGCAGGATAAGGCTGGTCCCTTGCCTGGAGAGACCTGAAGAAAGAGCTCCTGAGTGTTGCACAAAGCCCAGTTGCTCCCCGTGGAACTGTCCTCAGTTCCCCTCCCTGACCCGTCTATTCCTGCCTGTCCCGCTGGGTGAGAGCCAGCGTGAGACTCTAAGTCAGCTCCCAGAGCAGGCCCCCTTTCTCAAGACAAATAATTAACTTCAGACTCCGGGATTCCAGGACAGCCTCTGCCCCACTGCTGCCTGCAGGAATTCCTCCCAAGGCCATAACAGGAAGCCCCTCCCTCTCCTGGACCCCTCGACTCCCTCTGTGCTCCCCCATCATGCTGGCTCCTCCAGGGACTGGAGGCAACGCGCCCCCTCAGCGGGGCCTGGAGAGACAGCTTGTCCCCTCAGACTGATCTGAGCAAGGGCTGGGTCCAGCCCAGCCGCCCCTGAGCCCTCTGCGCCCCGACTTACCTCTGCTCACAGCCCGGGCTGGAGCCAGGCTCATGAGCTGTAGGACAAGGGGCAGCAGAGCGGTCCTGAACCCCGCCATGCTCTCAGGCCTGGCTGCTGTCTGTGGTCTCGGCTCAGCAGGCTATGGGGGAGGCGGGGTGGGGACACACCAGGCCGCCTCCCATCCAGCCTTTGTTCAGGGAGGGCTTCTGGAATCTGTCATCGCTCCCGGCTGTGCCTGCCTCCCTGCTGGGCACCTCGACCCCAGGGTCCCAGCCCCCTCCAGGCCCAGCCCTGGCTCAGAGGTGCAGTGGCGAGAGCAGCCCCAGCCCCACAGGAAGCTGGGAGGGGTGGGGGGTGAAATCAGCATAGGCTGCCAGAGGAGCCCCTGCAAATAAATACAAATTTGTCTCTCTGGAGCTCTGGGACAGCTGCTGTCCCTGCCCCCTTGGGTTACTCCAACTCCCTGGGGTTCCCAGTCGGCTTTTTCCCTTTCTTGCCTGTCTGTAGGAAAAGCAGACTGACCTGGATTCAAATCTCTGCTTAGTCGATTCCATATGCCCTTAGTCAGACCCCTCACTTCTCCGTGTCTTAATTTCTCTGTAAACTGGGTGTCATGGTATCTACTTTATAAACTTGCAATTAAGGTGCGGTGAGATTATGCAGATAAAAAATTTAGGGCAGTGGTTGGCATATGCTAAGTGCTCAGTAAATAACAAATAAAATAGATGCTACTCTCCGTCTCTGAATTCAGAGGCTCCCAGTCTCCTCCACCTATGTGTTCTTTCCTGGACTCTACTCACCATCCCTGTCCACCCCAGAAGTCCTGGGCATAGCCCCAAACGCCAAGGCTTCTTTTTGTTGGCTGGTCCCAGCCCATTTTCCAGCTCCTGAGCTCAGGCCTCGCCTGGGGGGTGAGCCTGGGGGAAGGGGCAGGGAGCAGGGCAGGGGCCAGGGCTGGGGGCAGGGCTGGGCCCTGGGCTCAGCAGGCAGAGGGGGCCAAAGAGAGGAAGTGAAGAAACTGGCCACAGAGCCCACAAGTCTGGGACACTCCTCGGTGCAGCTGGGAAGCAGAGGGAGGTGGGGATGGGCCCCAAGCTCACAAGCAAAGGGATGTGGAAGGCGGAGCCACGAATCCTGCAGAAGCCTCTCCCTCCGGCCTAAAGGCCAGCTAGTCAGAGGGCACCCCTCCCCCTAACCCAGGCAGGGACAAAGGTCCCTCCAGCCCACTCTCCCTGCACCCTGAGAGAGGGCAGCCTCTCTCCCCAGGAGTGTGGGTCCCTAATAAGGCCTAAGCAGTTGGCAGCAGCGGGCAGGGAGGCTGTGAGCCAGTGCTGAGACCTGACCTCAGCTGGCCCGGAGCAAGGCTCACAAGAGCAGAGGGAAGTCAGGGACAGCCAGCGGAAAAGGAACAAGGAAGTGGCAGCTCTGTTCCCAATGGCCTTAAGGAAAATGATACCTGTTATAGGGCAGGTCCCCTGGGAGTCTGGGTGGCGGGAGAGGCTAATCAAATCCTGGAGCTGATGTTTTCTGCTGGTGACCTCAGCAGCTAATTCTTCCTAGCTGTGACATGTAGCTCTAATGGCACCCACCTCATAGAGTGTTTGTGAAGGTTAAATAAATTAATGGTCGAAAAGAGCGCTCAGCACGGTGCCTGGCGCATCGACATTAACTCATTACTTCTTTTGTGCAATCTCTGCATAGTCACCCCGACCATGCAGGTGGGGGCCTTTCTTCTCATTTGACAGATGAAGAATGTGGAAGAAGCAGGAAGCAGCTCAAAGTCATGCTAAGACTAAACCGCAGAGCCCAGATTCAATGCCGGGTTCATGGGATCCCAGGGCCTGGCCAGGCCTGTCACACTGACCCCTGGCCACACGGCCTAGCTTCAACCTTGGCATGACCCTAGCCAGCCTCTGAAGGAGGGGCTCGTGCTTCCAGCAGTTTGGGGGGTTATCTTTCCTAGAGTCAAAGATGGAGGGCTTGTCAGGACTTGCATCCTTGTACCACTCTGTAAACTTCATTATCACCAAGAGCCCAAGCCCCTCAGTCATCCCAGTCACCCTGACTCCGTGTGCCCCCTACTCTACCCAGCTACCCCTCCCCTTGCCCTCCTACAGTGCCTACTCCAGGCCCCCACCCGCCTTATCCAGTGCCTCTGTCAGAGCACCTGAGTGTCACCACAGAAGGACCCACCACTTGGCTGACCGGTTTCACATCAAATTCATGGCCACAAACCTCGGTGGCCACACAACACTGCCAGAAATCCTACTACGGACTACGGTCCCCTGGTGAATCCAATCTCCCATTCCCTGAGAGGAGCACCTCATACCCTCTTCTTTCTTCCTAAACATCTCGGTGGTCCTGCCTTTTCCTCCATATGACCTTGGCAAGTTATCAAGGCTCTCCAAGCCTAGGTTCCTCTCCTGTGGAACGCAGACCATAATAGTACCTCTGTCATGGTTGTTAAAAGAGTTGTTTTAGCCTGGATTCTCTGAAAGCACAGCCTGAGACAAAGGCTTACATGTAAGTTAATTTTGGAATATGATTCCAGGAAGCAGGAATGAGGGGTGGGGAAAGCAAAGCAGGTTAGAGCACCAATACAAGGTGGTCTTGGCAGAGCCGGTCACAGCTCTGGGCATCGGGGCGGGGGGAGGAGTGGGCAGGGTGGTGTCCAAACCCATAGGACCATCTGAGCTGTTAGAAAGTGGAAGCATTTATCTGCTGCGATCAGTGCCCCTTTTGCTAAGGGTGGCCCCTTGAAGCATTACCTGCTCCCAGTTATGCATAAGCGAGTGCAGAGTGTCCAACGCTGTGCACCACAGAAATTCCAAAGCTGGAAAGGAGAGATTTGCAGACAGGGCCTGAGGCGAGGCACTGCCGGGCTGCACCTGTGCAGAGCTGCTTGCAGCCTGCATACAACTAGAATAAGGTGAGGCTGAGAGGATTTGCATACGAGGGGTCCAATGGATGGGGCAATGCACATAAAAATCTTTTTACAGCGCCTGGCACCTTTTAAGCATCCAAAATATGTCATTATTTCTATTAACATAATCATTGTCTCCTGCTCAGGCCCAACCTGAAAAGCCAATATTAACATTCTTTACCTGCAACAGAAGGTAGAGAAGCTTCTGGAAAACTCACTCTATGAAATAAAAACCCAGAGCCCTGAGGAAAGGGTGTTATTTGGGGAGACATTTGAGTTCCGCTGTGAGCGATCACCGTGAGCCTCTGTGCCAGCCGTCGGGCGAGGTACAGCGATGAACGAAATATGGTACTGGCCAGAATGCCCGTGCAGGCCAAGGGAAGGGGGGACGGGGTCCCGGAAGAGGGAAGGGCATGAGCCCAGGACCGTCAGTGCACCCTAAGGTCAGGCTCAGAATAAAGGGCTCACATTTCTCTGCTGAGCTGGTGGAATCAGATGCGATATCCTAACCAAAACCCAGCCCTTTCTTGAGAAGAGGAACATTCTGCCTACACAAAGAAGAAATGACTTGGGCCCAGGCTCGAGTCCTTACTGGACAGAATGGCCCCATGTACGAAGTGGTGTGTGGATCTAGCACGTGTGCGGGCCCAGTAGTGTGTGGTGCTACGTAGGGCAGCAGAGGGCTCCAGACTTCGGTGAGTTCTGAGCTCAACTGCTCCACCGCTTACTGTCTATGCGGGTTGTTCTCCATTTCTCCCCGCTCCCATTCATTCCCCCCCATCGCTGCTCCTACAGACTGCAACGCTCTGGCTTGCTGTTGGCTCAGCCAGTGAGAGCCACAGGCAGAGTCACGGACAGGGCTGGAGGGCAGGAGAGGAGAGTGGTTGGGGTATTTCTCCCCTCCTGCCTGCCATGGGCTCTGTGGTTGTAACGTAGGGAGGAGGCAAGAGAACTAAAGTGTTAAATCAAGCTACATTCAGAGACTGCAATAGGCTGATCGGCCCTGCAGCTGGGCCAGGACACTTGCAAAACAAAGAAAGATTTCTGTTGGGATTGCTAACAACTCATTTCCCACCCCTGTGAAGGGGAAACAGGAAAAAGAGTCTTTAAGTGGCTCCCTGCACAAAATTATTCATTCCCTATGGCTAAAACCACGAGAACGTATGGATTAAAGGCTGGGATCTGCCAGCAGGCCTTTCTCGCTGCATATGCTTACGTTCTCATGCGACACGCTCTTCCCCGGCCCCTTTCTCACTGTATGTCTATATCAAAGGAAATGGGCAAACTAAGTCTTTAAACTGTAACTCACAGGAACTAAAGAATAATATGTAAATTCGGGGAACACCGGGGTCCCTCTCAGTACCTTTACTCTCTCTCTCTCACTGTCCTTGTCTTTCTATTGTCTGTGTCTCTCTGAGTCTCTCAGGCTCTCACCCTCTGCCTCTGAGAGGAGACCACGCTCTGTCTGTGGAGGGTCACCCCTTCTCCAATAAACTTTCCTTTCGACTCTAACTTTGACGTGTGTGCTGAATTCTTTCCACGCTCTCCGCCAAAGGACCCTCTTCCTCTCTCAGAGCAGGGCTTGGTCTCCCCGACTTGAGGAGATTTGTCCTGTCCTGCATCGGTGACACTATGCCTTCTCCTTGTCCCTCCGCCCAGGTGGCTGCAATGTCTTCCTGCTTGGACTGAATCTGCTTGGATTTTCAGAGTGCGTGTGCATTTTTTGTTTTTGTTTTTGCATAGAGATCAATGCAATCGCATAGCAAATCTGTACACCACAGCGGGGGGACGGGGACGGGAACGGGACTTGGGCAGTGGGCAGAAGATTTCCATCGCCCACTCAGGGACCTCCCGCCTCGAGGTTCTCCAGCCTGGAGGGGAACTTGCCAATTGCCCTTCTGCCTATTCCTGCCTGGGCTTCTCCAAACTATTTTCTGACTTTCTTTTATTTTGTTTTCTTTTTAAAATTAATTAATTAAATTTTATGGTGACACTGGTTAATGATAAGTTTCAGCTGTACACTTTAACAGAAAGGCATATATATATTTACACTGTGTTCACCTCCCACAGTTAGATTTTTTTCTATCACCACATATTTGACCTCTTTACCGCATCTACCTTCCCACCTCGCCCTTCTCCCTCCCCTCTGGTAACCACTAGCCTGTTGTCCACATCCATGAGTCTCTGTTTATTTGTCCTGCTCATTTGTTGCCTTTATGTTTATATCCCACATATATGTGACATCATGTGATTTTCAACTTTTTCTGTCCGGCTTATTTCGCTTACCATGACTATCTCAAGGTCCATCCATGTTGTTGCAAATGGCGGTATTTCGTCTCTTCTTATGGCTGAGTAATATTCCTTGTATAGATGTACCACAGCTTCTTTATCCAATCATCTATCGCAGGACACTTCGGTTGCTTCCATGTCCTGGCCACCGTGAATAATGCTGCTATGAACATCAGTGTGCAATTTTCTTTTCTTAAAGACTGATCCCTGGGGATCCCCTTCGGGCTTGGAGGAGCTAAAAAGGTGAGGAAAAGAGGAGAGGAGATACGCGTGGCTTCCTGCCTGCAGTTCTGTCTTCTTCCCACCCATTTCTCTTCCTCCTGTCCCTCCTGGCTCTGCTCTCAAGCTTCAACAAAACCTCCTCTGGCGGTTCTAGGCAGCGCTACCACTTTGGACCATCATAGTCCAATAGAAATGCGGTGATGGAAAAGTTCTATATCTGTACTGTCTAAAACAGTGGTCCCATGAGGTTACTGAGCACCCATACTATGGCTAGTGCCATTGAGGATCTGAATTTTTAGTTTTAATAGAAATAGACATATGTAGCCAGTGGCTACTGTACTGAATGGTGCATCTTAAGACCAGAATGCACCTTTGTGCAAATTAGTGAAACGTGCAGCTTCTCAAGACAACTTCTTTCCTTCCACTGGCTGGGAAAGTAATAGATCCACAATGCCTGCGATGTGAACGAGGCCCCCAGAGTTGTGCGGTGCACAACCTTGGCTCCAGGCCCCGGTCCCTGAATGGTAGTGATAATGACTACTGTGCTGGGAGTACTCAGTGGGAGCCAGGCACTGGCCAGGTTGGTCACACGGATTATCGGGTTCGTGCTGACAATGCTCTAGGAAGTAGATACTCTGATAGCCCCCATTTTACGGGTAAGGAAACGGGCATGGAGAGTTTAAGCAGCTCCACCAAGGTTGCTCAGCTGAAGAGTAGAGAAACTGGCACTCCACTCCAGCTCTGACCCGAAACCACTACAGAGGGCTATGCCTGCTTCTCTCTCACCGCCCATGACTTTTCTGCATACTGAGAACAGCTTCTCCGTGCCCTCCTTCTGCAGCAGCCCTGGGTCTTCACTCAGTTACACAATTCAGGCTTACTCTCCCTTGCTCATGAGGCTGGGCGTGCTCTGAGGGTAGGTCGACCTTGCCAGCTCTGCCTCTCCTTGCTTTAATTTCAGGGTATAGCTATGGGGGTTGTTTGGCAGGTACCAGTAGGTAGACACACTCAGGGGTCTCCCCTCCCATTGCCTCAATCCCACTATCAAATCCAAGGATTGGGTGGAGGCTGCTGAGCCTCAGAGGTTCCTTTGGCCCCTGTGCTTGTGATCCTGGTTTGGGCCCCAGGATTCAGATCCCAGGCAAAGGCAAGGGGTTGAGCTGTCGGCCTCCAAACTGGCCCAACTCTGTTCGTGGTTTCGAGGGCCAGGATGGAGGCTGGTGAGAGCCCTGCACTCGCCCAGGGCTCTGCTTTGAGTTAGCTCGGCACCCCTCAGGCATTCCCCTGGCTCCCTTGGCGGTTAGGCTTGGAGCCGCCTTCCCACACACACAGGCAAGAGGAAACACTATTTCACAGGAGTTTGGGCCAAAGGACCTCTGGGCAAGGGCCTGCTCTCACCCAGCACCACAGCCCCAGCCCCCGGTTTAGAGACAAACGAGACCTGAGACAGGAGCTGAGGGAGGGGGGATGGCGCCTATTCCTTCCATGTAATATGAAGAGAGGGGTCAGGTGTCAAGGGGGCAGAGGCCAGTGGATCAAAACCACAGCTGGGGCCATCTTGAGGTATCAGATGCCCTGGCTCCTAATAGTGACCTCAGTGACCTTCTATTTTTAAAAACAACTTTATTGAGATATAATTCATATACTATTAATCTACCCGTTTATAATATACAGCTCAGTTGTTTAATACATTAGCAGAGTTGTGCGACCATCACCACAATCAATTTTAGAACATTTCATTCATCCGAAAAAGAAACTCTGTATCCTTTAGCGTTCACCTCTATTTTCTGCCACCACCCATTCCCCAGCCTTAGGCAAGCACTCGTCCACAGGATTTCTCCATGGATTTGCCTATTCTGGACATTTCACGTAAATGAATCATACAATATGTGGTCCTTTGTGTCTGACTTCTTTTACTTAGCATAATGTTTTAAGGTTTATTCATGTTGAACCACGTATCAGTACTTGATTCCTTTTAATTGCCAAATAATATTCCATCTTATGTATATACCATATGTAACTTATCCATTCTTCAATGGATAGACATTTGGGTTATTTCCACTTTTTGACTATTATGAATAATGCTGTTATGAACATTCATGCACAAGTTTTTGTGTGAATATATGCTTTAATATCTCTTGGGTATATAACCAGGAGTGGAATTGCTGCATCATCTGGTAACTCTATCTTTAATCTTTTGAGGAACTGCCAAGTTGTTTTCCAAAGCTGATACGCCATTTTACATTCCCACCAGCAATACATGCAGGTTCCAATTTCTTCACTTCCTTAACAACACTTATTATTATCTGACTCTTTTATTATAGTCACCCAAGTGAATGTGAAGTGGTATCTCATTGTGGTTTTGAGTCGTATTTCCCTAATGACTCATGATGTTGAACGTCTTTCCATGTGCTTATTAGTCATTTACATATCTTCTCTTGAGAAATGCCTATTCAAATAGTTGGCCCATTTTTTAATGGGTTATTTGTTTTGAGTTATTTGTCTTCTTATTATTCAGTTGTAAGAGTTCTTTATATATTCTAGATACCTTACCAGGTATATGGCTGGCTAGTCAATATTTTCTCCTGTTCTGGGGGTCATCTTTTCATTTTCTTTCATGGTGTTTTTTGCAGCACAAAAGTTTTAAATTTGATGAAGTCCAATTTATCTCTCTTTTTCGTTTGTTGCTTGTCCTTTTGCTGTCACATTTAAAGAACCACTGCCTAAACTAAGTTTAGAAAATTTTATCCCTATGTTTTCTTATAAGAGTTTTATAGTATTAGCTCTTAGACATAGGTTTTTGATCCATTTTGAGTTAATTTTTGTATGTGGTGGAAGCTATGGTTCTGTTGTTAGGTGCATATATGTTTATAATTGTCACCTTCCTGGTGAATTACCCTTGTATCATCATAAAATGTCCCTCTTTATCTTTAATATCTTTTTGTTTGCATGATATATCTTTTGCTGTCCTTTTACTTTAAATTTGTTTTGTTTGTTTGTTTGTTTGTTTGTTTTTAAGCGCCCCCCACCCTCCAACTTCTACCCCTGACCTACGGATGTTGCTGTCTCCCCTTAAGAACTGGATCTCTGAAGGCGGGGTGTCTCCTCCCACACAGTCGCGGTGAGCTCCTGGGACCTGGCACACCCGGGGCCTGGCACCTCCGGGGTATGGGCCATGGTTCTGCTGGGGCTCGAACCCAAGACCTTCTGCGTGTAATGCTAACCACTACTCTATGGAACTATCCCTTTTAATTTGTTTTAAATCTAAAATGTGTACCCTATGGACAATATATTGTTGGATCTTGTTTTTTAATCTGGTTTGATGATCTCTGCTATTTGATTGAACTATTTAATCCATTCCCATTACTGACAGAGCTGTATTTACATTTGCCATTTTACTTGTTTTCTATAAATATTTGATGTTTTTTGTTCCCTTGTTTCTCCTAGATTGCTTTCTTTAGCATTAAGTGAATATTTTCTAGTGTAACATTTAAAGTACTTTTTTACTATATTTTTGAGTTAGTTTTTTAGTGGCTGCTCTACAATTTAGCTGTGGACAGCTTACTATACTGCCTTCCGGTCCCACCTAGGTGAGCTGTCCCTAGGGAAGAGCCTGAGTAGAGCCTGTGGGCAGGAAAGTTGCCTGAGGAAGGACGGCCTTCGACTAGGAGGCCACAAGGAAACAGGATTGAGACACTGGGCTGGCCACACGGTGGCCCCAGTGAGCCATACAGAGGCTGCAGCTTTGCTGGAGCTTTGTGGGGTTGCACAGCCCTTGGGGTCACCTTGGATTTTATGAGTCAGGACAGATGTTCGGGTACAAGAGGACACGTATGCTAAGGTCTGGGCACAGTTTATGGGCATCCCTGTGGTCAGGCTGCCTGGCATCTGCTCCTGCTGCTCCATCCCGCACCTCGAATACCTCCAGTGCAGACCCCAGAGCTGGCCCACTTCCCCTCTGCCCCCAGGGACCAACAGGCTGTGGGGCGGGGCCCAGTGGGAATGGTGGCTACTCTCCCCTTCCTGGAGGGACCAGCTGGAAGGCAGACACAGGGATGAAGTGTGGAGTCGGGGGATCTGAAGATGAGGAAGCTTTGGGAGTGGAGGGATACTGAAGACTTCTGCCTTCCTGGTTCAGCCAGTGGCCCTGACGAGGAAGTGGAGGGTCCCTATTAGAATCCCACTGTGAGTGCACCTGGAAATCATCAGGAATAAACCTGAGAGCAGGGAGCAGGCAGAGCACGGGATGAGGTGAAAACCTAGGGTTCCCTACACACCAGGGGTCAGTTCCCTCACTGGGGATGGGCCTCCTGACACTCACTCAGAATTCCACAAGGGCCCAGACTGGGTGTTTTGGAGGTCAGAGTTCAGCCCTTGGTGGTGGAGGCAAAGCTGAAGCATAATAAGGGGCGCTCTACCCTTTAACCCTCATCCCAGGCTGCTGCCCCTCACTCCAGCTGATGCCCAGTAGCCAGAGTTGCTGCCTGCCAAGCTCCAGTCCAAAGTAGAGGTGGAAGGTACGATGTCTGAGAATTCTCAGAAGAGACCCTCAGCCCAACCCCAATGCTGGCTCTTGCACCTCAGAGACTCTGAGCTCCTTGTAGTAAGGTCTTTCCTGTGAGATTCAGGCCTCCCTACCTCTCTGCCTCTGCACCCTTGACTCTACAACAGTCTTTGCCAAATCCCTAGTCCCACAGAGGGGTGCGCAAGGTGCAGGAGGGGTGGCCAGACCAGGGTGAGGCATTGGGGACAGAATGCACACACATGGGGCTCTCCGGGCCCTGCCAGCAGCTGAGGGAAGGCCTCCCCTTCCACATCGACTGCCACCAGCCCCACCTCCCAGGGCACTCTGAAAACAAGCTCAGTCCCAAGGCCAGGCTCTGCTCCTCCTACCAGGAGGCCCGCATCGGGGGAACATGGCAGCTGCTCTGCAGATGTGCTCAGCACACTAATCAGGGTGACAGGTCCCTTGGTCTCCACCCTGCTGTCCCTCACCCTCCCCTGCAGCACCAATACCTGATTGAACCCTGTGAACCCAGCCTGTGTCCCCTGGTGGCCCAGATGGAGAAGGTGGGGCCACGGGGAGCAGCCCCTGAGTAGGTTTCCGGGAAGGGGGCGAAGAGGAGCAAGGTCTCTTACCCTGCAGGACCATGCAGGTTCCCCAGGGCCTTGTGGCTCACCCTGCCCCCATCCTGCCCACCCCACATCTCTCATTCAGGGTCATATATAGGTCCCTGAAGTGGATACTTAAGAAATAGTCCTGAAAGGCCTGGAAAAGTGAGAATCCTGGGGAAAATGAGCCACCTTGTTCTTAGTGTTGATAGGAACTGACCCCTTCCCATTCATTCCATCACTGATCCATTTCCAGATCCATCATTCATTCATTCATTCATTCAGAAACTCCCAGCCTGGAGGAGGATGGCTGTCCCTGAGGAGGAGACCAAGGTAGCCGTGGACCCAGGGTTTGCCCCTCATTCCACCACGAGAGTCCTCCCTTCCCCAGGGCTCTGGTTTCTCTCCACTTACCACCTCCTCCCCCAGGCACTCTCTACACCAAAGTGATCGCATGTCATTCATGGTTAATCTGGTTCAAATTCCGGTGCCTCATTTTACTAGTTGTGCCTTGGGGTGAACTGCTTCACCTTTCTGAACTTCAGAGTCTTCATCTATAAAAATGAAGATCATACATACTCCTGCCTTGTGCAGTTGTCATGAAAGTCAAATGTGACCGCAATGTTTGGTGCAGAGCAGATTACATGTTAAATAGTGTTATGGATTGAATTGCGTTCCCCTCCACTCCAAATTCAGAGGTTGAAGTCCTAAACCATGGTACCTCACAACGTGACCTTTTTGGAAACAGAGCCATTGCAGATGTAATGAGTTAAGCTGAAGCACTGGGGTGGGCCCTAATCCAATATGACTGATGTCCTTATAAAAAGAGGAAATTTGGATGTAGAGCTATGACATAGGGAAAGCCCATGTGAAGATGAAGGCAGAAATCAGGGTGATGCTTCTATAAGCCAAGGAACACCAAAGATAAAACAAAGAATACACAGAAGTAAGCTGACCAACTCGTTCAAGCTCAAGAGGTTAGCAAGTTACTCAGCTTGCTGCTTTATAAATGGAGATACTAATAATTCTTACGGGTTATGGCAATTAAATGCAATAACGTGTGAAAAGTGCTTAGCGGTGTCTAGCATGTATTAAGGCCTCATTAGTATTACCTGGTTGTATTGGCACCTCCAGTCAGCCCAGCATGTGGCCCGTCCCTTCCAGAATGACACATTTATTTCCAGTAGGGCCTTAACCAGCATGGCCTCTCAGCCTTAGGCTGCAATCTGGCAGTGATCACTTCTGGTTCTTCTCCTTGGGGTGGGCTGTTCCTCTGCCTTATCCTCTCTTTCCTGATCCCCGTGCCCCCAAACTTCAGTGACAACACAGGATTAAGCACATTTGCTCTCTACACAGCCGAGCTCCAGGTGAGCTCTCCGTCCCCTCGCCCAGTCCTTTCGGGCACTCTTGTGACCTGTTACTGCAAAGCAAAGCCTTCTCGGCGAGTTGGGGGCCTGTGAGGAAGCCCCACTAAGCATCAGCATGGACATCTTTCCCCCTACTATCTTGCCCTAACCTCCACCCCCATGATGGCCCTCGGACAAGCTATGAGGCCACGTCAGCCTCTGAGGCTGGCTGTGGAGGTGCTGCTCCAGGAGAAAGGAAGGGGGATTGGGGGAGGGAAACGGGGAAGACATGGTGCTTGGACTGGCACAGACCAGCAAAGACCCCTGAATCCCACATGCCCACCAGCACTGGTATGGCCCAGTCTGCCCAGCACGGGAGACTGGGTGGGCATCGGGGTTCTAGACGGCTCCTGGCTTGGAGAGCTTTGAAACACAGGACACTGGCATATGGTAAGAATTTTCCCAAGACTCCCCTCCATCAAGTCCTGACACCTCCTCTTCCCTGGGAGGGCCCAAGAGAGTAGAGTGGGCCTTGCCCCCTGGGCCTCCCAGGGTCTTTTAGTCCCCAGGGGTCTCTGCTTTCTTGACTGTCCACCCAGCATCAGAGGCTGCAGGAGCAGCAGAGCAGCCTGGGGGACGCCCCACACAGTGTCCCCAGGCCTGACTCCCACAAGGTTATTTAGCATTGGCCCCCGGGTACCTGGCTGTCAGGAACCAAACACCTGTCTCGGGAGCTCTGTTTGGCTATCAGCCTTCAAGAGCTCCCTCCCTTCCCTCTACCACACGCACAGAATGCTCAACCCACCACCCCTACCCAGCCCACCCCTCAGGAGGCCAGAGCGGGCAGCTGAGCCATCCTCCTCTCACAGAAAGGTGCTGAGGAGCCTTGTGGGGCAGATGTCATGCCCCTTTGCCCCCTCCCATAACCTCAGCTACTCCAGGCCAGCTTTCTGCAAAGACCCAGAGCCACTCCTGAAGTCCCCTCCCATCCAGAGTGTCTCTGTCATCTACCCACCACCCCGAGATCCCAATGTGATCTGTGCCCTTGGGCTGACCCTGACATCCTGGACAGACTTAAGTCCCCTCTTTTTCCCACCTCAGAGGGGTGACAGAACTGTCTGAGGAGGATCCTAAGCACTGGTCCTAAGCTACAGGGGCTTAAGATGAATCTGTTTGATAAGCGCTTCAGAGCCTGTGGTCCCTTGTACCCCGCATCAATGTGGGGTGGACTTCATGCACCTGGATGGGACTCCCTCTCCCCCGGGGGTGACATCTATGGACTCTGAACTTCAACCAGGTCTGTTTGGGACAAGAGAAGACACTGAGGTCCACAGCAGGAGATCCTGTGTTGACGGGGTGGCCTCTGTCCCCACAAAGCATGGCCAACCCATTCTGATTGTGAGGGCCCCTGAAAGGTTGAGCTTTCTAGGGCAGAATTCCTCCTCTTTCTTTTACTCTTTGTCCAGGTGTCTTGTGGGCTATAGCAAGTCCTTCAGACAGGCAGGAAGGATGAGGGCTTTGACCCCTTCCGTGATAGAGCCCAGTAGAGGGAAGTGGTTTGAGTGAAACGCTGAGCTAAGCAGATTTAGGAGTATTTGAATCAGCCCAAGAGCAGCTGATAGGGACAGGGCGGGTAATGAAGATGTCTAGACGGAGGATGTGAGTGGGGGAAAAATCAGCAGAAGGACCAGTGATGATTACACTCAGAGGTAGGGCAGGGGCGAGGTGGCCAGGGGTAGAGTGAGGACACTACGACACAGCTGAGCTAGGAGCGGAATCCCAGGGCTACGTGAGAAGTCTCCACCACAGAAGTTTCTTGTGCAGTTATTTAAAGG
The DNA here is from genome assembly GCF_902729225.1 of Pteropus medius. Classification (NCBI taxonomy): domain Eukaryota; kingdom Metazoa; phylum Chordata; class Mammalia; order Chiroptera; family Pteropodidae; genus Pteropus; species Pteropus medius. The sequence continues at coordinate 10,135,307 of NW_024356249.1, read as the reverse complement.
GGATGGTGAGAAACCCAGGGAGCAGTGAAACTCCAGGATCTGAGAGTTTAAATAAAAAAGAGACATAGAGACCAGAGTTTTTGAACAGTTCCTGAGGGTTTCAGGGTCTGCTGGAGCTGTGGGTCCAAAGTCCAGAGCAGAATCTATGGAAAAGTTTGGGAGCTGGGTTACAGAGGATCAGAGAGAGGAAAGGGGCTGACCAGAAAGGAAAAATAGAAGTAGTATTTATTCTTAACAGGGCCAAAGGAGCGGAGGACCAGGGCCTGAGAAGGATGAGGGCATCTGCCCAACTTTCTGGGCCTCAGACCAAGGGAAGAGATAAAAAGAGCTGCACATTGGGAGAGGGAGACATGAGGTCTAGAGACCGCGTGACAGTGCTGGCCAAGTGGGGGACTTCCGAGCTGTGCCCAAGAAAGCTCTGAGGAGGTGGCAGTTAGTAAGCCTGGGGGAGGAAGTCCCAGCTGTGGTGTCTTGGTCTTCGATAATAATAAAACTAATACTTATGTATCAGAAACGGTATGCCCTTTACAGGAGCCGAGAGAAACCTACTTCAGACCATGTCGTGCTCTGCTCCGCCTGTACAACGACCCAGGAGGCATCTGCTGTCTCCCTCACTCACTCCATAGAACAGAGGCTCCAAAAGGGCAGGGGGCGTTAGACAAAATCGACTTTTTGTTTGCCGCTTTATCCTGGCATGTAGAGTTGCTCACGGAGCATTTGCTGAATTTAGGCCAATCTGTGAAAGTGTTATTATTTTCACTTGATAGGCTGGAAATGGGGGTTCCCAGAAGGTCTGTGATTTGTTCAAGGTCACATAATGCCTGAGTCCTGGAACCAGAGTGTGACTCAGCACTGTTGGACTCCACAGTCTAGCCAACAAGTTCCCAGAAAATAGGGGGTATCTGAAGAACAGGCCAGCCTGGGGAACCCCAAGAACCAGGGTCTGTGGGGGTGGGTCTCCTGGAGGGGAAGTTTCAGGTAAAGGCAGCTGTCATCTACACCGGCCTGCATTGAAGGGACCAGGTACAGAGTTGAATGCGGGGAGGTCTTGTCCAGCTTAGACATCTGTCTTCTCTCCCTACCGTCGGACTTCTTTCAGTTCCATTTGGTGATATTCTGCCACACACACATACACACACAGGCCTCTAACGGAATCAAGCCTTTCACCACACCCTCAATCTGACGCCCCAGCCAGGGAAGTGGGGGCAGGGACTGTCTCACCATTGGGAGTGAGAAGCCTGGACACGCATCTCTGTCAAAGCTCCCAGGACTGTGGAGGCCACATCTCCCTGTTTACTATGTGCCCCAGGGGGAAACTGGAAGCGATCTCAGTTTAATAAAATGTTATTTGTTGGACTAGAAAATATAGCTGTGCTTGTGCTTCACCATAAGCATCAGGATGCACGGGGACCTTCCATTTTGGAAGAGTGTGAGTGATGCTCTCTGCCTATGCCATGTCTGGCCCAAAGAGGTTCTTGGCTCTGGTTCCCGTAGTATGGGGAAGGTAGGTCTCCAGTCAAGCAGAGCCCCTGAATAGCCTCCATCCCTGGAGCCTCACGCCTAAACTGTGGGCACAGTAACATCATCTCTTTACAGACAGAGAATGAGACGCACAGGACTGGCCTAAGGTCATTAACTTGAACACAACAGAGACAGATGCAAGCTCAAGTACGGTGCGCCTTCCCCTCCACACAGCCCTGCACGGTTCTTAATGAAGTTCAGAGTCTCTAAGGGTAGGACCTCACCTGAGCAAGGGGGACAGTGTGTGGGGCTGGCAGAATGCAGAATCCTAGTCTCATGATCCCTCAGACCATGTGGGGGGCATTTGACAATAAAAGAAGGTTCTTCTTGACTATCGTTCCAGCTATATTTTCTAGTCCAACAAATAACATTTTCTATTAAGCATTAACAGCCTCCAGTGACAAAGGTTCCCATCTTCAGTTAAACAGCAGTTTCATTTTTAAAGAAAGAAATACAAAACAATCTACCTATCTACCCTTTCCCCACTGACACTTCAAATTTTAAAAATATGAAATGGTGAAATACTCAGCAGATACAAATAGTAAAATATTTATATATAATTATATTTCCATTTCATATTAGGGCTACAAGGAGTGAAGAAGAGGGGGAGAGAGGCAGAAGTAAAAAGGCATCTGGCAATGAGTGATGCTACAGATCCGGGGTAAAGACCAAGCCAGGTTTTCCTAGAGGGAGGGAGAGGTTAAGGGAAGGTCAAAGTATTTGTTATAAACATGGGCTGTAAAGGGCAAACCGTACTTTCTAGAACTTATATATTTTAGTCGTTATCTAAACTTTAATCAGTTAACTTGGAAATGTTCTTCATTAAAAAAATTTTTTTATTGAAAATTACTATAGCAACCAATGAAAATAGGAGTGGTCCCTGAGTAAGTTGAATCCAGTGGGAATCAGACATTAAAACCATAAGTGAAACCAGCGAGGACGGACTTCTCCTCCTCGGGAACCCGACCCAGGAGGAGAAGCTTTCCAAGGAAGGTGATGCTGAAACAAAATTTGAAGCATAGAATATTCCACGAGAAGAAACAGGGCGTGTGAGGGTTGAGGCCCGCCAGCTAGACCCACTTAACAACGGAATAACGTCCAGAACGGCAGACGGTCAAGGTAGCGGTGAGTGAAGAGGCGGGACAGGCGAGCATGGCGCTGACGGAGAGGCCTTGAGCGACCAGGGAGGGGAGCTGCGGCAGGCAGGTGTGGGGGTTGAGAATTAGAAAGGGGCAGAGTAGCCTGAGGATCCCTATCTGCAGGCTCGTCCAGGATGCGGTGTCGGGGTCCGGGCGCCAGCGGTTGGGGGCTGGGGCGGCCTCGGATCTTATCCGTCGCCCCACCGCGCGCCCGTCCGAGGCTCGGTTGATGGCCTGGGTCTGCACGGATCTGAGCTCCCGGAGGGCGCGGACTGGGAAATTCCCGGGCCCGACTGAGCACTGAAGCGTGGTGGGGGGCTGGGGCTGTCGCATGACTATTTTGCAGGTCCAGAAGGCCGAAGGACCCCAGCCGTCGGTCCAGGCCCCTGCTCTGCCTGGCGGCTCCCCGGAGGTCACGCGCTGCAGGGGCCCCAGTCCGGCCTGAAGCTGAGCCCGGGCCCGCGGTCTCCGGGTCAGTGCGGGGGCCCGCGGTCTCCGGGTCAGTGCGGGGGCCCGCGGGTGGCTCCGCGGGGCGGGGCGGGGCGCAGCCCGCGCACCCGGGCTCGGCGGCCTCCCGGAGGGGCGGGGGCGGCGATGCGGAAGTGCCGGCCGGCGGGTGGGGAGCGCCGCGCGCGGAGAGCGCAGTCGGCCCCGCCGCCCGGCGCGTGCTCCGGGGCGCAGCCACGCGGGCGCACGGCTGACAGGTAGGTCCCGACCACCCCGCGCTCCTCGTCGCGCCCGCTGGGCACCTGCCGGCGGCGGGCGGGGGCTGGGGAGGGACGGGCGCGCGGGAGGGGTCGGCGTCCCGCCCGCCTGGAGCCAGAGCTCGGGTGGGCGCTTAATGTAGGGCGCGCCCTGACGGTCTGGCAGCCTCCAGGGTGTCTCTCCCGTCCCGATCACCATAGGGTGCCCCGCACCAGCAGCCTTCGTTCCGCAGGCGCCGCGGGAGCCCCGAGGCCCGGTGGTGGAGTCGGCGCTGCTGCCAGAGGCGCCAGCTCTGCTGCTTCTCTCCCTCCGTCTCGCGTTGGCAAGGATGGGTGCGCCCGGGCGCCCGGCCGGAGTACCTTGGGACGTGGAGAGAACCCCGATTTGTCCTTTCTGTGCGCTCCCCCGTGCACCCCTCACCCTTTCGGGTAAGAGGATGAGGTTTAAAGAGTTCGTCCTGCCAGGATCTTAAGGCCAATGGCAGGAATTCGGGCAGAGGGTGTGTAGGAAGATGGTGTCAGGTAGAGGCGCGGTTTTTTGACTCGCGGCCCACAAATGAAGGCGCTGACCCTCCTAGCAGAGGAGGAACCACGGGACGTAATATTTCTTGGACTAGTTTCTCTTCGTCTTTCTCTGGAACTTAAAACCGAAACAATTAAGAATCTCAAAGTGAAGGAACAGAGACTAGTGTGGCCGCGGTGTGCCCTGAGGGATGGCGAATACGTGCGAAGGACCCCACACGGTGATCTCCAGGACCCCCAAGGGCGGGAGCGGATGCCCCGGAACCGGGGCGGGGATGGGGGAACTTTCCTGGCCTCGCCAACACCTTGGGCACAGCAGGGCGGGGAAGAGGGCGGAGGTGTCACCCGCCAGAGGAGCTGTCCGAGAGGCAGACCCCGAGCCCGTGTCCCGGGGGTGGCTCCGCGGCAACCCGCTGCAGGCGGAACCTGCAGGGCTGTCCCCAGTGCAGGGTCTGGCCTGGACTCTTGCGCGCGGAGCGGGGATAAGTCACCAGGTCGAGCAAAGACGCGGGGTAGGGCAGATGGAGGAAGCTAGAGGCTCTCCGAAGGGAGCAGCCAGGTCAGAGGCAGAGGCCTCGACCTCCCCTGAACTATTGGCCCGAGGCGCGGGGACTCCCAGCAAGTCTAAGGAGGCACTTGGAAACCACCTTTCTTACTGAAAGGCCTGACTCTGGGGTTTCCCCCCTGCGCTTTGGCCTTCCCCCACAGTGCCCTGGGAGGAGACTGAGAGAGGCTTCTTCCTGAGGCAGCTGTTGCCCCCAGCCTTCGCTGGTCTCCGGGTGTGATCGGCCCGCGTGGAGGAGGTGGAATGTAGGGTATCGAGGGTGCAGGAACCCCCATGCCTCCTCCCTGAGCTTGGCGTGGGGTTTGGGGAGAGAGACGATGTGAATCAAACTCGGGAGGTGGCAAGGGGCTTGCTGCTCTGCCCACAACCAGGGGGCTGCAGTACTTTCTCTTCTAGGGGCCCCTGGTGCCCACAGTGTTCCAGACTCCTCAAGTCGCTGGCTCCGGGGACGTCAGGGCCCTGGCATGAGTTGTGGGACCACCCCGACCCCAGAGGGGCTGTTGGCTGCTTCCTGTATGGAGACTCCCTCGGGTCCTCAGTATCCACTTCTCTTTCGGCATCCCATGGAAGCTGATGCAGGCGCTGCCGGGTTTTCCCCACTTTCCAGCATCCACAAAGCTAGGTCTGAGGCTGCAGAAATGTCACCCCTGAGACTGCAGACCTCTTCCGCTGTCAAGGAGTCGGGCAGACCCCTGACCAGCCCTGCCCTTCTCCATCCCTTTCCAGCAGTGGGGCGGGATGTAGGAGGGACTTCCTGAGGGCTGCCCTATATCTTCTGGGGTCCCCTGGAAATCTGGCCAACTGTTTCCATCTGGAGGGAAAATAGGGATAGGGCGCGAAGGCACTGGAATTCACAATTCTTGGCATAAGGATGGTCGGAATCAAATCTAAACCCACCTTGGGGAAGGAGGAAGCCACCTTGGGAAGCTGATGCTGACCCTGGTCCTGCTACACCTGGCTTCAGGCAACACTCCCTGAGGCTGAAGACCTTTCTGAGGTTTGCTGCGCAGGCCCTCCCTTGGCCCTGCCTGGCCTGCCTGAAGGGGCTGTGCCATACTGACAAGAGGCCAGAATTATAATTTAAAAACCTTTGTATTGAACAGCAGTGCTGGGCCGACCAGGCAGTGGGACTCACCCAGATTTCCTCCTTGCCCTGGGCACAGGAGTCGGCCTTTCTGGTCTCCCAGCTGCACCACCCCTGGCACAGCTGCGGGCCCAACCATGTGTGTGGGGTCTTTGGGGGCAGATTGCCTTCTCTCTGTGTCAACAAAGCTTTCCTCCATCCACTTTCACTTAGCTGGAATCGCCTGTGACTGGTGACTATCACCCCTCTATTCTAAGAGCAAGGCCTTTGGGAGGAAGGCTACCCAATGCTATGAACCACACTAAATGTTTGGTGACAGCCAGCAGACTTGGGGGTTGGGGGATGGGCTGCAGGGTGAGAGATTGAGAATTTGGTCTGGGGGACCCAAACGAGAATTTATCTCCATATGCCTTCCCTCCCCCAGCTCAGTGAGTCAGGTTTCTGAGTTGTCTTGTCTGGCCACTTTCATTTCCCCTGGGGCTGGGTGGAGGCTGGTAAAGAAAGGGGAACTGAGCCGTCCATCTTCTGAGGCCTGGGGGCAGGGCAGGAGCTTTCCCACCCTCCCTGGCCCAGCCTGGAGCTGGGCACTGCTCTAAGGATGGAGACTTCTTTGCAGGATGTGGCACTTAGCAGCCACAACCCAAAAAGGTACCAGGCAGAGAATTTCGGGGGAAACTGAGGCTCACTGTTCCAAAGCAAGGCCAAAGCAAACCTGGAACAACAGAGGGCAGTCAACTTTCCACCCAGGCAGGCCAGGAAACCCCCTGGGGTTTGAGGACCTCCCAGGCAGCAGCCCGGCCCTGGTTGGATGGCTTTAGCTGTTAGAAAATTCTTCAGCCTGGGTCATCTTCGTCAGTGAAGGCTACTCTGGTGTTGACTCAAACCCTAGTCCCTTTGACACAGTGGTACCTCAAACATTAAGGATAGCTCTCATCCCCCTCCCCCACCCCTGAGTGTTCACTTCACCAACCCGGATACCCCGTTTCCTTCAGCCGTTCCTTCCCTGAGAGGCCTGCCAGCCTTGAACCCTAGCCGGCATTGGAGCCTCAGCAGCCTTCCTCTTGGGTCCAGTCTCACTCCCTTTGACCTGGAAGAGGGCCCTGGAGAGAGCAGGGCTGGTGGCGGGAGATCATCCGGAGGACAGAAAGCATCCAGCATCTGGGGTGTACCAGTTGGCTGGTATTTCTTAAGTCCTACTTTGGTCCAGTGAATGGTAGGGTGCTGGGGTGAGGGGAGTGTGTGGGAGCAGAGAGCAGGAGACAGTCTTGCCCTTGAGGAGGCCGCCTGCCCACCTGGAAGGTAAACAAGATGGGGGGAGGGTCAGTGTGAGGTGGAGTAAGAGTCCCAAACCCACTGATCTCAATGAAAAGAGTTCAGGGCCACCCATGGGGCCACCCATGGTGCCTTGGAGAGTGGAATGTGAATGCTGGTGTGCCCACCCCGCAAGTGCAAGTGTCAGCACCTGTCTGCACGTCACCCTTCCAGGCAACATGCCCACCCATTCCTATGCCACCCTTATCGCCACCACCCCCTCTCCTTACTTGTGAGGGTCTTTTGAGGCAATGGAGGTACCAAGGATGTGGGAGAGAAGCATGGTTCTGGGGCAGTGTGTCCTCTTACACACACACGCACCAGCCACCAACTCACCTACCAGAGCCCGGCATGGAGGCAGCCTTGTATCTCATCCTGCTCAGCCCTTTGTTCTTTACTGGCCGAGTGACAAATTCCCCTCGGTCTTAAGACGGGTGGCTCTGTGATGGCTCAGTCCTTTCCACCTCTGATTCTGGGCTTGTAGGTTAAGGGCAAGGGCAGGAGAGAAACCACCGAGGATGGAACTGAGCAGGAAGGGCCTCAGGACAGTGAAGAGAAATTTCAGGTCTGGAGAGGGGCTGGCAGACGGAGGGAGGAGGCGTGGGTTCCACGTGGCCCGCTGGCCTCCGCCTAGGGAGGCAGAGACTGGCCTGGAGAGCTGGCACTGGGTCCCTGTGGGCAGCCGTTAGACCTCGCCTCTGTAGTTCCTGCAGCTCTGGGCAGCACAGGGCCTGGCAAATGTTAGGTGCTTACTAATTGCTGAATGGTCAGGGGGAGGGACCAGAGTCTAAGAATTTGATGGCTTTAGAAGGATAGGCTCTAAGTCTGGTGGCCACTGTCCTGGTGATACAGGAGGTAGACTGAGTTGACTGATGAGATTTCCCTCAAGATGTCCAGATGGGGAAAGCTTGATTTCTGAGGGAAACTGAGGCAGAAAGGAAGCTCCGAAGACTGGGTGTAGAAACCCTCCCTCCGTTCACATGTCTGCCTCGGTCTTGGGCCAGGTCTCCTAGAGGGTGCTTTAGTGAGGGAGGGGAGCAGGGGGAATGCTAAGCAAGGATGTGGACCCAGCTGGAGGCTGGCTTCAGCCTGACCCCTCGGGGAGCTCTGGAGCGCATGCAGCACCAGTTTGCTCCACCTAAAGCAAGGGAACCGGCCTTTCGTCCCTGTGTGTCAGTCACTCACTGGCTACTGGCTGTCCCCTGTGGGGAGGGGTGGGCCTAGCCTGGAGTCGGGCAGGGAGGGCAGGTCTCGCAATGGACAGCTCTATGCCTCTGTGCTGTGCCAGCCTCACAGCAGCTGGGGAAGTGATACCTCTGGGCGGGGCACCCGCAGCATCCACTTCAGCTGTAATGCCCTCCTTCCTTTGTCCCCAAACACAGCATAGATGATCCTGTGACAAGAAAGCTGAAGGCTAGAAAAGAGAATTGTCCTTGAGCACCTGGAGGGACAGGGGAGACTCCAGCCCCCAGTGCTGGGAGGAAATGAAAGCCCTAACAGCCAACGGCTGGGCCCCCGAGCGCCCCCACACCCCTCTGCCAGAGGAGCATTTAGCTGCAAATCTGCTAATGCCCCGCCCTGCTTTCTCCTGCAGACCATGAACCAGCCCGCCCCAGGTGCCCTCCCGCCGCCCCGCCGTGTGCGGCTGAAGCCCTGGCTGGTGGCCCAGGTGAACAGCTGCCAGTACCCAGGGCTTCAGTGGGTCAATGGTGAAAGGAAATTCTTCTACATCCCCTGGCGACATGCCACACGGCACGGCCCAAGCCAGGATGGAGATAACACCATCTTCAAGGTAAGCCTTGGATGAGGGACTGCCTGGACCTCTGAGGCACCCCCTCCCTAGAAGAGGACCCCCCCTCCCAAATCTCAGACTGGCCACTCAGTTGCCTTGCTGCATGTGATCCTACACGTGGACTTAGGCGACCCAGGCATGACCACAGGGTATATCTTTTCTAATTTGCTCCCAAGAGCAAGGTGGGGACTGAGAGGTCCCCAAGAGACCTTCCTGTAACTCCTCCTCCCCCTCGTTCTTGTCTTGTACTCATTACACGTGAGCATGTGTGCACTGTGCACGTTCGATGTACATGTGCTGAACGAAGACAACAGAATTCCCCTGTAGTCATAACACTAAGAGGTAACTGCTATGATTATTTTTTGCTTATATTTTCAGTCTTCTGCATATGTATTCATGAGACACAAACCTAGAATCAGACTGTGTATTCTATTTTGTAACCCACATTTTTCACCCAACATTGGGACCAAATTTTCTCTCCAATATATGCCACGTCACTTTTAGTGACCGCTGTAATTTCCATTGGAGGGGTTTAGCACAGTTTAGTCACCCAGTCCCAGGTTATGGATGCTTCTGGTGTTTCAGTGTTGAAGACCACATTGCCAGGTATACCCTCTAAACTCTTACCCTTTGTACATCTTAAATGATTTTCTTTGGGGTTAGTTCCTAGAGTTAAACATTGCTGGGTCAAAGAGAATGCTTATTTTTAAAGCTTTGGATGTGTGTTTCTTAGTTTTTGCACTTATCAAGTTCTTTTCAAATCTGCTTATTTTTGAATAGATAACCCAGTTATACAACTCAAAATTTAAAAAGCATAAAATAGTTTGCAAGAAAAAGTCTCCCTCCTGTCCCTGTCCCCAGCCAGCCACCCCCTCCCTAGAGGCAATAAGTATTATCAGTTTCTTGTTTATCCTTTGCGAGAGTTTTTTGTACATAGACGAGCAAATATGTACCTATCCTTTCTTCCACTTTCCACAAAATGAGAGACGTATGCATATTCGTATGCATAGCTCGTATTTCTTGAAGATTACAACATGTCAGTATATCAAAAGCTCCCTCTTTTTTTTAATCACTCTTAGAATGGGTTGTAATTTAACGGGCACCCATTGATGGGCACTTCAGTTATTTGGGGTCTTTTACTTTCACAAACAGTATGCTGCAATGAATAACCTTATATATGTAGAATTAGGTCGATGCTTCTGTATCTATAGAATAAATTCCTGGAAGTCAAATGACTGGGTTAAGGGATAGAAACATTTGTAATCCTGACAGCAACCAAAGTGCCCTCCAAAATAATGATGCCAATAGCTAAAGTGTACGGAGCCCATCCAAATGCAGGTGTGGTTAGTTCTGAGAGCTCTTTGGGCCCTCGAGTCTTCATGGCCACCCTGTGAGGTGGGTGCTATGATGGGGAGACCAAAGCAAAGAGAGGCAAAGTAATGTGCTGCTGGCACACAGCTGGCGGGTGGCAGTTTCTGGATTCAAACCCGGTCCTGCTCCAGACCCACATTCTTGTCCACCATGTCGTACTGTCCTCCTTAGAGATTATACCTGTTCACGCTTGCAGGAGCGGGGAAAGCAATGCCTTTCAAAGCACCTCGATTTCCCCGAGGGCTGGGAAGGGCTGGTGTCATATCTCCCACCTTGCAGAGGGGCACTCGGGGTGTCCGTGGTCTCCCTGCACAGCAGCAACTCCCATCAGACAGGAGGGGCTGGGCTTTGGTGAGGGGCGAGGTTCTCTGCGGTTGCCTGTCTTCTCTCCCTGCCCCAGGCCTGGGCCAAGGAGACGGGGAAGTACACCGAGGGGGTGGACGAGGCCGATCCGGCCAAGTGGAAGGCCAACCTGCGCTGTGCCCTTAACAAGAGCCGTGACTTCCGCCTCATCTATGACGGGCCCCGGGACATGCCGCCTCAGCCCTACAAGATCTACGAGGTCTGCTCCAATGGCCCTGCTCCCGCAGGTATCCATGCCTCCCTGTGTGGGCCACGTAGGAGGCGGTACAGGGAGGCCCAGTGCCCTCCATTGTGCAGTGGCCGGGCACGCGCTCCCAAGGAGTGGCTGGGGATAGGCCACTTGTGGGGCATGGACCAGGGCTTTAGGTTCATCTCCCTTAGCCAGTTCTCGTTCTTGGCTCCCGGCTCCCAGTACAGATCTGGTGGCCTAGGGAGCTGAGCGCCACGGGGTCAGAGAGGTCCCTACTGGTTCCTGATGGCTGTGCAGCTACAGCAGGGGCTGCTATGTGGACCCCAGTGACCCTCCTTCTCCTCCCCACTGACTTCTTTCCCGTCTTCCTTTTTCTCTCCCTCCATCTGCAGAGTCACAGCCCAGCGAGGACCACACGCGTGGTGCAGGAGAGGAGGAGGAGGAGGAGGAGGAAGAGGAAGAGGTGAGCGGGGGCTCTGCCTGCCCTGACGTGGGCCCGGCCGGGGCGTTTCTCTTGTCCTCTGCTCTAGGACCGGGCAGCCCTGCTCCACTCCTCTGGAGCCCTGCTGCTCTCCCTGCAGCTCTACTCTTGAGTTTCTTCTCCGGGATTCTGAGGATAGAAACAAAGTCACCACCTTGAACCCTCGGGGGCTTTGTCGGTTCAACACGTGCTCACACTTTGATTGACTGACTCTCACAAAAGTTGGAGCTTAGTAGGTGCTATACCTGTTCAGAGGGCAGATGTGGAAACTGAGGGACTGAGCAGCTCACTGACTTGCCTGCGATGGCAGACCTGGGGCTGGAGGCAGGGTCTGGCCTCGGCTAAGCCGAGGACCAGGGAATTGCCTTGTGGTTCTCATGTGTTTTCTTTAGCATCAGATCAATTTAATAACCTGTCCTCCCTTCTCTCTCTGGCCTCTTCCCTCCTCCTTTGCCTGTGTCTTCCCTTCAGCTCCAGAGGATGTTACCAAGCCTGAGCCTCACAGGTGGGGCTGGGAGGTGGTATGGTTGGGGGCTTAGTATAAGGAGAAGCTGCAGGTACCATAGGTACCTGGGAGGGGGTTGAAGGGAGGCTATGGGGGGAGGTCCAGGGCCGGGAGTAGGTGAGCCTGGGAGGCAGCTCCTAGAAGTTGCATTAAAGCTCTCTCCACCCCTACCCTCTATAGAAGCAGCGCAGCCTGGTCCCCCCATGGCACCCTATTCTTTACCCAAGGAAGATGTCAAGTGGCCACCTACTCTGCAGCCTCCTGCAGTGCTGGGCCCCCCTGCTCCAGGACCCAACCTCCTGGGCCCTGCCCCCGCCTATGGGGAGCTTCTCCCTGAGGTCCTGCCGAGCCTGCAGCACGGGGCCCTGGCTGCCAGCCTGCCCCCTGCAAGCGAACAACTCCTGCCCGACCTGCTGATCAGCCCTCACATGCTGCCTCGTAAGGACCCAGGGGCTGGCTGGGCAGGGTAAAGCGGTGCTGGGGGGGGGGTGGGGGGTTGGTTTGGTAAAGAGGATGGAGGATGGCTAAGAAAAGAACAAAGATGCCCATGCCAGTCCCTCCTTGGGTGGGGGGAAGTAAGGGGGAGTGCTGAGCAGACGACCTAGCCACTGGGCAGAAAAAGTCGGTCGAACTGCAGAATGGGAGGTCTGGGGCTCAGAGACCAGGAAGTCCTGCCCCTCTGCCCCACAGTGACTGACCTGGAGATCAAGTTCCAGTACCGTGGGCGGCCACCCCGTGCCCTCACCATCAGCAATCCACATGGCTGCCGGCTCTTCTACAGCCAGCTAGAGGCCACCCAGGAGCAGGTGGAGCTCTTTGGCCCTGTGAGCTTGGAGCAAGTGCGCTTCCCCAGCCCTGAGGACATCCCCAGTGACAAGCAGCGCTTCTACACGAACCAGCTGCTGGATGTCCTGGACCGCGGGCTCATCCTCCAGTTGCAAGGTCAGGATCTGTATGCCATCCGCCTGTGCCAGTGCAAGGTGTTCTGGAGTGGGCCCTGTGCCTTTGCTCATGGGTCACACCCCAACCCCATCCAGCGAGAGGTCAAGACCAAGCTCTTCAGCCTGGAGAATTTTCTCAATGGTGAGGGCCCCACATTGTGTTCCTCCTGGGCTCCTATCATCGGGGGCATGGTTCTAGCCTCTGAGGGTCTTGATCTCGCTGTAGGGCTCATCCTGTTCCAGAAGGGCCAGACCAACACCCCACCACCGTTTGAAATCTTCTTCTGCTTTGGGGAGGAGTGGCCTGACCGCAAACCCCGAGAGAAGAAGCTCATCACTGTACAGGTATACTACCATCTCCCAACCCCCCCAACCCCCCAATTCTGCTTTGGCTTGAGTAAAGGGGACTCCTGAGACAAGCCCTCGCCCCACGGTGGAGACTCAGGGCTCTCTGGGCAGTGTGAACTTGGTGGCTGGATATCATCAAGGCCCAGGGCTGTCCACACATAAGTCGCCTTTGTCCAAAGTAGATACTGGTGCCGCTTCTTCCTGGTGTATGCGGCCCATCGCCCGTCCCCTGGTGGATGCCCTCACGTGCAACTGGATTTGACCACCCTGACAAGGTTCTCCCTCTCCTGGATCTTCTTTGCTCCCCAGGTGGTGCCCGTAGCAGCTCGGTTGTTGCTGGAGATGTTCTCAGGGGAGCTTTCCTGGTCGGCTGATAGTATCCGGCTACAGATCTCAAACCCAGACCTCAAAGACCACATGGTGGAACAGTTCAAGGAGCTCCATCACATCTGGCAGTCTCAGCAGCAGTTGCAGCCAGTGGCCCAGGCCCCTCCTGCTGGTGGGGCCTGGCCCATGCACCCAGCCGGCATGCAATGAGGTTGCAGATAGTGACTGAACTAGGCTTCTTGGGTGGCTGCATGGATTAATGTGGAGGTGTGACAGCCCCAGGGGCATCTGACTGGCTGCAGGGTCCTATCTCTGGGTCTCCGGGAAGTGTATTTGGGCCAAAATAGAGGAAAGAGAGGCCCAAATTCCAGGTTCTCCCTGCAGACAGAAGGCAAAGGAAGCTGGAAGCCAGTTTTGCTATGGGGGCTGTATCTTCTGGACATGCCTCTCCTCTGCTCGCCCTGGTCTCCTGGCTCTGGAAGAACTCAGCCATCGACACCAGTGAGCAGACAAGGAACTCCGACTCCGGGGCCCTCGCTGTCCAGAGGGAATTGCGCCAGCATGCCCTCATTTCCTCTGGCAGAAAGAGCTAAGAGCTCTGGGCCCGGTCCCCCTAGCAGGGCCTCTGCAGGGCATGGGCCTGACTTTGAGCCTAACTTCATCTTTCTCCTTCCTGAGACAGATATGAGCACTTAGGTATTATACCAGATACTTAAGGCTGGCAGCTACCTCTTCTTGAGAGTCCAAGAACCTGGGGTAGAAAGTGGAGTTTTATATATTTTTGGATTAATAAATGTTAAAAACATTCAGCTATTCTTTTACTTTTTCCAGCACCAGCTGCTTCCATGCTATTCTACTAGACCCTATTTCTGATGCCAGCTGGCCCTTTCTCCTAGCACCTCCCCTTCATCTCTGGTGCCATTGACACAGAGAGGGCCTGCCTTCCAGGCTGATGAGTCAGCGGGGCCTTCATAAACACTCACCTGGCTGGCTGCTTTCCAGGAGGAAGCTGACTAAAGCAAGGGTATGGATTTTTAAATGTGTGCAGAATATAAAATCCTGTCCAAATCAATTTTCCCATAAGAAATGATGAAAAAGGGCTGGTATTTCGATTACATCGCAATCTTTATCCTTCTGTATATTTGCACGCTATTAAATATATTAGGACAATGAATGTAAATTGGTAGCTCATTGTTTGAATCTGGCTCATAGATATAATTTTCTGGCTTGAATAATTTTGTTTATCTTTTTATTATGGAAGATTTTAAACATTTGTGAAAGTAGGGAGAATGGTATGAAATCCCCATGTAGTAACTTCAACAATTGTCAATTCATAGTCTTTCTCATCTAAACTACCATCCACACCCCCACCCTGAGGTTATTTTGAAGCAAATCCTACCTACACCTAACATTTTGTGTTGTCATCATGTATCTCTAAGAAGACAGGGACATTCTGAAAAAACAAAACCACTATATCCTCAAATCTAATGTGAAGACATTAACTTTTATAAAATACCTATTGTTTAAAAATTTAAGACATTAGATAAATTTTATTGCAATTTAATTGTGGAAGAAACCAAATTGTTCAGCATTCTGCTTTTGCCTAGATGCTGGCTGCTCTGCTATTAACGTATTTTGTCTTCTGTATTTCCTGTAAATTGGTACTTTGATCTAGACTCTGAATTCTAGAGGCTCAACTGAATGGAGTTTTTTAACTACCTAGTTTTAGGTATTTGTCTCCATCTTTAGTTATTATACATCATGCTACAGTGAAGAGGCTTGTGCATACTCATCTTTTCATAGTTTTGCCAGTGTATCTTTGGGATGGAGCTCCAGAAATGGGATTTCTGGGCCAAAGGAAAAATATATGTAATTTTTCTAGATATTGGCAAAATCCTATTAAACCTGAGTGTGCCTGTTTCCCCAATCACACCAACAAACTATACTAACATTCTGGATTTTTGCCAACCTGACAGATCAAAAATAGTATCTTAGTGCCACTTCTCATTATGAGCAAGGCCAAGCGTCTTTGTGTGGTTAAGTGGCCTGTGTGGATTTTAAAAAAATTTTAGAATAGTTTTAGAGTTACAGAAAAGTTACTTGAGAGTTCCTATATACCTCATACCGTTTCCCCAATTGCTAACACCTTATATTACTATGGTATATTTGTCACAACTAATGAATCTGTATGAATACACTATTATTGACTCAATTCCAATCTTTATTCAGATTTAATTAGTTTTTATCTAATATCCTTTTTCTGTTCCAGGATCCCATCCAAGTTATTGCATTACATTTAGTCATGTCTCCTTTGCCTCTACCGGTCTGACAATTTCTCAGAGGTTCCTTGTTTTTGACTTTGAGGGCACACATGAGAAAGTCCCCTATTTTGGGTTTATCTCTTGTGTTTCTCATGGTTTTTGTAAGGAAGACCACAGAGGTGAAGTGTCATTCTCACATCATCATACTGAGGGCACATGCTACCACCGTGATTTTTTTCGTGATCACCTGGCTAAGATAGTGTTTGTCAGGTTTCTCTACCATAGGTGACGCCTCTTCCCACCTTTTCCATACTGCACATACACACAGAGGTTTCAGAATTGTTAACCCATACCCTTTAAGGAACTTTACCGACTAGAACACAGTGTTTATGTACAGTTCCTTTTGTCTTTAGTTTTCAATCATTTACCAAGGTTAGCACTTTTCCCCACTGGCCTGTATAGCTCTATTTCCTCTTTAGATTGAAATAAGTTGTCAACACTTTGAGATTAGTAGATGTCACCCACCTGATTTCCAGCTTCTTTCAGGGAATTGGGAAATATAGAAGCATTCCCATTACATTCTCCAATAGCGATAATGAGCTGGAACTTCAGATGGGCGAGTTCAGTACAGTCCTCTCCCAGCCTGCTTCCCTCCTTTCACTGCCTTGTCCCTGAAGGCATCTGGGTTAGAAACCCTTGATGAACAGTGGAGCAGGGAGCCCAAGAATAGATGAACTATGGAATCTTGGAAGGAAGATCTGCACTAGGTGACTACTTGTAGATGGATTTCTCTTAATACTGCAGGAAGCTCAGGGGCTGCTGCAAATCCTCTTTGGGCTTCGACTTTTTGACTTTTTAAAAAATAAAACAAAAATGAAAATGAAAAACAGCATACCTGGCTGTCATTTCATACAGATCTGTGTTGCAGTAGCCTGTTGTGGATGAACGCTACCCGAAAGGAGCGACAGACGTTAACTCATTCCAGAGGTTAAAGGCAGGACAATGCGTGTTGCAATTTACTACTCCCTAGCTCTGCTAGAATTCTGCTTGGTGGTGGCCTTTGACTGTGCTAGGGGCCTCTGCTAGGGTTGAAGCTGGAATCCATTAGAACACTGATGTCCGTGGCCCTGGGGATGAACGCATCCCTCTAGCCCCCAACAGAAAATTTCCCCCTCACTTCCTTTCTCCAAACCCTTCCAACGGAGTTCATCCTTGTATCCGACTAAATATTCCCTTTTAATTCAAGACTCCTTCCTCTAATTCAGCTTTTCATTGACATAAAGAAATTTTCATTATTCATAGAGGAGAGGATATTGATGGTTTTCATTTTTGTAAAAGGAACATTCTTGGAAGCAGCTTTCTCATTTGCTGATAACGTGTCTCAAAAAATCAGGCATACCTTACTGCATAATCATGGATTATGGCTTTAATCTTTGCAGAAGATTCAGTTAAACTGGGGCCACACAAGGTGGACATGTACACTGCATTCATGAGGTACTGATGCCATTCAAAAGCTCAAGTTTCTTAATGTCTTATTTGTCCTACATTCTGAGTTACTTATCTTCATCGAACATGAACATAAAAATTACAAGTTACTTTTCTTTAGTATTAATCTTGCTGGGTATAGCCCCAATGGGTGATCTATGGTCCCCATAATCATGACTAAAATTCTCTGGCTACGCCAATGCAGAAATCATGGAACAGACAATTGCGTGAGCACTTTATGCCTTAGGTAAGCTCAGGGGCAAGACTCTCATTCTTCCACTAGATATCATGCAGGAAAACACTGAGGGGACCTGATCCCAAAGTTCCCTTTTAACTTAAAATTTAGGTGGGTATTCTTGCTATGCCAAAAACAACTGTTTATAAGAACTAGTCTGAAGTGATCTGTAACTTATTGTAAGTAGTGAGGCCCTGACACCATTAATGAGCTACATAACTGGGATATGCATTCCACGTGCAATTTTTCAGTGGCCAGGGAGAATTGTGTTAAGTCTTCTACACGTTTTTCCAGTCCAGATACAACTTTCTGTGATCAAAGCCAAATCCTTAAACAAAGCAAACAGAGCAAGGGCAACTGGCCGTTTTAAGAACCCAGGATTGGACCAGGCTTCAGTTTTGTTTACCCAGAAAATGAGAGATGGCTGGGGTACTGTGCTGATGCCCAGAATTTGATAATCTCACTAGAAACACTTTTATATTCAAGTTTTTCCCTCCCCTTCCAATAATGCCTCTTTAGAGAGTAAAACTCTGAGTAGCATCGATGTTAAGCAGGAAAGTTTCATCAATTCCAAATAGTAGATGCAGCTCTGCAATCAAGTTCACTAGCTCAAAGCCCAATTACTATAACATACTATATGATCTCATTTATTTAAAACTCGAGAAAATGGAAACTAATCTACAATGACAGAGAGCAGACCTGTGGCTACTTGGGCATGGAGGAGAATGGGGAGAGGCATGAGGAAATTTGGGAGTAAACAAGTTCATTGTCTTGATTGTTAATGATTTCATGGGTGTATCCTATTGTCAGAGCTTATCAACTGCATACCTTAAATATGTGCAGCTTACTGTATGTCAATTATACTTCAGTACAGGTTTTTTTTTAAAGACCAAATACTCAGTAGGTTAGTAAACACCAATCTACTCGGTGGCCACCGTGGAAAGAATACACCGTATTGCTGTTTAACATGCTGTAGAGATCCATTCTCTTTTCTACTGAGGCTATATGAAAAGATATAATGTAACGCAAGAGTTTTGGGGAGAACTAGAAGAATAAAAGATGCAGAATGCGCCACTCCCCTGGAATACGAAGTGTCTGTGGCATGAAGGACAGGGGCCTGCCTTTTAAACTTCAAACACAGATGATGTGATCACAACTAAGACTGCTCATGGAAGTGGTCCAGTTGTACCATTTCAGAACTATGAGGCAGTGAAAGAAAATAAAACAAACATTGATTAAATTTTAAAAATTTATTTTTTTCTTTTTTCTTTTTTTCTTTTTTGTTGTTGATTTGTTCTTGAGATGGCTACAACACCAGAAAGAACAGTGCCCTCATGTTTAGTGCCTGTGCAGGGCTGCAATGCCTTTAAAACATTAAGATCTGCTTTGGGCTTCCCTTTCCCGCCTCATCCCCATAAAGTCAAATAATTTCCACATTTTTTAGTAAAATACACTTAGCCCTGTAAACACTTTTTTCCATATTCCCACCCTCTTTTTTTTTTCACGTCTGTGGGTGAAATATTAACTAAAAAAAAAATCTTAAAAAAGTTAAAACTTAGAATATACATTTATATCCCACTCAACCCAGTTTTGGCTCTTTTCTCCAAGGCTGACAACAACCCAATGTGGATTGGAAGTGGATCAGAGACTGGAGAGGGTGGTCAGAGTTGGGACATACATGAATTTTGGCCCTGGCAGGTCTCACTATCACTGATGTGACCATGATATAGAACAGAACAGGCTCTGTACTTACTCCTCCCTGTTCGAACAACTCTAAAGGTGGTAAGAAACGCCTGGGGAGGATGGGGGAAATTTCTATCCACTTTGTTAAAAGAGGAGGGGAAACAGGAAAGAAGGGAGGATGAGGATGAGAGAGAGGGCAAAACAATAAAGAACCGTAAGATGATCCTGACCCTTATCTTCCATTGCAGCTATTTATCTCATCTGAATTCCCATTTTCCCTAAGTATCTGTTTTTCTTGTTTCACAGAAAGGTTGTACTTTAATTTTTCTGTGTGCACACACGTGTCAGCATGTGTGTGTGTGGGTATGTGTATGTATGTGTGTGTGTCATTTGCTACCAGGCGAATGTTTCAGTTCTGGTTTAAGTTTAGTTTTCCTTTTTTATTTCCTTAAAATTACTTTTCCTTTTAGAAACAAGCTCACCAGGAAACCAGCTCCCCTCCCACCACGCTGGACAGGCCCGCAGCCATCTTTTTAAAAACCGTGCTGATTTTCCCTCACACCCCCAAACAGGAACTCCTCAGGATAGCCTCGGAAGGCTGGAGTCTCTCCCTGTCTGGTGGGCGCCCTGGTGGCGGTGAAGGCCCCTCTGCCACAATGGAGGTTTCTGATTGTGGGACACAGTCTGGTTTGTTTTCTTCCTGTCTTCTAATTTAAAAAGACATTCCTGACAAAAGAGAAAAGATAGTCAATACTTGTGGTCCAGGAGACAATAAGCATTTTATAAAGTCAAGGCAGAAGTTTCTATACTTGCTCAGGTACCTTATTCTGGTCTCTGCCATAAGAAGTCAGTAAAAAAAAGAAATTCAAGTTTTACTTGTGATTTGAAGGGAGCTACTGCTTTAGTGAAATACTATCTGCAGTGCTTTTCCAATCCTGAGGGTCCTGTGGAAATTCAGAATGATATGTGGGGGTAAAGGTGAGCCAGTAGTTCCATGCTACCCACTCTAAACCAACCAGAAAATCTCCACTTCGGTCTATTTAAATATTAGAGTTTCACAAATAAAAGTTTAAAAAACAATGATTTAGACTCTCTGGAAAGAGTACTACTGTAAAGTGCTAAAGAGAGTGGTTAAAAATGAGGACTCTGGCACCAGAATGTCTACATATGAATTGTGGCTCTATCAATTACCGACTGTGACATCAAGCAAATTGTTTAACGTCTTAGAAGCGCAATTTCCTCATTTGTAAAATGGGAATAATAACAGTAACTAACCCAGGGAACTGGGTGAGGGTTATCTTAGTTAAAACACATACATCATTTATAGTAGTATCTGATACACAGTAAGGGCTCCATGAATATTTGCTATGAACATTCACTGTTCACCCAACGTGTATCAATGTTAGCTTTTATAGACACTGTAAAACCTGAGGATCCAAAAGGCTATCACTACTCATTAAAGAACCAAAACATAGAAATAATTTCTGGTGTGGTGAGGCACTGCTGAACAGCACTTTCACCTACTAATGCATTTAATCACAGAAATTACCAGAGTCCTATACATGCATCGAGAATTGCCTCCTGACTGAACAAATTCTGCTTAAAATGTCAGAGGGTAGGCTTAGAGGAAAGTTACCTTTCTTCTCTCAGTCAAGAAAATGGAACCCAAGTCCCTCTACCCAGTCCTTTCTTTCCTTAGCTCAGCTTCTTGCTTTGCTTCAGAAATCAGGCGATAGGAAGCATATGGAGAAAACTGATGATCATGAGCTAGACAGAGATGTCAGCTCCTTTCCTATACCTCCTGCCTGAGTCAAAACCTGGCATTTCAGTGTTCAAATTAGAATAAGCATCTTTGCTCATTAAATCTGAAAGGTCAGTTTTAGATGAGTCATGCCATGTACCACGGTCAACTTTAGGTCAGCACTGTTAAAAAAAATACTTGTTTGTTAACCATACACACTTACCGCCCTAGAAGTGTCTGTAAGGTAAAGAGAGGAGAATTTTTTTTTTTTTTTTTTTGAGATATTCCACAACAGTAACTTTCTTATACAAGTGAAAAGAGCATCCAAAAGAAGCTGACAATTATCTGGCTGCCATAGCTCAAGAAAATCAGGACCCTGCATCTCTCAGTTGTACAGCAGGATTAAATTGTCAGGTCCTTCCCTGACTCTAGCTATAGTACTAGTCCTAGTACTATGATGGGCATTAAAACGTATGCCCACCCCCAACCCAAGCACTCCTGGCAGCCAGGGGAAAGCTGGGAACGACATACCACTCACCTGGGTGACAGGCACAGTGCAGGAGTGAGCTATCGAAACAACCTGGTGAAGTCTCGCAAGGCCCAGCAAACTTGTTTACATTCCTCAGCACTAGAAAAGAAAAGGGAGGTTGGTCCCTGACTGATGAGAAAGATATAATACGCTGAAAAACAACAACAACATTGACTCTGCTTCCAATTTTTCTATAATTCAAGAGTAAATATTAACTATTAGATATGAGAATAATTATAAGCCAGCCGTATGGTCCTTAAAAAATGGGCTTATAGAAAAATTGCCTAGGTTTGAATCTTGGCTCCACTGTGTCCTTGGGCAAGTTACCAATCTGCCTCAGTTCCCTCATCTACTATCCATCTCATAATGTTTTGAGAATTTAATCAGTTCATATATGTAAAATGCTTAGGATAATAGAGCAGTGAACAAAATAGTATTCAACAAATGTAGGCTGCTGCTACACCACCACCACTACCACTTGGTTAAAATCTTTGACATAAAAACAAGTAAGGCAGAAACACCAAAGTAAAAAAAGCAAGCATATTCACCTAAGGCTGATTATTTTAATTCTACGAGCTGAGCTAACTTAGGTACCCTGGTTTCCTCATTCTCTTCCAAAGGCAGATTTTGTTTACAAAGCCCAGTCCAGCAACTAAGTCTCTATCAGTCATCGATTTTCTAGTTGAACAGGCTGCTCAGGGTTTCCTCCTGTGGGAGGAGGAGGTAGAGGAGAGAGGAAAGGGTTAAGGCCTGTAGAAAGGGAGGAGGAGGAATCAGAACTTGGTTCTCAGGCAAGCACTGAGATGCCTAGGCAGAATAAATAGCCCAATATTCATCTGACCCGGTTTCTTCCAAAGGCTTCCTTTGTCCAAACAGTGGAAAAGAAAGCTCTTCCCAATATGCTCACCCTTCTATGACCATCTGTGATTTGGAAAAACTCAGGAACTACAGCCTACAGCCTCGGTGGGATTCACTGTAAGAAAGCTCTCTCTCCTCATAATGATTAAACACCAGCGGAGGGAAATGCTAACAGTGATCCAACAGAAAAGGAGAAATGAGAGCTACCCGCTTAAGTGCCCACATCTGGATTTCCCTACCTACTATAAGGTCTGAAACATCATTAAGAACCTTGATTGAGACTCCAGGATTTGATTCAACAGAATATCCTAGACACTTTCTTTTAGTTGCTCTTCATCTGAAAAATGTCATGAAAACGAGGAAGGTCTTGAATCCTGCCATTTGCTCTTCATGAATTTAACATGCTTCAGTAAAGGCACTACATTTCTCGGTGTATTTCCAAACCAATAATGACTGTTAAGGACATAGTCAGGGTGAGTGAGCCCTTATCATTCATGCTCCCAATGTCATGGAGGAGGAAGACATGGAACCCGAGGGAAGCCACTGTGTGGTGTGTTTTAAGGGACGAGGACAGTAGGATACAGTTAACCTTAGGACAGGGCTGGAGAATCAAGATTCTTTTTCTCTCCTAATGCCTTGCATGTTTTAAATTCTATCCTTCAACCAGAGATCGTGGTTTAATCTGGAAGGGAAATGATAACTCCAGCCTTAGCTTCTTTTGTGACACATGAGAAAAAGTATTAAAACCAAATGCAAGTGCAGGAGAACTAGATGAAATGAGGGACAGGCCACAGTATCCCAAAATCAGCTCAGCTTCTGTTCCCAATCCTGTCAGCAACTGCTTTAGTGTCAAGAGCTTCAGCCAAATGTTGAACTTAAATGTCCTTGGTGATTAAGCCCAAAGAAGTGAATAAAAACAAAACAAAACAAAACACAAAACTCCTAAAATCTAGAAGTATTTTCCGCTTTCTGCTTTAATCCTTTTTCTATCTCTATTTATTTAAGGCTGACACTATATTTCTAGGCTCTATTTTCTGGCCTCTAGTTTCTATTTTCTGGCCTCTAGTCTCATAATTCCAATCCATTCCAGAGAAATGGAAAATGATGGCATGATTTCTTCTAGTCATAATTAGTGGTGTCTGGAAAGCAAAAATAGTATTTCAGAATGAAAAATCCCAGCTTTCTTTAAGTTTACCAATTAAAAACACTAAGGAATTAATTACCAGCATCATCTGAAAACAGGCTTGGACTTGCTGAAATGAAACTGAACCAGTTCACCCTCCCTGCTAGGATGGCAAACAAAGCAGCATGTTGAGGCAGGAGTTATAGGACCTTAAAACCAAAAGGGAGACTGAGTCATGCATGGAGCAGAAGGTTCAAGGGCAACACACATACTAAAGAGAGAGAATTTTTAAGGGGAGGTGAGCAACCTCAAACCCTTTCTCTAGCACCTAACATTACCTCTTACTTCTGTTCATTTCCCACCATTATAGCACAGCTTACTGTAAGGAGCTGCAAAACTTGTTTAGCAATGAAAGATCAAGTAGGCCAGGTTGGTAGTGCACCTTATTTTCCCGTATCACAGCACAAAGATCACTGATATTTTTGTTCGAAGCACTGCATTATCTGGGTTCCTCTCCTTTGCCCCAAGATTTTACTTAACTTAGAGAATGTCCATAACTTTTATTTCAGACTTACTCTATTGTTCTGTCATGTATATTAGCCCAGATGAAGAAATATGGGCTTGGTGGAGAATGTGTGGGTGGTTGCCTTAGAGCTGGCAAGAGACAAGCTCCATCTAGTTTTGCAAGTATGACATTCTTGCAGGTTCTTTTCCAAAGACAAAGTTAACATTCACTGATTACCTACTATGTGCCAGATCTTTAGATTTCTACTTAGTAACTCAAAATAACACTCTGAGATTGGAATTACTAGCCCTATTCTACAGATGAATAAGCTGAAGTAAGTGGGAACATTCAAACTAGCATCCTTGACTCTAAGCCCAGTCCTTTGCGGGTTCTCTGCAGGCTCCCATTTGCTCTAAGGAAATCAGAGCCAATATGACCCTGCCCTCCGACTGATCAACACTAGATGGAAAAGAGCAAAAACAGAGAGGGACAACTGTTAATTTTTCCCTCCCTGAGACAACTTGTAGATGGAATACTACTTATACTGGGAGGATTCATAACATAAAGAAATAAAATAATTTTGTAAGGTCATCCCAGCCAATATATGCCTACCTAGTAGAGGGGAAATCCCCTCTTCTGGCAAAATGTGTCATGAAGGCAGGCAGTCACATGCTATTTTCCAGTCATGCATGCCACTTGATCTATGGCCAAAAGTCAATTACTTCTGGGGCATGAAATTAAGCAACTTAGTAAGCTATAAGATAGCACTCAAAAGGTTTCATATTTTAACATTAACAAAATTATTAGAAATAATCTGGGAGGTGAGAAAGTAAACCAATTTATAAAGTGACATTAAGAAATCAGTTCTGAGAAAAGAGTAGCTCTTATGCCTAAAATTTATTTTCTCTCCCTTTTAAAAACTTGGTCTGGTTTTAATTATAAAAGTATACCACATGCTCATGAAAGAAATGCAAACAGTACAGAGGCTGAGAAAAAAGGAAAGTCTCCCTCCCCTCTCATCCTGATCCTATGGTGTATCTTCCCAGAAAAGTAGCCTGTATAGATATAACATTTATGATAAAACAGCTTTTAAAAGTGCATGTTGGTCCATTTACAATAGCATCAAAAAGAATAAAATATTTAAACTACAAAACGTTGCTGCAATAAATTGAAGACACCAATAAATGGAAAGACAATGTGTGTTCATTGGCTAAAGACTCAACATTGTTAAGATGTCAATACTATCCAAAGTGATCTACAGATTCAATGCAATCCCTATTAAAAATCACAACTGATTTTTTTTTTTTGGTAGAAACAGAAAAAATCTCCTAAAATTCATATGGAATCTCAAGGGACCTTGAACAGCCAAAATAATCTTGAAAAAGAACAATGCTGAAGGTCTCACATTGCCCAATTTCAAAACTTATTACAAAGCCATAGTAACCAACATGATATGGCACTGGCAAAAAGACAGACAGACAGACAGACAGGACCAATGGAATAGAATAGAGCCCGGAAATTAAACTCTCACATACATGGTCAAATGATTTTCAATAAAGATGCCATTCAATACAGAAAATGGCAATGCTGGGAAACCTGGATAGCCACATGCAAAAGAATGAACTTGGACCCTTTACATACATTATATACAAACACTAACTCAAAATGGATCAAAGACCTAAATGTTAAGACCTAAAACTATAAAACTCTTAGGAAAAAACATGGAAAAAGTTCCATGACATTAGATGTGGTAAGGATTTCTTGGATATGACATCAAAAGCACAGGCAACAAAAGTAAAAATAGATATGGAGAAATGAGAACCCTGTGTACTATTGGCAGGAATATAAACTGGTATAGCCACTATAGAAAGCAGTATGGAGGTTCCTCAAATAATTAAACATAGAATTGCCACATAATCCAGCAATTCCACTTCTAGGTATCTATCTAAAGGAACTGAAAACAGGGTCTTAAAGAGATAAGTGTATACTCATGGTCACTGCAGCATTATTCATAATAGCCAAGACATGGAAGCAACCTGAATGTCTATGAATGGATAAATACAATGTAGTATACACATACAATGAAATATTATGTAGCCTTAAAAAGGAAGGAAATTAACATATGCTACAACACAGATGAACCTTGAGGACATTATGCTAAGTGAGCCAAAAAAGAACAAATAAATACTGTATGATTTCACTTATATGAATTACCTAGAGTAGTCAAATTTAAAAAAACAGAAAGCAGAATGATGGTTGCCAGGGGCAGGCGGGAGTAGGGAATGGGAAGTTATTGTTTAATGGGTATATACATTCGGTTTTGCAAGATGAAAAATTCTGGAGATTCACAACAATGTGAATTGTACTTAACACTATTGGATGGCACACTTAAAAACGGTTAAGATGATAAATTTTGTATTTTATCAAAATTAAAAACACTTTAAGTGTCACTTTTGCCCTTTATAATATATCTTATGTTTTTCTGTATTGTGCATTTTTTACTTCTTTTTTAGTGTCACTTACTAGTATAGACATACTGTTAATTATTTAACTATCCTCTTTTGATGGGCAATCAGAATATTTCCAGGTTTTTTTTTTTTCACTATTACCAACTGCATTGCAACACTCATCCTTGGACCTATAAATCATTCAAATGGTAAGAATATAAGCCATTGCTTAAAATTTAGTCCAAATTTTTAAGACTCTATAGATAGAAAAAGGAATATCAGGCAAGGTAACACAAAGTTACAAAATCCAATTTAAACTGCTGTCATTAATATTATCAAAGTTCATAATCTTTGATTTAGTGATTTTGAGGAAAACAGTAGAAAGAAGGAAAAGGCTACACTTTCTATATTATCAGTAATACTGAAAAAATGAAACAAACGAATAAACAAACCGAAATAAAAAGCAAATGCCTATTAATAGAGGCACACTGTAAGGAAATCAAGCAGCACCTATATAAAATAATAATTAGGAAGACTTATATAGCTATTATTTAAAATGTTTATTATGTTCACAGTAAAAAAAAAAAACACTATGTACACTTAACATTTTAATGGGGCTGTAAGCAAGTGGTTCATGGGCCTAATGCATCCCAGGGAGGTGCTTTGTTTAGTCTGCATGAAATGTGAATTTGAGTATCTTTATGCATGGTGAAATTCTCCAATTTACTGCACTCTATATCACTCTATAATGTTTTACAACCAATGCTTCGCCTATTTAGGCACCGGTATTCTTGACCTCTGAATATGGATGAGAACTGAGAAGGACTTCAAAAAGGAAAAGACCGATCTCCTACAGGGTAATGGGCTGTCCAGTGCGTCTTTCTTTTGGAAGAAATAATACTTCCTCTTACTCATTAAGATCTTATACCAATTAATACATATGTACAATAAAAATTATAAGCACATATACGGCACTGTGGTGTTTTCCCCAAGATTGGTTTCCAATGCTAATTTGTGCGAGTCAAGGCTACATGGACAGTAAAATGTGAACATACAAAAGGCACACAAGAAACATACTCCTGGGCAGATCTATAACTAAGATGGTATAAGAAACAAAGATATATTGTTTCTACACACCCCAGCGGCTGTTCATTCTTTAAAAAACAAAACAAAACAAAACAAAAAAAACCCCACACCAGCATCACTTACCTAGTGACTTGTTTGTGGAAATCCGTTAATTGTTTATGTGTCACTGTGACAGCTCCAACAGTTGTCTCCTTTGGCAAACCTTTCAAGGAATTCTCTAACCATCGACAAAAGGTCTGTACCGAGAAGAGGGATGAGAGTTTTAAAAGGAGGCAAGAATTACTCAACTGGGACTCTACAGGTAGCAATAAAACCCCACAAGTTTTCCTTAGTAGTATTAGTTCCCCCAGACCTGGAACCAAAGATAGGGATTAATAAAAGTACTATTTTTAGACTTTCCAACCCTATGGGGGTTGGAATAATTTATAAAGGCGTGCCTAGACTTCCCTTCAAAGGGGCAGCAGGCATCATTTCAGAGAGAGCCCTTCTATCTTGGAAGGGAAGTCTCTTCCGGATGATGCTATTGTTCTGTACCTGTCATTAAACTTATATAATATTCTAAAATTAAACAGCAGCCAGAAAACTCTTGAGTGTAAAGATCAAAGGCAATCCAAAACAAAGGTCAGTTACTAGAAAGAGCAGAAAGTTGAGTATGTAAACATGTCACAAAGTATGTATGTAATATAAATCCAGAATCTTAAGGCTTTTAAGGTCATCTCTCTTGGAAGTCATATTGGTAAGATCATTTGTGATAATCGACCATTCGTCAGGTTAGAAAATTTGTGTTGCTCACTCTTGTTGCTATTTAAAAGAATTTATTTATATCCAAGTATAGTCTCTTTATACCTTTCATATGCACAAAAATTGCTTGTCCTTACCCCCTGCCCCATTACTTCCTTCCTCTTCAAACTAAAAATCAAAATTCTAGAGAATTCTTCTGGGTTCTTATTTTTAGCTAAATTGTTCTTTGAGTCAGCTCTAATTTTTCTTTACGCCTTTCTTAAGTAGGAAGTATAGTTTGCTCATAATTTTTGGCTTACTGTTTTTATATTACATATTTTCCCATTATGTTGATTTATGATCATAATAGACCAGAGCAAAAGTAAATATTCCACTATAAATGCTTTTTAAAAGCACTGCATAATTCTCCAAATGCTGCCCCCAAAGAAGACAACAACTCAGACAAAAACAAGCAGGTATAAAAGATTCAGGAAGAATCCCTAATTGACAAAGTTTTAGCATCCAAAAATCGCCCATGACTTAAACTATAGTATCCCCCCAAACAAAAACAATAGGAAACTAAAAAGCAAAAAACTAATTAGCTAGCATATAATGGGCCTTATCATCCTCCAGTAAAGGAATCTGAGAAATTTGGTTGAAAACAGTGAATAAATTTGTTACAGATGGGTATACAACAAAGAAAGGAAGGAACAGAATAAAGGGCTTTAATTTTAATAGTTCACTCAAGTGAAGAGACAAAGCTGGTATGTTATCTTCTACTGAAAAATTTGTGAACTTTGAAAATGGTGTAATTAAGAAAGTGCTCAAGAATGTAAATTTTCTTTAGACTTAAATCCTTAATTACAATTTCAATTGGTTTAGGGTATAGACAACCCAAATTTATGTGAGTTCCTTTAGAAAAACTCAGTCGTAGTTGATTTTATAGAAAACAATCACTTTAAATTACTTGTTAAGTCGTAGGTACATAGTAAACTCTTAAGTTAAGAACACATGGCTACCTGGTTTCTATTCCTGCCCAAACTTGCTATTTTCATTTTCTTGTTCATTAGCACATAACTGTATGTTTACAAATCTAGAATGTTTATTAAAATTAAATTTATGAAAGTCTTTTGTTACCTGGGAACCAAATATATTTCTAAAAAAGTTAAAAAGTATAGAAATTTTATTTTTCATGTCAAGGACTTTGGAGCTTGAACTTGTTGGTCTCTGGGGCTTGCAGAGGAATTTCAGGAAAACACAAAAATATTACTGTATCATACTGAAATAGAATATATGTATTGAACAACTAGCAATGGAAACTATTGGTACTATTCATTCCTGAAGTACTTGAACTTATATGGAAGATCTGCAGAGCTATTTGATAAAACCAAAGTAATACAGGAGCCTCAGAGTTTGATGTGTAAGAATTAAATTTCACGTGGCCGTTCCTAAAGTATAAACCCAAAGAAAATGTTAGAAACCTATTAAAGTGTCCTTACATGTGACTGTTTTTGTCTGATGAGCCAAAGATCAAGTAAAGCATATGCCGACTAAGTCAATACACAACCAGTCACAACCGCATTTTGGAGATGAACACACAAATCCAAGACTAGGCAGAACTTCCCGCTCAGTCATATCAGAGTCCAGCAGTAGAAGTGCACTCCATTTTGTGAAACTGCTGAAATTGAGGCTAAGAACTGCCATCAAAGATATAAAGTAGGAGACACTAACCATTAGGATATAAATGGACTTAAAAATTGTAAGTTACTTATGAATCTGGACTTTTCTGTTCCAGAAGACAGCTCACTTTAACTAGGTCCAACTGTGTACTTTTCTGAACTGCTTTATATTAATATTAAAAATAACAAATCTGATTTTAAAAATAATTTATAGGCTATGGTATACTTTACCACTATGTTCAAAACTTTCATGTAGTACACATAACCTGATTTATGATCACGTGGCCCAGCACTGAAACTACTTGGAGATTATTGGATAGCCTAAAAAAATTTCCATGCTCAGGTGATAAAGAACCAGAAGAACCTGGTTCAAGAATTGAAACAAGAAGCAAATAAATCTAAAGGGGAAACAAATCCAAGTACATATTGAGAGCTAGTTTTATACCTATATGCCTCCAAATGCTCTGGCTAGGGAACCATACAGTGCTATCTAAGGAGCCTGAAGTGAACACTTCCTGAATAACCTGTTAATACTATATAACTGATAACATGGGCATGTCTCACAAGTGAACAAATTTCTCACTGGCCAGCCGCACAGCTAATTTCCATGCTTAGTATTCATTTCTGGTAATAAATACACCCCATGACAGTGATACAAATACACTTTGGAGAACCCAATGATAAATTACTGCCCTTCTAAAGGCCCCTTCATCTAACAATTAAACCTAGCAATATGCCTAAATTAGGTTCTACAACATACAACAGGGCTAGTTTCAAAGTTATTGTTGGCGTCAATGAATCAAAATTGAGGACTAGGAGAATGGATTCCTTACGAAAAGAACCTTACCGGTCTGTCAACTTGCATGATTTCCCACAGCACTTCGGCCACATCTGGTAGCGTATAGGGGGGGAGACAAAAGCAGCATGTGTGGAGCAGCTGGCTTACAAGCTGCTGTCCAAGCTGGTTCATCACCTGTCCAATCAGTTCTTTCCGTAACTCAAAGTCTTCTTCATGCTGTAAGAAAATAGGAGCCCTGGGTGAGTTTTAATTTTAACTTTCCAAAGACCAAGTACTCTTTCTCCTTTAGTCTTGCAATATCTCTTTCCTGGTTAAGAAAGTATATTATACAACATCTGGATTCACAAAATCCACTAAATGTCTTGTCATTAGGAAAAAAATGTTAAGAGTTTAGTATCAAGGAAATGGGCATGAGTTTCAGCTGAGATGACCTTAACTCTTAAATTTTTCATGCATAGAAGGCAGAAGACAAACAGTGGTTAAAGATGAAGGGTAGCAATTTCCTTAATCATTTCTTTCTGTGAAAAAGTAACAAAGTAACCCTTTTTCCTTTTTAAAAACCAACTGAAATAAGAATCAAAGACTTGTATCAGGTATCAAATACATCTTATTTTTTTCCTTTTTATAGTCTTTGAATACACATATTTCTAACATCTTGAAAAAAATAATTTTACTTTTTTATTCTAGCTATTTTTATTTCTCTCCTTTTATTGCCAAACTTCTTAATAATAATTAAGCCTAGTCACATACTTGCTTACTTGTTCACTGTTCTCCCTCACCTTCAATTTTACTCCATATCTACCCAAATCTACCTTTGAAAACTTCGTGAACCACTTTAGCACTCCAGCCAAACAGGTCTCTTAATTGTCTACTAACACACTTAGTGCTATCCTGACTTTCTCTGCTCATGATTTATACTCAGACTATCTTTCCCACTCCAGTCCATCCAAATTCTACATATAGTTTATGGTGCCACTGAGGGCCCTCCTCTGCCACAAAGTTATCTCAACCCACATCTTTGCAAAGAGCTTTTTCCCTCTCTGATCTCATAGCAATCATGACTTATCGACTCATCTGACAATCAAATACTGCCTTCTTGTTGTCTTTATCCCTTCAACTAGACAACAAATGGCTTGGTAACAGAGATAATTTTAGATTGTTTTATACAACTTACTGCATTTAGTATAGGTTGTCTTAAATCTAATAGTTGATGTTTTTGTTAGTGAACGATCCACTATACTACATGCCAACCAATGCAGATCAAATAAGGAGACAGATATCCCTAAGGAAAAGAAGAAGAAATATGAGAAGATAGTGAGCTGAAAAGAAGAAAAGGCACAATGTTTATACTCACATCATTGGCTACCCCTGTATGGATGAGGTCTCGAAGGAACCGCATGACGCTACAATTGGCATCCCGGTGGTCAAGGGTAGTAGAAGCAATGGCCCACTGTAAGATAGGGATGACCACCTGGCTCCTCAGCAAGGTAACAGGGCTACGTTGAATAAACCTGGTGTGGAAAAACAGGCTAGGTATAAATGACAGTTATAAAAGTAGCCAGGGTAAAAGGCAAAACTATGGAGACAGTAAAAAGATCCATGGTTGCTACGGTTTAGGGGTGTTGGGGAGGAAGGGATGAATAGGTGGAGCACAAGGGAATTTTAGGGTAGTAAAACTATTCTGTATACTATAATGGTGGATACATGTAATTATACATTTGTCCAAACCCACAGAAGGTACAACACCAAGAGTAAACACTAATGTAAACCACAGACTTTGGGTGATAATGATGTGTCCATGTAGGTTCATCAATTCTAACAAATAAACCACTCCAGTGGGGGATGCTGATAGTAAGGAAGGACTGGGGTGGTAGAAGCAGGAGATATATGGAAACTCTATACTTTCTACTCAGTTTTCCA
>NW_024356249.1:9988177-10102977 GCF_902729225.1 Pteropus medius | reverse complement strand
AGGGAGGGAGGGATGCTAAGCTCCTCAAGGAAAAAGTTGAGGTGAAGCATAAAAAGTTACAACTACAGGGGATTTGAGAGACTATCTAGTCAAATGTTTCTACCAAGCTTATTTTTACTGTCTTGTGCATGTCCCCTGTTCATGACAGGAACTCAGCTACCTACCTCTGCTCCTAACCAACTTTTTTTCCTCACTTACGGCAATCGGTATTCTGGTTCAAAATTTAACTGAGTTATGAATTATTAATATTAATCTACCTACTCCATTTACCTCACTTCACAGAGAAAGAAACAGTCAGTGTTAGGTGACAAGACTAAGCAGTAAGGGGGGTGAACAGTAAAAGAAAGGGTTGTTCTTTAGAAGGACTGACCTGGTGGCTAGCCTGAACAGGTCATCCACGGTGTCAGGGTGATTCTGGAGCCCATTCTGCTGTTCTAGGAGCTGAAATGTGGGGATGCACAGTGCCTAAAACAGAAGTGATTTTAAACAAATGCTTTGTATATAAATGCCACAGCATTCAGATCTTCTAAATGTCACAACATATCCAAAGGGAACAAAGAGGGGAAGCACGGACAGGAAAAGACAGAGACTGTGATGAGAATCAGATCAAGAAAAGGAAGAGAGAAATCTTTCTCGGTTGATATGAACAGTTTTCACATATGAAATCCACATTTCAGAAATGGTAGAGGGTATGGATATTAATTGATGAAAATGGATGTATGTCATTTCAAAGTTTTAGAAGTTTCTAAGTAAAGACTATGCATATATCCTAGATATGGTTAGTCCACTAAGGGAATAGATGTGAAATTCTAATCATAATATATGAAATAGCAGATGAAATTTTAAGGGAAAGATATCTTGAGAAAAGGAGCATTGTAATTTAATTCCTAATATATTTTTCCCCTTTTGCAACTAGGAGGGAGAAAAAAGAAGTACATGAGGAGTCTTTTCCAATGCTTGCTATTTACTCTAAGTTCACCCCTGCTAAGTAAACTACTTTATTGGCTGTTTCAGGCAGGAAATTAAAAATAAAATCATGCTTGAGCTTAGAGATCCTTTATTTTAAATCCATTTGCCTACTCCCCACTCCCCACAAACACCTATCTCTGGCGTGCATAAATTAGGCAGTAATATCTGTAATGGTCGTTACATTTGTGTGGTCAATCTCTTCTTCTCCTAAGCAGTCCTGTCCAGAGAACAACTAGGACGTTTTTCTACCTCTCTGTTATTAGGAAATCAACATGCCTGGGGCAACAGAATTAAAGGTCGGTGAAGAACACACTGCTGAGCCTTTAGACTCTCTAAGCCAAACACTTCTGTACTCTTCAAAGAAAATACACCTGGAGCATGTCTAGGAGTCCCTGCCGACAGCCCTCTTCCATGCCATACTCATCCACGAGGATACTACCAAGGTACAGGAAACAGGAATGCTGATGGACATGGTACACATTCACCATCTGCCAAGGGAAAAAACAATCAGTTCAATTCTTTACTTTTCAATAAATATCAACTTAGAAAGCTGTCTAGAAGAAATTTAAAAATAGATTGGTCTCTTCTCTTTAAGACAACATACTAAAGCTTGTTGGCAACATTTTTTGAAATTGAAACAGGGCTCACTTCCTCAATAATTTTCAAATACTCTAGACTTCTTTTGAGCCTTTGACCTTTAATCATGCCAAAACAATGTTACAAGAGAATTATATAATACTTCAAGCTAGAAGCAATTAAAGAACTATTATCCAAGGCTTGTGTAATATTTATAACATCATAGCATAGTATACTCTAATTTTCTAACATCTAAAAGTTGCTCTTATGTGCATTAAAAATGACTTAAAAAAATTAGTATAGACATAGCAGGGACAAAAATATCAAATGCCTTCAACTTAGAGGAGATTGTGAAAGTGTTGTTTAAATTGTGAGTTACTCTTTTTAAGTAATCTTTTACTTAAAAGATTAAACCCCTCCGTTTAATCTTTTAAGTAAAAAAGTGTTTCCAATTAAGATACCTGAATTTCAAAAGAATAGAAATTTTAACACAACGTACACATTTAAATTGAATAATTTGTTTAGGAATTTTACCCTACTATCCTCCAAAAATTAAAAGGCTTCTACACATGCATCTATTTATAATGCCATTATAACACATGTATTGATTTTATTATATAAATTCAACTCTATGAACTTGATAAGGGTAGAGTAACTGACTCTTACCAGCATATACCATGGAAAGAACCTAACATGAGAACTATCAATCTGTTCATTGTTCTATACTCAAAAACTATATGTTCTACTTAATGAATAATGATTTAAGCCAGGAGTTGGCAAATTTTTTCTTAAAGGGGCAGATAGTAAAATTTTAGGTTTTGCTGGCCGTACAATCTTTTAACTACTCAACTTTGCCACTGTAGCACAAAAATGGGCAATAGACAATACATAAATGAGTAAGTATAGCTATACCTCAGTAAAACTTTATTTACAAAAACTTTACTTATAAACTACAGGCCCACTGGCTGTAGTTTGCTGATCTCTGATTTATGGTACTTTTAAGAATAATTTTCATGTTTGTCACATGTGTTGACTTTAGAACACACTTCTATATGACGCGTTACTCTACTCTATTGGGTTGGTCACATATTTAATTAGCAGGAAGAAAATTAAAATCGTGAGGTATCCTCCAACAGCAAAGGGGCATTAAATCAGGTTATATTGAACCCAGAATGTATTTCACCAAAGAGGACCCTTGACCAGAGGTGGACACAGCCTAAATACAAACTACATACTGTTGTACTCAGGATATAGTAAATATAGAAAATCACCAGAAATTAAATACCCGGACAAACTTTAATCAAATTTACAATTTAAGGAGGCACGGTTGTGCAAGTGCCAACTAACACTGAACAAGCATGACCCTGACTGAGGGTGAGTTTTTCCCTTAAAGTGCAGAATTTAAGGGGACGCTCACTATCAGGGTCAGCTCCTAAGAGTGTTCGCCTCCTAAAATCTGCACTGTTGGTGCCCTGCCAAAATGGAAAAAGGTCACTTCAGGTTGGGTAGGTGCAGTCTAGCCTAAAGCCTTGTCGTTTTCCTCACAGAATGAGTGCAAAATTTAAGAAAGTCCTTGCTCAGAGTCCTGCAAATGAAAGACTGGCACCTGGTCTTGCCTCCCTCAATTTTGTGCCCCTTGCACCTCACTTGCCTCAATCTTGTTCTGGCTCTGCTATAAGGTTAACATCAACACAAATTACTTAGCAAACTAAGTCACTAGTCATGGGTGTCTCATATAAAAATCTAGATAAGATCTTAAGAGAACCTCATACAGTTGCGTCACCATCATAATCACATATCGATCTTGGTGAATAAAAGAGTCAAATTTATATCCTGACAAATAAGAGACTTATGTGAACAACTGCCTATGGTCAAGATAGAAGAAAATCCCTTTGGGTCAAAAAACAGCAAAGTTTAACTTGCCACATTTTAAAAAAGGAAATTAATATAAAAATGTTTATCATTGCTATATAAGAGTTGAGCACTAAAGTCATTCTCTTTTCCTAATTTTACACCGGAATGTACTGCTAATTAGACTATCCCTATACAGAATATACAGGCTGTTTCCCTCATAAGACAACACACCTATCAAAGCCACTACTTATCTCTTTCAAATATTTTTTCCTTCATATTTGATAAATACAAAGTATTTCACATTTTATCAGCAGAGTTTTTGTTCTAAAGGCTCCTTTTTCATTCTGCACACTTTACATTTTCCTCTTGTGGAGAACTTACCTGTGTGACTAGTGGCTGTAGCAAGGCTGCAGATCCTTTGCCTACACAGCGAACAGCAAAGCGGAGGCATCTGCAACAACGCTCTACAATTCGATTATCAGCCCGGTGCTTATTTAGAGTCTCAGATAAAACTGGCCATATCTGAGTTAAAGGTAAAAGAGCACAAGACAGAAAATAATGAACAACTAAGAGCTTAAAAAAAAATGTTCCCAAACTGGTAACATTTAATTTGGCTTTTAAATAATTTGGAAAAAGCTTCCTTTTATAGGCCTGATTCTGGCTGGTGGGTATGTATACACATGTGCAGAGATACAATACATTATTTATCACTAAAACACAATCATTTCTTATGAGAAGCATGGTAAATATTAAGAACATGTGTATCTTTACCAAAAAATAAAGATACACATTTTCCTAAACTTTCAACTTCCTGATTTAGGATGGGAAGAATCAGGATGAATTATAGAGGAAGAAATGTTAAAAGATAGTTCTAAGGTATGGAAGACCTTGAACAAGAGAACTAGAATTAAGAAAATGACATTTTTTGATATCATTGAACACACAGGATATCTGGTGTTTCCTCCCAGAATCTGAAAAACATTTCTCAAACCATGCCTTTTGATCCTTACATTACCCTTAGTGGAAAAAGCATAAGGGAAATAAGCTATCAGTGGGGAAATCAAAGCCATGAAGGTTAACTGGCTTTGTCAAAAATTTTTTGCTAGTCTTGATCAGGCCCCCTAGTAACTCTAGGATTTTCACAGTTCATCTCTCCCTACTTCTTTGGCCTCTCAATGTATTTCCCTACAGCCTGTTTTCCTATGAAACCTATAATCAAAAACATTTATTTAGATTGTTCTATTTCTCTTTTCATTGATATTTAAACTGTATCAACAAATTGAATCTTCCTCTGAACCTAGAAGAAAGTACCTTCTCACTTTAGTTACTCACAATATTGTAAAGAAAAAGGAAAAAAGCCTTGTTCCATAGGCATATGTTAGCACTTACTTCCTGTATGACTTTTTGGCACGGATGATTCTGTCCATTTTCCACAATGGGATTGGTGTGTCTGGTGGAAGGCAACAGCCCAAATCAGTGAAAGAAGAGCAATTTCACTGAGAACCCAAAGCCCTGCCCATTAGTTTATTTAGTACCAATTTCACCAAAACAAACAAAAAAACAGATAGTAAAGTTATTTTTATGACTCAACACCTTTTCTTTCTATTCCACTGAAACAAACATGAGCACATAGTTTAAATCACTCTTTTTTTTTTTTTTGCCACCTTTAAGCTACTTCTACCAGAACATGTAAACTCAAACTAACTATGTCATGAATTGTGACAGCGGGGCACTTACGACTATCTTTTTCATTTTTTTCCCCTTTATAAACCTGAATATGAAGTCTTTTCCAAATTAATAAATATATACAGGTTGTCTGAATCCACTGAGAAACCAAGAACTGCTCCATCTCCAGCATTAAGTCAAAAGCTTTAGGAACTCTATAGTCTACCAAATAAGTTTCTCATGATTCTAGTCTGACCCCAAGGATGCACAATATGGGCCCACCTGCAATATGTTAAATCCAACTATTTGTCTAGTTCTAGAATCCACTAATTTGAAGGAAAGCAGGGGGAAAAACTGTATGATTGATTACCAATCTCTTTATAAATGAAAAGAAACTCTTTATACAAGGAAAGCATTATACCAACTCAGAAAAAGATACCTGTTGACAAGAACTAGTAAGCTAAAACAATGCTTATTTTGATGTATTTCACAAGGGCTTTTATGCAACTATTACCCTGATATCCCAGTTATACCTGCAGGTCTCACAAATTATAAATTATGTAACTCAAGATCACTCTTCGAACACTGTCATTCAAATGCTTTTTTAATTATGAGGCTCCTCTTGACTTCAAAGAAGGATTAATTTCACCTGGTCACTGAAGAGGCTTATTTCTTTGTACCCACACACTATATAGTGTGTCTGAGTGTGGTCCTTAAAATAGCAAGCAGCAGCAGCATCACCTGTGAAGTTACCAGCAATGTAATTTCTTGGGTCCTACCCAATCAATCAAACACTCTGGGAACAGGACCTAGCAATCTGTTTTGATAAGCCCTAATGGTGACTTTGGTGCACGCTAAAATTTGAGAATCACTCATCTACAGACAAGAAGAATTAACTACATTTTAAAAGTCTTTTGACAAAGGTCTACCAAGAACAAATTCTTAAAATTTGCCTTTGCCCCAAGACTTCAGGTAATGGCCTTAGTCTCCTGACAGATTATAGGAGGTAAATGGAAATTTGAAGAAAAAACCCAACACTTGCTAACTTTAATAAATGGTCTAATTTGAGCTCTTAACCCAAGACAGGCCTTCTTACCTAAATATTACTGCAAGACGATCTAAGAACACAGTGGGATCTGAGGATATGCCGTTGCTGGGCTCCTGAGACAAAAGCTGAAGAGACAGACATTAACACATGGTTGTTATACCTGGAAACACTGCAAAATATACTCTTATACATCAACTTCTGTCTCGATCTGTTTTTTTCTTGAAAGTTACTCAAAGGTGCAAACTTTTAATTAATATTGCCAAATTACTTTCCTCCATCTTACTGCTTCCTAACCAAGACTAAATATTACTAACATTTTACTATATGATCATTGTGTAGTAGAAAACATCATTTAATTTTTTCCATTTACTTTATTATGATTAAGATACTACATATGTCCTATATTAAATTATAAGTTATATATAACATGTATTACATAATTATATTCACATTTCGCTTTCTATTACAAAGTTTTAAAATTATAGTTTTATATTTCAAGAGATAAAGCAAAATGCCCCTTATTCTTTCCTAAAATTTCTTAAAATACTTCCACCAGCATAACATTACAGATGAACTTTAGAATCATTTTGTCAGTCTCCTAAAAATCCCATTAGTGTGTTCACTGTTAATGAACTATAATGAAATCTGAGAAGAGCTGACATTTTTACAATATTCTTCATGGATATTGGGTAGGCAATGATTTTGAATGCTAACCTGAATGGTATTTTCTCCATTATATCTTTTAAATAGTATTACTGGTATAGTGAAAATCTATTGACTTATAGACTACTTATTCCATGCATACAGCTTTGATAGACTTTTTAATTTTAATAACTTTTCTGTTCATTCTCTTGGCTTTTCTAGGTAGATGAAAGATCACTTGTATAATAATTGTCTTTTCCTAACATGTAAACATCTTATATTTGTTTCTCTCCCTTACTTAATTTGACTCACCTTTTTCAACGCCATAACCTGAACAGAACATAGTTCACTAAGACATTCAGTAATCTTATCCAAAGGTAATCTGGCTAGAACAAGTGCTGTCCCTAAAAGACAAAGGAAGATACAAATGAGGAAAATAAAAGCTGAATTAAGGTAATTAATTGGTCTACATAATATGGTTAATGGAAAAGGTTGACTAATTCTATTCTTTTAAAAAGATCAGCACTGTTTTTTCAAACCACAATATTTTGTTATTGATGGATGGTTTTTCTTTATTTGGTGTAGCCGACCATACTGACTTTCATACTGACATTTACAACTTAAGTTAATATTAAATTATTTCTCTTTGGCAGCCTATCAGTTTAAAAATGTTTAAATATATTTTCCCTTTCAATTCTTCAAAGACTTAAAATATCCTTCATAAAGCCAATGCCAAAGCTATTTTTATATAGCACAGTACAACAGTTCTCGAACTTCCCAGAGATTCTGATTTAGTGGGTCGAAGAGAGCCTTTATTTTTGATAAGCACCATAGTTAATTCTTATCATCACAGAAGTTGAAGAAATACAAACAATTTTTTTTGAAAGAATGGGCTGAAATGAGATTTAATTCTAGTTCTACCATAACAGAATTTATGAGCTGGGTAAGGCATTCTCTCTGGGCATCAGTTTCTTTATCTGTAAAATGGTACTAAAGCACCTCCCCCAAATCCAAAGGATGACGTATGAGACTAGGTCCCTTCTAGGACAAAAATCCCTTCAGTATGATTCTTCTCATCTCCTAAAATTCCATTTGACAAAACAGTAATCAGTCTGTAAATCTTCAAACCTAAATAAAAAACTGACCTGATTTTTCCTGACAGTCTATTAGCCATGGATGTGTGGACTTTTATTTAAAACTCAGGGGGAGAAAATCTAAGTGAAATATAATTTTTCTCCTTCTAATTCATTCCTACATAAAAGAATGTTAACTAAAAATGTTTTGTATTATCTAGAAGATACCACTGAAAACTGGGATGCCACACTCTATTACAGGTTAGACATCACTTGAGCATCAAGGTTAAATTTCACTAGAAACTGACAAAATAGCAATGATAACCACAGTAGTAGTTACGAAGAATATCTGAATCTGATTTAATGCCTTATTACCTATGCCTATGAAGGGAAACAACAAAAATTCATGCTACCAAAAAAAAAAAAAATCTGCCTTAGAAAATGCAGTTACACTGGCTGTAAAGGAACTTAGACATAGAAGTGAGAAAGAACAGAGCTAGTTCACATGTAAGGTCATCCAGTCTTGCCAAGGCTGTTTGCCACTCACAGAGGCTTAAAAGATGCTGCATGGATCATATTACCCAGTCTTTTATTTGCTATACCCTAGGCCCCTCTCAACTACCAGCTGTAAAGACTTTACTATCTCTCAAGATACCCCAATCTGTTTTCAGAAAGTTTGGTTAGAAAGCATTTTCTTTCTATGAGCCAGTAAATTGTCAACAGTTGATTACTCACTCATAGAATAAATCTATTCCCTTTTTTATAAC
Organism: Pteropus medius; assembly: GCF_902729225.1. Lineage (NCBI taxonomy): Eukaryota > Metazoa > Chordata > Mammalia > Chiroptera > Pteropodidae > Pteropus > Pteropus medius. The sequence continues at coordinate 10,094,383 of NW_024356249.1, read as the reverse complement.
ATAATATTTCCAATATTTAAAAACAGCCATCATGTTTCAAGTCTCTTCTAAGTCTTTTCTCCTAACCTTAATATCTCGAGCTCCTCTATTACTCTGAGCTTCATCACCACTCTGCTTCTAGATAGGCAATCACTCACTAAGCTGATTAGTAATGGTTAAAGACCATTGAGAGACCAACTTACAGAAGTGATCCAGGCACACTACCTTTAAATTTCCACTTACCTCTTTGGTATGGCAATGCTTATATGATCTCACTTTTTATTCTTCCTCCAACTCAAAAAGGAACTATTTTTAGTTTGAATGTGTTATCTCCATCCACCCAAAATCTAGGTCTGTGCTATACATATTGTAAGCAGTTTGAATTAGTTATATAGCTTTAAAATATTCTAAGAATGCATGTACACATAATCAACACCCTCTCCTCTTGAGTGGAAAAGCCACCTTCCCCATCACTAAGTACATTGCAACTGAAAAACCAGGACATGACTGATATAAAGTAACTCCCAGAAGTGGCTTAGAGGAGACTGTTCCTGGTTAATAGCTTAAGTGAATACCTTTTAGCAAGCCCACAGCAGCTTCTGGAGACAACATGAAGGAATCGAGGGAACGCGCAATCTCCAGGAGTCCATTAAAGTGCTGAGCCATGTGGTCTCGGCAGACAGAGCAAATGTTATGAATGGCTTTGGCTGCAGCAGAAGCCAGAGGCTTTTCGCACAGGCCTTTCATCAAATAGCCCAACACAGGGTCTAAGGAGAAAAGCCATATAGTAGAGATAACATATTTGAAACTTAAGGAAGACTTCTAGTTTGTTAGAACAGAGGTTTTCATTCCCTTCTAAAGCAAAAGAACTATTTTTAAAAATAAAATGTGTTCAAACTCCAATATATAAAACATATAAAAATAGAACTGATCTCACTGACATAGTGTCAGGGAGCCCCAAATCTTATCTATACATCTTCCATTTCTTTTCTCATGGCAGTCAACTACTGCTCGTTGCTAGGGCCTCACAGAACACAGTTTGAAAACCACTGGTAGATATGATCATCCAAGAATTAAGAACAGGGTAATGAAAGAAAGAATGTAAAACTCAGAGAGCTACCATTATATTCAGAGGTGAATCACTTTGTAAAAACAGCGTACATTAATCAAGACAATGACAGTTACTCAAAGCTGACACTTTTATACTTACTTCTTTATAGTTATAAAAGGCCTTAAAAACTTGCAGATGGATCTTTAGCACTTCTAGAAGAATTTGTTTATTTTGCTTTACCAAATGTGAATAAATGTTCCAAGAAAACTGATTACTAAGGTGAATTACTATAAAGCAAATCCTACTTATCTTTTACCTTGTTTTATAAAAAATGTTTTTCTATGAAAAATCATGTACAGAAACAAAAAAAGAAACATATGTTACTTTTTAAGCAAGTGTTTCAGTCAATAAAAAAGATCATGTGTAAAATAAAATCAAGTCAAAAGGTGGTGATTTAATAAAGATAAGAACAGGAAGCACATCAAATTGAGTATTTAACACTGAAAACCCCTCTCCTTTGCTTTAGCATATTAGTTGCTTATGAGTTAGAACCATACAAGAGTCTGATTAGCTCAAGCGTATACCAAAGGCTAAAAAGGCAGAAATGTTCATTCTGAAGCACGGAACTGGCAGTGAACTTTCCCCTATCTAGAGATTTAATTTTTCAAAGGTCCTTTCTCCAAAGTCTGATCACATTGTTTTATCAACTAAGTAATAACTTAGAATATCTACTCTTGGCATCTAAAAACATTCTACCTATCAGTAAAAGAGAGAGCAGGAAAACAAGAGTAAAAATGAGAGAGGAAGAAGAAAATCAGAAAAATCGGAAGCGGCAGCTGCTTAGAAGAGAGTTCACACATACCAAGGAAGTGAGGATTTCGATCAACCACTTCGCTCATCTCTCCAACCAATTCAATGCTGGTGTATCGCACAGCTGTATGTACAGTCTCTGGGAGACGAACAACTCCTTCTAAGACCTCCACAAGTGTTGGATTATTCTCCCTGAGTACAGAAGGCAAGCACTCACAGTTATTGATTTCAGAGGTTAGGTTCTGGCTAAGTAACAGGCTGCAATGACACAAATCATTGCTAAAGGGCTTCTTGCTAAATAAATAATCATTTGGATATAAGTGCTTAACACTTGGTATGCAAGTTTTTTAAATCCTCAAAAAAGGGGAAAAGAAAGAAATGGAAGATATCTTTGTTTTAGGAGAAGCATACTGCTCCTTAATCTTCTGAATGCCAGTGAAGAGTCTAAAGACACAGCCTGCTATCAAATAAGGCTCTTCGAATTAGAGAAGCAGGCATTTACTGTGGATGAATGTCTTCTTTTAAAGAATCTGTTTTATTTATTCCTATATCTGCAGCACCTAGAACAGTGCCTGGCACATAGTGGGCACTCAATAAATATTGCTGAATGGCTAAATAACGAATAGTTCTCACAGACTATTTTCTATTAGTTGTTATTCTACAAAAGATTTCTTAAAGCTGGATACTGGAAACTTTAAGAACAGGTAAGCATGGTGGGCCAGTTCACTAACTAAAGGAACAAGAACACAAGCTGCAAGAACAGGTAAAGGTACCCTGACTTGAAATATGAGGGAAGACTAAAGTTAACCAAATACTTTTCACAGCTCCATGAAGTTAATTTTTCCTTCTCTTTTTTTCATTCCCCAAGAATACTAGCAGAAGTTCTTTAAGCAGAGTAGAGGACGCCTTCAAAGTGGTAGAACACAATCCAGAAATGAAAGATGTTTAAAATATAAATAATATCCTGGATTAGAGGAAGAGCATTCCCTGCTGATAAACTAAGTCTTTTAAGTCCTTTATAAACACTAAAAAATTACAATCATGCAGTTGGCTTGAAATGTAGATAAGCAAAAAACAAAATAAAATCTAGTGTCATTTATTTCCTAGGGTCACTAAGCTAATTATTGATATCCTCTACCTATCCTTTTTCACAACAACACTTATCAGTTAGAACATTAGTGATTTTAATAATCTTCAGGCTGTCACTGAAGGTTCCAAAAGACACCAAAATGGGTTTAAGAGCCAATAGTATAGTATGTAATTCACGACCAGAACTTTTTAATAGAGAAAAACAAACCTACCCTGTGTCCTTGAATATTTACTGGATTAGAAACAATGTAAGATTTCATTGATTAGGCCTTGTAAGGCAGATAAGAAAGAAATACTGTATTTTACACAAATACATGCTTTATCCATCTCTCAAATCAAGGCCCTGGATAGAGAGCTCGACTGCAGGTATCTGATTATAATATAAGAAAACCTGACAAATATTAGCATCGATTTAAAAACTCACGGCACAAAGTAAACTGTTTTTGGAAGTCATGTTAAAATCATAATCAGAATTTCTATGCCAAGCAATTAGAAATCAAATTCTAATAATTTAAAATTTCTCAATGACAAAAATAATAACTGCCCTTTAGATTTTGCTACTCTTTTAGGTAAAACAGTGCCTATGTCTTGCCTCTCTGAAATTCACAAATAATTATCTAAGACAGAAAAAAGGAGAACAATGTTTTTGATTATACCAACTTTCACAAAGGATCCTCAATTGGAAAAATAAATCAGCATTCTTTTCCTAGCATCAAGAACAAAATAATTTTAACTCTAGGAAATGTGGTTAAAACATAGATATTAGCAGTGCATGCTACTCTGGACTAGATCTGGAAGTCAGAAGACTAGACAGAAATTACAGAAGTTCTAAGAGTTTCCAAATATATACCGCATGAGAAAAATGGTGTAATTTTCCTTCCTTTGATATTTAGAGTTCCCAGCAAAAGACTTATTAGACACTCACGGATCAACACTCTTTGCTATAGCAGCCATGATAAAGAGAACCGCTTCTGTCACCTCCCAGGGTGGGTTGCCTTCTTTCAGAGTAGAATATAACTAGAGAAGAAGAGGTGGATTACGGATCCATTAAAAGGAAAACAGAATAGAATTCCAAAACAAATAAAACAAAAAATCCTGTTAAGTTAAAATAAATCCAGCCCCTTGTTTCTAAATCTAAAAATCAATTGTCTCTTGGAGCCAGGGGAGAACATTATTTTCACAGCTTCGCTAATTATTAATCCATAAGTAACTACTAATTTAATTTTTGAAATAAACCCATTTAGGTTCCCAAGAGTATACCAAGATTATTGTCTGCCCCCAAAAATGATTATTACGGAAAAAACAAAACATATTACATGAGTGTCTTTTCCTGATCCTAATAATACCTGATAAATACATAAATACACTTAGAATTGAGATACAATGTAAATCCTCTCTCTATATATTAGCTTTACATTTCTATTGTTTTTTTGACTACTCTGCATCAACACTAATAGTATAGATTAAATTCCTAAAAAGTAACTGTCTAAAAGCACCTATTCACAATACCATGTCTAAGCCAGGGGGTGGGGGGAAGATCAAGCAGAATATTCAGAGATATCCAGAAATTTCCCAGGGATATTCATCTATGGAATGTGACTGGGCATTAGTCTAAATAGGATTTCAGTAGTCGAATAACAGAAACTGCTAAGTAAGACAAAATTATTCTGTTATAGGACTTCACAGAGCCTTTAATCCACTATTTAAGTAGTTTCCCAATTTTAATTGATAATAGAATCTTTTTTTGCCAAAGAATATCTCATGAGACTGGTATCCCACAGAATACATCCTGGACAATATTGATGATTTATGTAAATCTGTATACTGAGGCCTAGAGAAGAATAAGTTAATTTGCTCAAAGCCACAAAGCTAGTGAGAAAAAGAGCTGAAATCTGAACACAGTTCATCTGAACCTGTTTTCTGAGAATCCCCAACCCTCTGTAGTTACGTCTGTAAACATATTTTGCTTAATATAAAGGAAAAGTTATAATTTTATTAACTTTCTAAATCAGATTATGCCTCAAAATATACAAAATGGTTGGGTTACAAAAAAATTAAGTTAGTTCAGTATTGTTGATAAAGCATCAAAACTAGTATTTCAGAGCCCAGAGCATGATTGAGCAATATGAAAACCACTTGAAATTATGCTTATGTTAAGTGATGTGGAATGGTGATGATTGCGACCTTATGAGGTAAAGTGTTACTCACTGATTGTCAGGAAAACCACAGGACTATGAATCTTCTACTCTAGTATAGTCACCTCTGGGATGAAACTGCACAGGAATCTAACCGTAAGTGTGGACAAAGGAAATGCCAAATAACTAAAAGAGTTGCCAGGAGTTGGTACATAATCATTAAAGCAGAAAAACTTGCTATTTTTCCTGGCTAGGTCCAAATTCCCTACAAGTATCCTGGGGGCTTTAAAGTTTATCTACGATCTTCCACTCCAACTAAACAAGTGGAACAGCTCTCATTAGCAAGAGTCATAGAGCAAACCATAACTGAACCATCCACAGACTGCAATTAGTTTTTAAGATAGTAAATAAACAGAGCTACTATATGCCAGGCAGTGTGCTAGGCACCTGCATATCTATTATCCTACGTAGCCATTGAGACTGAAGAAAAAGATGGAACATTTACAGAAGACACAGAAGTGAATACAATTAAAATGATTATTAAAACTGGTAAGAATCTCCAAATGGGCTTACCTGAGCAAAACACTCCATAGACCCAATCAGGAAAATCAAGTCTTTCACCAGGTCTGATACCCTCATCCGAAACTCGCCAAAGTCATCAGTCTCCTCAGGAACCCCCTCCTGAAATTTCAAATCAGATAACATTTATTTTAAACTTCCTGAGACTTTCACTGACCTCTAAAAAATCAAGAATAAAGAAGAAAAAGCCATTAAGCAGTCCAATCCCAATGAACAAAAGATAAGTCACCTAAATCATAAGGACATTTTACTATAGAACATCTCCCAAACTTTTAGGGTATGTCAAGTCAGTACAACCTATTCTCTACCAGCTTTACTATAAGAAACTCTATGACTTCATTTTTTTTTTTCATTTCCAAGTGGTAGGGATGGGAAATGACCTAGAAGATGTGGTAATTTAAGAGTTAATAAGCTTGGTAAGATCTAGCTTTTTAGTACTAAACAAGCCTCTGAAGCTTTATGGTTCAAGATCTACTAAAACCAGCCATTAAAACAAACTTGATACAGAATAGAATTTTAGACTTCAAAAAGAATTTTAAATAGGTGAACAGCTATATAATAAAACAAGTATTATAAAATTTTAATGGTAGAATTAAGGTAGTAGGTATACAGATATTTACTATAAAATCATTTCACCTTTGCTTATTGAAATTTTTCATTTAAAAATACAGAGATCATTCACATTTCATGTTTCTTAAATATTTCTTATTCTAACATACTCCTATGAGTAAACAAAGGCTTACCAATTGTGAGATGGTTAAAAGCATGTATAAGAATCTTGGACCATAAAATCTGAAAAAAAAGTCCTAATTACTATTGAGAATTGTTGATCTAGCTCACTCTCTTTGCTTTAGGATGAAGAAATTATGATGATGAAAATGATGGCTGTCTCAGATGAGATAATGAATTATAAAGCACTATACACCTACAGGTGTAGGGAATTACTTGCAAGGGAAATGTTGCCAAGGAACTAACAAAGGGAAGACGGGGATCAAGTCTAATTTTAAACCAGAGCAGCCCTGCTTTTATTTACATAATGGGCTTCCAAGTAAGATGAAGTTAAAGATAGGATTCTTCGGTTAAAAAAAAAAAGTGCTGAAAACCGCTAGACTAGATCACTAAGGTTCTGTGGAGACACAAAATACCATGACTCAAAAAACGTTAACATAAAAACGTCAGTTTTAATTTTAAGCAACATGAAAAAACTCACTCCAGGTCCTAAGTTAAAGGACACAGATTAAACCAATCAATCAACAAAACAACCGAAAGGATAAAATAAATGCTGTAAAATTTGAAGACACTAAGCCAAAAATGGAGGTTGAAGAGTTTCTAAATGGACTATTTTATAATATTTCTAGTATATTTTCTCCTAAACAAATAGATTTCTGTATTTTTTTTTTAAAATTATTTAAATTAGTTTCGAGCACACAGTACATTGCTTAAACATCTAATATAGTTCATAAAATGATCCCCCCAATTGCTCCCTCCCTCCCTTGGCTCTCCACCTAGCCATCATGTTAATACTAACTGCATTCCCTCTGCTGTGCTCCCCATCCCAGTGACCAACTATTAACTACTAATTTGTACTTCTTTAACCCTTCACCCCGTTCTCCCTGTTCCCCAACCCCGCTCTATCTTCTGTCCGTCACCAAACTGTCCACTATATTTGTGAGTCTGTTTTTGATTAATTTGTTCTTTTTGTTCCTTAGATTCTGCATATAAGTGAAAGTATATGGTATTTATCTTTCTCTGTCTGACTTATTTCACTCAGCATGATAATCTCTAGGTCCATCCATGTCGTTGCAGATGGTAGGATTTCATTTTTTTTTTTAATGGCTGAGTAATATTCCATTGTATATATGAACCATAATTTCTTTATCCAATTGTCTGTAGATGGGCATTTTGGTTGCTTCCATATTTTGGCTATTGTAAATTGTGCTGTCATGAATACTGGAGTGCATAGATCTTTACGAATTATTGTTTTGGTTTTCTTTGGATAAATACTCAGGAGTGCAATTGCTGGGTCAAAAGGTATATTCATTTTTAATTTTTTGAGAAACCTCCATACTGTTTTCCATAGCGGCTATACCAATTTGCAATCCCACCAACAATGGATGAGGGTTCTTTTTTCTCTGCATCCTCACCAACACTTGTTATTTTTTGATTTATTGATGATAGCCATTCTGACAGGTGTGAGGTGATACCTCATCGCGGTTTTAATTTGCATTTCTCTGATGATAAGTGACCTTGAGCATCTTTTCATATGTTTATGAGTCATCTGTATTTTCTCTTTGGAAAAGTATCTGTTTAGGTCTTCTGCCCATTTTTTAACTGTATTGTTTGTTTTTTGTTGTTCCTGTATTTTCTTTTAAATTATAAAGTCGATATAAATAATATCAACACAAATGTGTATATACAGGAGGGAAATCATGTTATTCTCCACATCCTCACAAAATATTTCACTTTTGTGTTAGTTTTAATCTAGTCACAAATTTTATACTATTAAAGTATAAAATTTTACATTCTGATTTTTTTTCATTTAGCATACCAGCTATCACTATTTTAAGTCATTATTTTTAACTGCTGCATAATGGTATATCAAGCTGCTATATAATTGATGTAATTCTTCTTATACTGTTGTATATGGGTTTATCACTTTTTACCTTTATAGATAATGCTTTGTATATAAAGTAGCTGTTTTTCTCTTCTGCAGAATTATTTAAGGTAAACTCCCAGGAAAAATACTGTCTCAGCAGGACTGATTTCCTTTTATACAGGCTTAATACTACTCATTATACTGGTATTGACTTCTTCAGTCTAAGTTACAGAATGACCGAAAACCTGAAGATATCATTAGCTTTAGTCTCAAAAGTTCCTTTTCAAATTAGCACTGAAAAGAGGAGAAAATTGAGATTTAAAGAAGCAGAAAAGAGAACTTACATGGTCTGGTTCCAACTGGCAGTGTCGAGCTAAGGCATGAAGCAGCCTCTGAATGTAAGCTTTGAAGATGCCATGAATAACTTCATCATTAGTTTTGTACAAATGTTCCCCTAGTCGGTACCAAAAGTTAAAGGAAATTTCTACTACCTGTTAAATTAAAAGAGAAAAAGGAATGGAATGAGCCCTATAGGAAACAAGCTATCTTTTAAATGAAAAAGTGAAACCAGTTAAGAAACTACCTTTTCTCTAGCAGATATATTATCATCCTCCCAAATTAACTTCCCATGTTAGGCCCAAATTCCATTTAGGATGACTGGCCTTATAGTCCTCGTTTAGAACTTCCCCAACAGTACACTGGATTCTAAATTTAGAGATAGGCAGAATAATGAAAGTCTCTTTTAAAGTCATTTTTCCCAAATTCTGAAATCATTTCATTTTATATTTGGAATTACAACACCTCTAATTAGACAAACCATCTGCAAATCCCTGACCATATCAACTTTGTGTCACTTTTATTTGCCTGCTTTCTTGAATGGGAGAGAAAAAGGGAGAAAAAGTCTGGGACATAATCCACAGCTTGCTTACGGCACTGTTTAAAGGAATGATGATTATTATGTAGTGCTATACTTACTCCCAAAAACGTTTTGCGTTTCATTTGAATCTAGAAAATACGGCAGTAATCCTCATGAGATTACATCAAGCAAATAAATATCACCTTTTATGTGATAACAGAAAAAGAGTTGTGAATCACAGGACTACTGTGCCCTCCGTAAGACAGACCCTATACCATCCTTTCTTGTTCAAGGATCCAAAATAGAGCTATTTAAAACAATACCCAACTTGGGAGTTCTTTCTTATTTCTTATACTACTAAGGAAGTAAAACTACTTGAATAAATGAAGAGATTTCAAAAAAAATCTAGCAAACTTAAAAGAGGCAGGGTGTCTTACAGATTTTGGAGTAAAAGAGACTCTTTAAGTCCTTCTAATCCCTTTTTCATTCTCATCCATAATTTGGAGACAAATTTTGGATGTTAAGACTTGTGGAGGTACAGTTAAGATGTGGTGTGGAGGGGTGCTTTTTTTTTTTTTTTTGCAGTAAAGCTCTAAAGAACAACTGGAGCTAGAGAGGGGGCTGAATAGAAAAGCAATAGGCTTTCTTTCTAACTGGTTTCTTGAGATACATATACCAGTCAGCCCAGCTAACCAGGTAAAAGTAAAACAGAAAAAGATTCAAAGCAGAAGCCCGAACATAAGTTTTTTAAATCCAATACAGAGGAAACCCCAATACACATGAATTAAAAAGACCATAATTTACTACTAATAAAAAGCTGGATGGCAGACAACGGAATATGGATAACATGCAACATAAAACTTGGAGATGGCTTTATTATATAAAGTATGAATACTACCTCATACTGAGGATGTCCTGCACAGATAAGAAGTAGTTCCAGAGTTCGTAGGTCCCCAAGACCTTGGCCTGGAGTACAAACAATTTTTTCAAGAAAAGTTTCACACAGTTCAGTGAAAATACGGCAGTAATTCAGAACTCTGTAGATGAAAGAAGAATGAGAGCACCAAGTCAGAAATCTGGGTATTGTTATGTACATACTCGCCAACAGTTAATCAAATAAAAGGATCGTCGGCACAGGAGACAGGTAGTGGTTATTTGCTATGCTGTATCACTATCTCCATAACAACCATATATCTTTACATAATATATTCTGACACATATAAGCAAATGACTCATGAGTCAGTTCAAATTCTCAATTACTAAACATTCAAATAAAATTCCCATAAATCACACTTGATACTTCAAAGTTCATCCCTAACCTTACCTGTTCTAAGTGCAAAAAATTACTACTTTCCATGATTACCACCTCATCTCTCCTTCTGCATCTATTTTGCCAGTCTAGATTCAGATGAGAATAGAAGAGCATTTCAGGATGCTGTGTGTATATTTACAGTCACAAAGAATCACAAAGCACAGATGAATAATAAAAAGTGACTTAAAAGAATATCAGACTATATTTGTGAACCCAGGACTCCTGCCTTAAATACTCACTTGTCTAAATCTTCACGTGCTACAGCCATATGATAGGCAGTCTCCAATGTCAGGACTCCTTGAAACAGTTGCATAGCTAATGGCAAGTTAGTCTCCACATTCTCAATGGCATAGAGAGCTGAGCACACACAGTCTGAAGCAGCTTCATGTAGGTTGGATGAGGTCTTATCCTGTTGCTGGAAAATAGCAGGAAAAGGGAAGCTATAATCCAAGCAATATGTAAACAATTCTAGCCTGTTTCCGAACATGTAATTTAAATGCCTGACAGTCATGGACTTTGACGAGACAATATCCACCAATTTTCCCAACACTATTTCTATTTTCCTATATGCCAGACAAATTAGCCTTTTCAGTATCTCGGTCATGGTCACATGACTTCTAAAATCCATGTCCCCCCACCCCACCCCCGCCATACTAGCCCCTCCAAACAGAATGCCATGTGTTCCCTGCCCTATTTTGTTCTCTGGAAACTTTTTCCATCCTTTTTCTGACATTTGAGTAGTATCTAAAATGAAAGGGTCCAACAAGTATCAAGGGCCCATTCATAACGCAACAATGTAGTATTTTAGAAAATCAAGGTTAAAGAGGTACTTAAAGCTTCTGGAGAAGAGAGAAGGTAACTTAGGAAGGAGTAAAAATCAGACAGTTATCCAGCTTCTCATTAGCAATGATGTCTGCCAGTACACGAAAGAAGCCTTAAAAATTTTGAGGGAAAGGATACTGAACTCTATGACTAGTTAAAGCATCAATCAAGAATGAAAGCAAGGGAGTGGCTCCATAGTGTAGTGGTTAGCAGTCTGCTTTGCAAGCAGAAGGTCCTGGGTCTGCGCCCCAGGTGGAGCCACATGCCAGGCCCCGGGTGCACCAGGCCCTGGGTGCACGCTGCGAGCGTGTGGGAGGGTATGCCCTGCCTTCAGAGATCCAGTTCTTAAGGGGAAATGGCAACATCCATGTGTTAGGGGTGGAAGCGGGGAAATTAAAGAGGGGGAGATAGAGAAAGAATGAAAGTAAAGTAAAAATATTTCTCAAGCATGGGAAAACTCAAAGTTTACTTCCCACATATCCTTCTGAGGAAGTTTATTTGAGAATGTTCAAAAACAGATAATCCAATCCAGAAGCATAGTCAAGAGAAGTCCCAGGGTGATAGCTGAACAACAGATCTAAAGAGCAGCTGATACAGTCTACGGCCATGCCACCCTGAACATGCCCGATGCCGGCTGATCTCGGAAGCTAAGCTGGGTCGGGCCTGGTTAGTACCTGGATGGAAGACCAGGCCCTGTAGGCACTAAAAAAAAAAAAAGTTTCCCTACAACTGATACAAATTAGAGCAGATCAGAAGGTTCAAAGAGGGAGGCCTAGAGGGTTTCTATTCAGGAGTGTACAGTTGAGAGGTTGGTTAAATTTAGTGAACACATATTAGTCTTTTGTGAATATTAAAAAACAAGGACACCAAGAATCTCGAGGGAGGGGGGTGGCTATACAAATAGGAAAGCACACAAATGCAAACTATTCATTAGGTTACTCAGATGAAGTGGTGAATTCAAAACTATTAATTGTATTACTATATTTTAAAAGTTAAATAAACATTCAAATTTATTCTTTTGCATATATCGAGTATTAAATTTTTAAAAGTTTTTAAAATAACTATAGGAGAAAAAACTATATGAGAAAGTTGTGGTCCAAACAAAATAAATATGGCATAATGTTGAACAACTGAATGAATGTAAGAATGAGAATGTATTTGGCACTGATTCTAGAAAAACTCTTCTTTTAACTGACAGAAGAGTCTTGACACTGGATCAGTAGAAAAGATAATATAATCCTAGCACAGTACTTAGCTTGTTTCTTACTCCAACCTCGACTCCCAGAAGTCACCACTGCTTTAAGTTTAAAGTGTATTCTAGACTGTCTTCCATTCATATGTAAACATATTTATAAGTTTTTAAAACAAAAGTGGGATTTAAATTTACTTATATTGACTATTCTTCACACAATTTTCTAAGAGAATCAAAATTACCATTATTGAGGTAGGGCATCAACAGACATGGAGACAAAGACAATCACTAGCAAAACGATTGTTAGCATCCTGAATCTTATTCTGATGAAAGAATGATAACAGAAAGACACTAATAATGCCAAAAATGTCTTCTTGAAGAATGTGCTTTTCCTTTTCTTCCTTTAATTCACTATCAATCTAGTATCACGCTACCATCTTCTAAATGACAGTGCCCCAGCATACAACCATTATACACAGAGCTTTCATACTAAAATGTTTTCACGGAAGGAAACCATTCAGGAGAAAGAGACACAGTCACTCCCATCTGCAAAGACCTGCTCAGTATTTGTGCTTGAGATACTGCTGTTTCTTGTTCTAAAACTAGTCTTATTATAAGCACACACTCACTCCTATCGACCAAGACAAAGGAATGCGTAATTACTAGGCACTATTACTTTCAGAGTTTAAGGAAGAAATGCAAAAGCATATAAAAAGACATTAATTCTTACTCTCAAAATCCCCAAATCCATCCTATACATACCGTGATGTTTAATTATCTCAACTACAAAGATAATATTCTGATCTATAATGGTCTCAAAGAACCAATGAACATTATTAAAAGGCACGACTTTGTATCTAAAACAAGAAATCAATACTCTTTTGTTACTTGGATTTTAATTTGTAAATCACTGATCTACATATAAGACTGCTTTCCTATTAAACCTAACTACATTCTGTTTTGAGTATTAAAACTAATACCTTAATTTGGAATTGGCAACAAGGGACACTGCTGCTTTTCTACTATATGTTTTCCAATCACTGTGCAGAAATCTGAAAACACTGTTATGTCCTAGGTTTGTTCCTGTGACTATGTGGCAGAAATCCTTTTAAAAACAAAGCCATTACTTACCAAAACCTCAAAAAGGAGTGCAAGTAACTTATTGTTAGCCATGAAGTTACTGTCCAAAACGCCTAAGTTAAACCAACTTCCCAAACAGCGAAAGACCTTCATAAGCATTTTCTCATCTGTTCCTGCTTTTTCTACACAGGTCATCTGAAAAAAAGAAAATAAGTTAAAACGATGTAAATTTTTACATTTAAACCACTATTAAAGTCACCTTACAGATGTAATAATGAAAAGAATGATAATACTAACATTTAACATTTAAAAAGTGCTTCACAAGTGCCAGACTGTTCTCAACACTCTTAATTCATTTAATCCCCACAAAAACTCTATAGATAGGTATTTTTTAATATCTCCACTTTCTCAACTGGGAAGTTAAGGTACAGAGAGGTTATAGACTTGTCCAAAGATAGATTGTTTCAGAAATAACTTTTTCTTAGATCCCACTTCTGTATTAATGGAATCTTATCAATAGAACTGTCTTTAAAGTAGTACTCATCTATACAGCTGATTCTATGGAGTAGAAATGTTAGTCATGCTGTATATTCCCACATGAAAAGCTAATGTTTCAGCTTCAGCACTTGAATACTCAACCAAATATGCCATTACACAGAAAGTGACGCTACCATAAATGTGATAGTTTAGAAAAAGAGATAAAATGAAAAGTCAGACTAAAACTCACCATTGTTTCTCTTTGCGAACTGTTTTTGTAATATATTTTTCCAAAGTGAAGTGTAATACAAATTTTTCTAAACAAAACGTGTTTTAAAATAACTTTTACAGACAACAGGTTAGAGACATAATTGCCATGGGGTGTAGGAGGCATGGGGGGCATGGCATCCTGTAATGATCTAAATGCTGACACCTGTACTTCTAGGTAGCCATGCTTTCCCTGTATGTGCAGTATCCGGCAATCATGACTGCATAATTATTAGTTTGAATTGTACTGAATTGAATTGAAATGAGGAAAAATGAAATGATTCAGGTAAGTTCATGGCAACCATAACCAACCAACGACACACACATACACACTTAAATCTTTGAAGCTTTTGATATAAATTCATTACACAACTGCTTGGCCTTTATGCTTTCTAAATGACATCTCAATTTTACTAAAGCATGTTTACAAAAGAAAAAACTTGTTTGTGTGTTCTACCTACCAACATAAGGATGTAATTTTAGGAAAACCTTACATCTAAAAGTAGTTGCAGAAATTCTGCTAATTAAATCAAACCCACACCACACCATATAAAGCTTCAGAACTAAGAAGTTACCTTCAGTTCCTCTTTGAGAACTATATTAAAAACTCTGTCTCTCAAAGTAAGGCCTCAAAAGCTGAAGGATAACTGCCAGAAGAGTTCATCAGTAAAAATATAGTAGAGGTAAAGAATAAATGAAGGGAGAAAAATATTAGAGGTAAGGCTCAGTTCAGCTATTCTTATAGGCGAACAATATTAAAAACGCTGAAAAGTTTAATACAATATTTAAGAATGGGTCCATCTGAACAGACCACAAAAGTATAATACTGATAAGAAAATGGGATGGAATAGAACCATTAACTGAATGAAAAAGGCACCTGGTATTACAGATAAATAAATTTTTCTTGGCAATTTTGGCCTAATTTCATCCTCTGGGTTCTATAACATAATAAACTACATGACAGAATTACAGACTTTATTAGGTACAACAGGGATATATTTTTCAGATTTCATCACAACAAATCAATCTATCACCTGTTGTCTAATATGAAGAAGTGCTAAGTCAAGCACATGTCTTGGGAGCCCAAGTAGCTGCACTTGACCACTGTGTCAGTAATGATGGCTTTAAAGATAGTAGTGTCGACTGGATTCTTTTGACTTCACTTGAGTGCTTACAAAAAGAAAATGAAAAGCTCAGGTCCATTAATTCCTAGCTTAAGTCACAGTGTGAAAACCAGAGAGCTTCCATGACAGCTCTAAACTCTTATTTTTTTGTAGCTAAAGGGCTGATATTGCTGAAACTCATACACAAAATGGAATTGTGTAGCTTGCTGAATTAAAAACAGCTGAATTTGCAATTTTACCAAGTTTCTCATGAGAAAGTTAGGAAATTGGTAAAAAATGGGATTCTGAAGCTTGGAATGTAGACATCTGTTTGGACACTAATGAAACTGATAATCTGGAACCCCCAGGTCACTCCTGAGTCTCCCTTACCAGTGGAAGTAGCCTGCCTTCCAGTGGCTGAGAAGACTAAAGACTAGCTTTCCTCAGATTTAAAGCTCTGTAATAACCTCATCTGAAACAGATACCTTGAAAGGGATGTCCATTCTTTTCAAGATCTACCCGACTATCCCCTCTGTCACCCCTCTGCCCGGCTCTTGCAGTGCCGTGTCCAGCAGCTTTCTCTGGTACTCTCACACCCAGGTGATTTTGTGACAGAGTGTCTTTGGTGAGACACCTTCCCTGAACAGCTTTCTTGGGCTTCTTAAAAAGCGGATTTCCAGCAAGTTCAAGAGGACAGACTTTCTAGCAGCATGCAGTGCCACAGTGACTTCTCTACCATGGCTATGCCCTACCCAATAGGGTCTGGCTCTCCGTCTTCCTTGGAAACTCTATCTTAGCCTTGTATCTGTTTTTTCCCCCCATTAATTTGTTTTATTGTATCTGCTTACTTTACTTCTTATTAGACAATCCTTCATTACTGTAATCTATTAGAATTACTCATTCTTTACATTAAATGTTCCCACACATCACTGTATAGTTTCTTTCGTCTAACTGGACCCAGACTGATACTAAAATGAATCGAAGATTTTAGATCTGGGACAAGGAGGTCACAAGATGAATATTAGTTATCTTTTATGTTAAGAAACAAAAAAAGTGCTCTAGTGGCACTTAAAAGTTATAACATTTTAAGCATCAAAAGAATGATTTTAGTGGAGATCCTGAATCAAAGAAAATCCATAATACTCCATAAAAGGAAAGCCAGGAAAAAAACAAAAACAAAAACACAGTAATATTTAAGGCATCTTTAAAACAAATTCTTATTTGAAAACAGGAAATTAAAAAAGACTTAAGACATTCTGCTTTTCTAGTAGACTCAGAAGAATGCCAACTAACATATAGTAGAATGAATTATACAATTAATAAAACAATATTTTGCAAACCACATTTATTGACTAAATTATAAATTCAGTCGATTATAAACTAGAATTTAAAATCATTAAGCAAAAGGTTGATATGGAATTGGACATTTGTAAAATAAACTACCATCAAACGAACTGCATTATAACACAAGGTGGAAAACTTCATAAATACAAGAATCAGACTGTCATCATCTTAATCCAGTCACTCCTAGCATCACTAATGGAAGATCAACCAAAAAGTATTTATCAATGAGATACACATGAGGTACCTGCAATGTGTTCCAGCCAAAAATGTTTAATTTTTAAAATTAATCCAACGAGCTTTTGAGTCTTTCTCAGCCAGGGAAAGAATTAAGTCCTGCAGAACATGATTTGAGTGACTATTTTCTCAATTCTCTTAAGGATAGTATATAGCTGTTACTATTATTAATGCACAGGAGAAAATTCATCACATTCAATAGATGCCTTACAGCATTAAGGCTTAATTTTCCTAAAGAATCTCTTTATGAGAAGAGCTGCTTTAAATATAACTTCCAATCAGAAGAATTACAGAGAACAGAAAAACAAGCTAAATGAAACAAAGACAAGGCAACCAGAAAACTCAGAAGTTAAGATATTTTATAGAACTGGCCCAATCTCTTCAACAAATCAATGTCATTTTGAGAAAGGAAAGGGAAGAGAGACTGTAAATAAGAGTCATAATAACCTGATACAAGGAATGGTTCTAGACTGGATATTGATTTGGAAAAAGGCTGTAAAGAATATAGGATATCAAAATTTATGACAGAGACCTTAACCCAAGACAAGAATCAGGAGGGCCTGCAAGAGGAGCTCTCACACCCTATGTTGGTCCCATGAGCCGGAGAGAGTTCTATGGTTATAAGAGCTCCTCCCTTGACTTCATCTTCCCCTCTGAAAAGAACTTCCTGCTTCTTTGTACTTCATTTTCGTGCATTTGGCTCACCATGTCTGCATGTATCGGATTGCAATCCTTTCTTTTTCCAAATCCACTTTGCAGAAAAAATACCTAGTCGACTTTTAGTTTATGATCAACATTAACAAATATGAATCTGGCCTGGGTATATACTAGGTGATATAAAAATTTACTGAAATAGAAAGATAAAGCTGTATGACTAAAAAAACTGGCTACAGAATGAAAAGTATCTCATCTGGATTTTTAAAATCTGTACACTATGTTCACAGAAGATATGTACTAAAAGGTTAAAGGTATGATCTCCAGATGGCTTGAACCTAATTTGCTTTGTCTATATTAACTTACAAGAATTTTTCAATGAGTTTCTAATACCAAACTGAATACAATTTTAAACAAAACTCTGTTTTTTCAAATTAAAAGTTCTATGATGTTGCAGTATGATATAAATCCCTGAAAAATAATTTACTATAACCACATGATTGAGAAAATTGAGCTGGACTATAAAGACCTAAAAATAAAATGTGGGCTAGATAATCAATTTAATATCATCTAAGTTCAAGAACCAGCAAATACTTTCTATAAAGGGCCAGACAGTAAATATTTTAGGCTTTGCAGACCATACATGATCTCTGTGAAAACTACTCAATTCTGCCACTTTAACCCAAAATTATGGACAGAGACAATGTGTAAGTGAATGGGCATGACTCCAGTGAAATTTTACTTAGAAAACTAGGTGACCATGGATCATAAATTTACCAATCCCTGGTCTATAGCATTAAAGTTTCCACCTAATTGAAAAGGACATGATTACATTTAAGTCTGTTTAAAAAGATGGTATAATATTAGCTAACCTGTAATTATGATATTGCTCAAAGATCAAGTAAAGTCTTGCACCACCGCCCTACCAAAATCTATCTCAGTTCATCCTTAAAAGAAGATATTTTTCTTAAGTAAATTTATACACACTTCTCTTAGCATGGTCTTTCATCAAGAGCTGATAGTTTGCAGCAGGAAGAACAAGGAATATGTGATCATACGGCACGAGTTCAAATTCTGTATTAACAGTTCTGTATTTCTAAAGCCTGTTTCTCATTCATAAAGTGGAGATGACACCACCTTCATAAACATTTCTCAGAAGCTCAAAAAATAAAGTTTCTGAAAGTATTTTTTAGTTGTAAAGTGTTATATAAATGACAGTATTATCACTACCAAATTTTGCAAAAGAAAGCTATTTCACAATAATGCAAACGAATTACAAATAACCACTATAGTTTTTTGCCCATAGGCAGCAACTTAGCATTTCAAACCTACTCACCAACAGAGATACCACTGTACTAGAGTAGTAGGCCAAATCTTCTATAATTTCTGTACGACGGTTAGCTCCAATTCGTAAGGAACGACTATGTACTTCTTCAGGTAACACTGTAAGGATCTCCAGCAGAAAAGGCAGGGAGGTTACATCATTGCTATATCTGGAAAAGAAAAGGAGATATAAGTTACTTAGAGTTCGAAAAAACACAATCATGTAAGATAACGACAGCCATCAGAATAACCTATGCCAACATAGCAGCATTCTCACTGCCATTAAAGAGAAAAAAATAGATATAACTTTTTGGAAAGGTATCTGAAAATCAAAATTTTGACCTGCATAATCTCTGATCCCACAATTTCACTTCCAAAACTTACTTCTTCGGAAAAAATCACATGTACATATAAAGTATACAAAGATGGGCATTGCAATGCTATTTTATAATAGCAAACATACTGGGAAAATATGAAGGTCCTCCATAATTAAACAGAATAAAAAAGCTTACAGTCATACAATGGAACATACATAGCCATTCTAATGAGATATCCAGGCCACAACATGAAAAGATGCCCACAATGTATTAAGTGAAAAAAGTATATGAAACATATTATATATGAGTGACCAAATACATACACAGATATACGTAGACTAACACACGTATGTACTTATCTATTATAAAATACTTAAAAGAAAGTCTAGAGGGCTATATAGCCAATCATTGATAGTTGTTACTTATGAAATAAAGGAATATGGAGAGAGGAAGGTGTTCACTTTTCCTCTGAAAGCTTCCATACTATTAGAATTTTTTTCAAAAAGCATGTTAATTTTCCTAATAAAAATTTACTTAAAACAAAAAATAAACTATCCATAGAGTCTTTAATGACACACTGTAGTTGGAGGTAAAAAGGACATCTACATTTTCCAAAACTAATTTCCTGACCAAATGCCAAAATGCGAGCTAATATCAAGATTATCCTGCTAAGACCATGAGAAAATGCTTTATTCAAAGTAGCAGGCTCCATGTATTAAATAATAATATTGTCCCTTTGACAGACATAAAACAAACCCCAACTGGTAGGAATGTATACTCTTATAACAATTTTCAATTTAATATTATCTTAAACATTCTGACAATATTTTCATAGAACTGCTGATATGTCAGTCAGTGGGAGTGATCCATGGCACAATGAAAGACGTTGCTGCAGTTAATTCAAGTGATATGTGTATGTATAAATTATAAGGGTCTTTAATGTCCCACACAACATATTTCTGTAGCATTTAAATTTTAAATGATTTTCTTTTAACACAGCAAAGGTTAACGATAAATAATTCTATGTTAAGAGTTTGGGGAAACAGTCTAAATGTATAGCTATTGCTAACAAACTTCTCTGTGTAGGTTAATGGTAATCCCAAATGCTAGCATACAGTCAATACAAGTTAACTTACTTTTCCACCAATGTTTGCACACATCCCTTCCAGGAAGGCATCTGTAGGGCAAGGTCAGCTATTGCTAAAGCCAGCTGAATAAGAAGAGAGATTAAATAAATGAATAGAACAGATGAACAGAAATAGAGTTATCATTAATATTCATTGAAAAGCAAAAAAACTAAATTTCTTCCAAACAATATGACAAGTAAGATTGACACCCCCCTCCTCCCATCACCCCCACAACTACCTATATCATGTAAACTCTTCTGGGCAAGCTACAAATTGCTGGGATTGAAAAGGTAACCTTTAAGAAGGAAAAACAAAACAACAACAACAACAAAAAACCAAAAAGAAAGAACAGACTGTAGATTTTCCTCAGAATATATCAATACTTACTTTTATTTGGCAATACCATAGAACTTCATGGACAGATAAATTATACTTTGCCAAAAGGCCAAAGCTACTGACAAAGTCAGCCCATTGACTCACTCCTCAAGTAATGGATTGCCATTTCCCTTCTCTTTCCATTTCTCATCTTGAAGCCTTATGCAAAAGCCTCCTTCCTCTTCAAGGGCACTTCTATGCCAGGCAGAGAACACATGTGAGTATGTATTCACTGAAGCTTCCAGTTTTCCTTCCTACCGTATTTTCCTGTCTAAGGGGGAAAGGCCAAATGAACTAGTTCACTGTACCATTTGTGAGACTTTTATAAGCCAATTTGTCCAGAAAAGATTTTTTTAAAGGTAATTATAGGCAGACCTCTGACCCTGAACAGTACAGTATTTATATCATCTGCAATTTAACAGTGTGGGGAGAGGGGGAGGGCACATGGCTGCCTGTGACCAACTATACTCACTTCCCTCACTTCTGGTATTTAAGTTAAAATCAAATGAACTCTAAGATTAACATAAAAGGTTTAAAATTTCACTTTCTATCCACGAATATAGCAATTAGTGTACAACAAAGTTGTTAACATTACTTCACATGGCCTAGTAATGTCAATCAAAATTAACTTGATAAATCCAAATGGCCTTAGGCATTTCCCTAACGAGAAGCATAGAATTTACCTGTGTTACAATGACAGGTGACAAGTCTTTCAAGTTCTGGATATGGGTTAGTAATGAGTCCCGTAAAGAAGCATGAGAGTCTGTGGGGAGCTCATAAAAAGAGGTCTGAATCTTCATTTTCATGGTCTGGGCAGCAAAATAGCATGATTCCACATCCTGTCGAATCTGTAACAACTGGTCTGAAATCTCCCATGCATGAACCTAAAAGCAGATCAGATAAAAGCAGTATTTCTAAATAATTTTAATATCATATAACCTCAATACATACAAACATATTTAGACCAAAGTATAATAAAAAAAAATCTGACAAGCTAAATTACCCAATAATTCAGCCAATACTTCGAATTATATATTTATAGACCTTGTTCAACAAAAATATTACTAAAATATTCTGACTCATTCTAGAAAGTCACAAAAGTTATCAATTGACAACGGAGCTAATCTTGCTGATGAGAATCAGTAATTGTGCGGAGGGAAGAATACAAAGAAAAATATCCCTAAAGTTCCTACTGAAACTAAAATGTCATTATATAACTTTCCAACTCTCATCTATAGGTTGGATGTTTCTTTTCTTTTCCACTTAAATAAGCTTTTGCTCACTCTGAAAATTAAGTCTCAAGCTATTTTAATATATCCATACATAGAAGAATATATTTCATAGTGGTCTCACTAGGCTTACATTTCAATCTTTAGTTCCTGAATAAAACAGCAGAAAAACTACCTTACCCCAAGTGAATATTTCACATACTTCATTGTTTTTTGATGTATTTATATTTGGCAAAGTGTTACACATGCTACGAAAATTGTTTTCACAGGAGAAAATAAATGTATCTACAGAAATAACAGAACAAAAGCATAGAATCTGGTCTCTAACAGCTCATCATAGTTATAAAAGGGAATCCTATTTTGAAAAATAACTTTGAGAACAAAATTGTATAGTACACAATAGGCAATCAATTAACAACTGATAAATTCTAAAGCAATTCTACACCTAACTGCCTCTTCATGGGAGAGAGCTAAAATGGATCGGCAGTGGTGGACTAAAAAAAATTTTCAATCTTAATTTAGGAATAGAGCCAACTGTGAAGAGAGATAACAGATTTACCTAGTCAAGTTCTTATGACGATAGAGCACTTCACAAGTAATACATAGTGATTCTTCAAGATATTTCCAAAGATAAACAGGAAGTCAAGGAGAGAAACAGGCAGAATAAATGGCCTGTACAAGTTCCCAAAGTAAACTAAAAAAAGACCATGAAACTTAAGACTGGTTTATTGACATAAAGTTTAACTTTAAATCAATAAGTTGGTGGAAAATAAGCAGGAAACACTAACTTTTTTCTAGATAAAATGTGTTTTATTACTTTTTTTAGACTTTGTACCCCAGCATGTTTAAAAAAAAATCTGCCAGCCACATAGTTTTTAGCCATTAATTATTTAGCCAGTAACCCAATCATATCTATGATTTAATATGCCATCAAAATATATTTGACTCAAACTGATATTTTAAAAAATAATAGAAATATTCTATAAAATTTTGGAATCTCCATAAATGCTCATAAAAACAGAGCTATTAAAGAGCAAAACCAAAGCACAATGGACATTTAAAACAAAACTAGATGTTATCTAGTTATCTCCAAGAACCCCAAAATATACGTGGTTGGGGACAAACCAGTGAAATCTATAAGATCTATATAGTTTCAGCTTCAGTAAAAGCAGAAGCAGAGGGAAACAACAGGGTAGCTAATGGATATAAGAGAAGAGGAACTCCAAAAGAGCCAACAGGTATTCACTAAAAGGCAAAGGGAGCTAATTAGAGGATAATATTTCAAAATGGAACAGGTTTTGGTGAGTAAAAGAGTTGAGTGGAAGAAGCCTAATTAACCTAAGGTTTAAGGAGGTGGAACTAGGTCTAGCCTCTATAAACTCTTGAAACAGAAGAGCCAGGACAGGGCTCCAAACTAAGGAGGAAGTGCTGTGAACAGAATGGAAATTATATAGAACAAATACAATAGACAAAGGAAGAAAAGGAGATGGTAACAAAGCTAGAAATCTTAGAAATAAAACCACCATATTTGTAAATATCTGAAAATAACAGAAAAGGAAGCTCTTCAAAGTTGGAAATACTATCCTTAATCACATCTCCTAAAAGTTCAGGAAAACTAATTTAATTTCACAAAAAATAAGCAACTGAGGTCAAACGCCATATACAGCATGGAGGGGGCAGGCTGGAGATAATGAATAGAATCATATCCCTACCATAAAAGTAACCCAGAAAAAGATTTTAAAAACTAGCCTAAAGTCCAAAAGACACAGGAGCCAACCTGAAAGAGCTTCCAATGACCAAAGCCAGAAAACAGGGAATAACAAAATTAATTATGATAGCACTGGAATATTACTCAAAAATAAACAAATACTCATAAATCCATACTGATGTGAATAACAACTGAATAAATAACATGCAAGAAGTTACATGTAGGATAAAAGACATCTTTTTTAAGGAAGAATACTAGTTAATGAATATAGAAGGAATAGGAGATATAGAAAATCAACGTTAGAACATTACTGTAATAATTGTTACAGGCAAGATTAATGTATAAATGATAAAGTTAAAACTTTAAAGAGAAATATATCAAAGTATACTTATTAGTTACTGTGGTGGTTTTACTTTATGTCCACAAATACTTTGACATTTACCATATAAGAACTCAGACTACTCTGCTGGAGAGACAACATAAAGAGACCAGGAAGTCTCTGGAAAGTCATGGAAAGGAACTCAGCTAAGTTCAGCCTTCCAGCCATTCCTACCAGAGTGTCAAGCATGTAAATGAAGCCATCTCAGAACCTACATACTGGCATGGAGCCCTGTTCGAATTTATTACCTACAAAGTTATGAGATACAGTGAAATACTTTTTGTTTTAAGTCACTACATTGTGAGGTAATTTGTTTCAGAGCAGACCATGAGAAAGACAATCAGATAGTATGTGTATCCTGATGAAAGAGGACACCACAATGACAAGAAGTTCAAAGCTGTCTCATCAAGCCTCTGGATCCAGCTGGCAATTTGCAAGAAATACAGCTGGATCCAGTCCTTCGGAACTGCCTTTAAAAATAAAGACGGATTTGTATTTCTAATATGGAGACATCTCTAAGACATACAATTAAAAAACAAAGATACTGATCTCATAAGATCTTTTTTGTAAAAATTTAAATTACACATTTTTAGAAAGTGTAGTGAAGCTTTTTAACATACAAGAGTTAGTTTTATGCCCTATATGCTCCCTAAACAACCTGAAGCTCTCATGGCATTTACCGGGTGTTTTAACTTTGATTATAACACACTAGCTGGCATTATACTAATTTCCCAGCCAAACACGAGTACAAAAGATGAATTAAATACCAAAATGAACTTGTCTGACGACATCAAAACTACCAAGACAGCTAGAACATGAGGCCACAGATTCCAGGGACAGAGAATGGAAGAGTTCAGCCCAATATGTGGCTCCACTTCTCCTCTCAAGGCATTTGCCTATTTAAAAGTGGAAGACACGAGGCTGAGAACCTGCAGAACTTTGGGCAGTCTCGTAAGACTGGGGAGATGAAAACTGGAATTCAGAGCTCACTAAGGAAGAGTAAATATTCCAGACTTTCAGATGGGACCCAGTGAAGGCAACAGGAAATACACCTCGAAAAGACTGAAAGGTCTCCAAGAGAGACCAGATGTTATGCCACAAAATAAGTCTTAATAAATGTAAAAAGACTGGTATCATAGAAAGTATCTTTTCCAATCACGATGAAATAAAATCAGAAACTAATAGCAGAAGGAAAACTGGAAAATTCCCAAACACATTCTTAAACAACCAATGGGTTACAAAAGGGGAATTAGAATATCGTTAGACAAATGAAAATGGAAACAATATACCAAAACTTACTAAGTGATACATCAAAAACAGTTCTGAAATTTATAGCTATATACACTTAAATTAAAAAAAAAAAAGAAAGAAAAAATATCTCAAATCAACAACCTAACTTTATACCTTAAAGATCTAGAAAAAGAACAAACTAAATCCAAAGCTAGCATAAGAAAGGAAATGATAAACATTAGAGAAAAGAAATATAAAACAGAATAGAAAAACCAAGATTTGATTCTTCAAAAAGATCAACAAAATTGACAAATTTATAGCTAGATTAACTAAGAAAAAAAGAGAAAGGAAATGTGGAAACATCACTACCAAATTTTACAGAAATAAAAAGGATTATAAGAAATACTATGAATAACTGTACACCAACAAATTGGATAATATAGATGAAATGGACAAATTCCTAGAAATAGACAACATACCAAAACTGAATCAAGAAGAAACGGAAAATCTGAATAGACTATTTTATTATTACTATTAAAGAGACTGAATCAGTAATCAAAAACCTCCCAACAAAGAAAAAGCCCAGGACCAGAGAGCTTTACTGGTGATTTCTACCAAACATTTAAAGACTTAAGACCAATCTTTCTCAAACTCTTCCCCGCCCCCCCCAAAAATTGGAAGAAAACACTTCCTAATTCATTCTATGAGGCCAGCATTACTCTAATACCAAAGTCAAAGACACCACAAGAAAACTACAGACCAACGTCCCTTATGAATACTGATGCAAAAACAACAACTCAACAAAATACTAGCAAACCAAATTCAGTAGTATATTAATGTATTATACACTGACCAAATGAGATTTATTCATGGAATATAAGGGTAGTTCAACATGTGAAAATTAAACAATGTAACATCACATTAACAGAATGAAGAAAAAAACCCATAAACATCTTAATTGATATAGAAAAGGCATTTGACAAAATTTAATACCTTTTCATGAAAAAGACACTCAGCAAACTAGGAAAAGAAGGAAACTATCCCAACATAATAAAGACCATATAACATTTCAACGATGGATGGCATATACACAGTGGTCCCGTAAGATTATAATAAAACTGAAAAATTCCTTTCAGGTAATCGTAACATCATCGTAACACAATGCATTACTCACATGTTTGTGGTCATGCTGGTACAAACAAACTTACTGTACTTCAAGACATATGTAGCGCTTATAAAGTCTATAGTAGTGTACAGTAATGTCCTATGCCTTTATGTTCACTCACCACTTACTCAACCACGGCAACTTCCAGTCCTGCAAGCTCCATTCATGGTAAATGCCCTATACAGGTATACCTCTTTTTTGTCTTTTATGCTATATTTTTACTGAACCTATTCTATGTTTATTTTTATTTATTTTGTATTAAAGTATAACTGGCATACAATGTTATATTAATTTCAGGTGTACAACATAGTGACCTTTTCCATGTTTAGATATATTTAGATACACAAATACTTACCATATGTTACAACTACTTATAGTATTTCATATAGTAACATGCTACACAGGTTTGGAGCCTAGGAGCAAGTGTGTGGCTATACCACACAGCCTACATGTGCAGTAGGCTATACCATCTAGATTTGTATAAGTACATTCTATGACGTTTGCATAACAACAAAATCACCTAACGACACATTTCTCAGAACATGTCCTCACCGTTAAGCGGCACATAACTGTATGAAAACTCACAATAAACATCATACTCAATGGTCAAAGACTGACAGCTTTTCAAAACTCTAAGATCAGGAATAAGACAAGGATACCTAATTTTGCCACTACTATTCAACATAGTACTGGGAGTTCTAGCCAGACCAATTAGGCAAGAAAAAGAAATAAAAGACATCAAAACTGGACAGGAAGAGGTAAAATGATGTCTGTTCACATATGATACAATCTTATATGTAGAAAACCCTAAAGATGCCTCCCCAAACCTGTTAAAACTAAATAAATGAATTCAGTAAAGCTGCAAAATACAAAATCAACACCCCAAAATCGCTTGTTTTTATATACTAACAATGAAGAATTTTAAAAGGAAATTAAGAAAACAATTACATTTATAATAGCATCAAAAAGAACAAAATAAGAATAAAGTGAGAAGGCAAAAAGACTATACTATACCAAAAACTACAAGACAATGCTGAAAGGAATTAAAGACACCAAAAAATGGAAAGACATCCTGTGTTCAAGGACTGTCAACACTACCCAAAGTGATCTACAGATTCAATGCAATCCCTATCAAAATCCCAATGTTTTTTGCAGAAACAGAAAAATCCATCAGAAAATCCGCATGGAATTTCAAGGAACCCTAAATAGCCAAAACAATGTTGAAAAAAGAACAAAGCTGGAGGTCACAAAGTTGGAGGTCTCACATTCCCAATTTCTAAATTTATTACAACCATGCACTGCACTAGCACAAGTTCCTCTTCACCTCTCGCTTTGGGCCTCCTGCCTCACCTCTCCTCGAAATGGATCCCAACTGCTCCTGCCCCACTGGTGGCTCCTGCACCTGCGCTGGCTCCTGCAAATGCAAAGACTGCAGATGCACCTCCTGCAAGAAGAGCTGCTGCTCTTGCTGCCCGTGGGCTGTGGCCGGTGTGCCTAGGGCTGTGTCTGCAAAGAAGCAGCTGCTATGCGTGATGTCAGGGAGAGCCTGCTCCCAGTAAACAGAGCAACGTATTCAAACCTGCATTTTTAAATTTTTTCATAAACTCTGACCCGATTTCTGTATTCCTTTTTGAATGATATATTTGAATGACAAAAAACTTATCTAGACTCAAAAAAAAGAAAAAAGAAAAAAGAAAAAATGTATTATAAAACCACAGTAATCAAAATAGTATGGTTCAGGCATAATGAGAGATACACAGATGAATGACAGAGTCTCTCAAATACAGTCAAATATCTTTGACAAGGGTGCCAAAACTACACAATGAGGAAAGGAAAAGTCTCTTTATCAAATAGTGTTGGGAAAACTGCATAGCCATGTGCAAAAGAAAGAGGTTTGATCAAATAACAAAAATTAACTCAAAATGGATTAAAGACCTAAATGTAAGAACTGAAACTAACTCCCAGAAGAAAACATAAGAGAGGGAGAGGGGTTCACAACATTAAATATGATTGAATAGATATGACACCAAAAGCACAGGAAATAAAAGCAATGATAGACAAATGAGACTACATCAAACTTTAAAACGTCTGCCCAGCGAAGGAAACAATCAATGTTGTGAAAAAGCAACCTACACAATGCAAGAAAATATTTGAAAACTCTCTGATAAGGGTTTAATATCGGGAATATATTAAAAAACTCCTACAACTCAACAAAACCCAAATTATGTAAAAGACTTGAAAAGACATTTCTCTACAGATGATATAAAAATGACCAATAAGCGTATGAAAAGATGCTTAACATATCACTATCAGGAAAATGCAAATCAAAACCACAATTAGGTATCACTTCACACCTGTTATGATGGCTACTATCAAAAAAACAAACCAACATGTATTAGTGAGGAGATATGATGAGATATCGGAACACTTGTGCACTGTTGGTGGGAATGTAAAACAGTGCAGCCACTATGTAAAACAGTATGGAGGTTCCTTGAAATATTATAAACAGAACTACCAAATGATCCAGCAACTCCACTTCTGGGTATACAACCAAAATAATTGAAAACAGGATCTTGAAAAGATATTTGCATACCCATATTCATTGCAGCATTATTCACAATACTCAAAAGTTGAAAACAACTCAGATGTTCATTGATAGATGAACAAAACATGGTGTATAGATACAAGATAATTATTCATACCATGACATGTTACAACATGGATAAACCTTGAAGACATTATGCTAAGTGAAATGTCAGACACAAAAGGACAAGTATTTATGATTACATTTAAATGAGTTACCTAGAATAGTCAAATTCATAGAAACGAAGTTAAGAATTTTGGTTGCCAGAAGTTCAGGGGAGGGGATAATGGGGAGAGTTATTGTTTAATGGGTACAGAGTTTCAGTTGGAGAAGATGAAAAAGTTCTGGAGATGGCCTGTGGTGATATAGTGGTATAGCAATGTGTATGTACTTGTCACTGAATTATGCACTTTAGAATGGTAAATTTTAGGTTACGTATATTTTACCACAAGAAAGATAAACACATTTTAGAATCTGTTCAACCCCTTTTTAGATTAAAGGGATCTCATCCTATAATAAAGATATGCTTGAAGCAAAAGAAATCACCTCGGGAAAAAAAAAAATCTCTTCAACTTTTCACAAACAGTATATCCAGTATCAAACAAAAGCAAGACTAAATGATAATAAAAAAGGGAAGGGGGAGATAACAGAAAATAACTTATCTAGGTAACAGAATTATTAAATGAGAACTAAAATAACTGGGATGTCTTAACTGAAGTGATAAATGTAACATCGCCAATAAATAGGACAAACATTTTGTATGACTCCTGATGTGATTCACTGAAAATGACAAATCAGCCATATAGTATTCTTCCAAAAACTTTAACCTGAATGCAATCATAGGAAAACAACCAGACAAATCTAAACAGTGGGGCATATTAAATACAAAGACAAATAGGCCTGGATTTGTTTAACATCACTATCATAAAAGAAAAACCACTCCAGACTGAAGAGACATAACAACTACAAGAAATGCATTATCTTTTACTTGATCCAGGATTAGGGAAAATAAATTTTTTTTAAAGCCAGAAATCTATAACTGCAACAATTGGAAAACTTGAAATATAGACTGTGTATTAGATAATACTACTATGTCAATGTTAAATTTCTTGAGAGTGACAATGGTTTTAGTTTAGAAAAATGTCCTTGTTATTATAAGATATATGTCAAAATGTTTTAGAGGTGCAGCATTATGAGGTCTGCAATTTAATTCCAAAAGGTTAAAAAAATATACACTCAGAGGACAAACAGGGACAGAGACAAAAAAAAAAAAAAAGCAAATGCGACACTGTCAAACTAAGAGTATATCAGTGTTCACCGTATAATTCTTTCAAATTATGAATTTTTCAAAGTGAACAGCTGGGAAAAATTAATGGATTAATATACTTAATGAATTAGTAGACATTTTGGAGACTTTCCGTGAAGAAATAGAACCTATAAAAAAGAATCGAATGAAAATTTAGAACTGAAAAATACAGTAGCTTAAATTAAGAACCTAATGGAAGAGTTAAACAGAAAATAAGACAACTGAAGAAAGGATTACCAGAACAGAAAAGAGGCCAACAAAATAACAACACCAAAGCACAAATTCAAACAAGGACAGACGGTAAAGATGGGAAGAATCCATAGTGAAAAAGTCTAACATACATATAACTGAAATACCAAAAGAAACAGAAAAAAATGGGGCAGAAGCACTAAAAAACAATGGCTGAGAAATTTACGAACGTATAAAAGACAGCAAGCTACAAATTTAAGAAGCTCTAGAAACCCTTTGGACAGAAAAACCAGACCTAGGAACATCATAACAACACTATTAAAAAAAAAAAAGAGAGAGAGAGCAAGCAAGCGAACGGGGAAAAAAAATGGCGTGGATGGTGGGAGCTCTGTTCATCCCTCTGGCGACTGGATTGGGGTTGTGACGGAAACAAGGGGCAGCAGCGGGGAGAAGTTGCCTAGGATCTAGATGAACAAACCATACAACTAGGGAGAAATACAGGAAGTCACCCTACAGCGGTGGAGGGTGAGACCGGATGAAGACCCGGGGCTGAGTGGGATGGAGGCTGCTGCTGCGGCAGACACCTTTTAAAGGAGCCATGTCCGTGAATGGATTTTCAAGGTGACGGACCTGCTCACTCTGAGCATCAGTGCCAATTTGGCTGCACACATGGGCACCAGGGACTTACAGGGAGACATTGTCCGAGTAAGGGCCGAAGCGAGACTCACTCTGTACAGAAGTGGCAGCAGTGTACATTGTTCCCTGTTGAGCCCTCCCACATACCAGTGCACCAGACACAGCACCGCCATAGCCATGATGTCATCAAACTGGATGACAGAGGTCACTCCGCCCAGAGGATTCACTGAAACCCCACCTCCCCCAACTCGCGGCCCCACCCAAGCCACATACAGGTGTATCCTCAGTAAGTCAGGTGCTCCTAGCTGAGCAGTGCCTCACACTGGAGGCAGCTGGCTTCAGTTTCTGGTGTGGCCTTTTGAGGCAACTATAAGCACAGCATCTGTGGATTGCTGGCTGAATCTTAACAGGTGGCCCCAGAGGGGTAGAGGCTTGGGCTAAATTTGGCCTGCAGCTGAACCCCTCTCAGGACTGTGCCACTGGACACCTACTTCACAAATTCACACTAATAAGACCGGGAGACTTAGGAGCTTTGCTTAGTATATAGAAACAGACACGGAAAGGCAGCCAAAATAGGAAGACAAAGAAGCAGAAACCATATGACAGAACAGAACAGAGATCCAGATATAATGGAGTCAAGTAATCTAACAGATGCAGAGTTCAAAACACTGGTTATAAAGATGCCCAATGAACTTTTGGGAAGTGTAGATAAATTCAGTGAGCGCTTCAACAAAGATAAAAAACATAAAAATGGAAATGGAAATTATAAAAAGGAACCAGTCTGAAATGAAGAACACATTATCTGAGATGAGAAGTATATTAAATAAACAAAGGAATAAACAAAGTGAATAAAGAAAAGGATCAAATGCCCTATCTAGAGGACGGGAAAACCAAGGACAGGCAATCAGAACAGCAAGAGATAAGATGCCAAGACTATAAAAATAATTTAAGGAGAACATGGGACACTATTAAGGGTCCAAATATCCGTCTGATCAGCGTAACGGAAGGAAATCGAGATGTTGAACAGCTGTTTGAAGAAATAATGATGGGAAACTTCCCTAACCTGGTGAAGGAAATGGACATACAACCCCAGGAAGCTCAGAGAATTCCCCAAATCAGGGATCCAAAGAGGCCCACACCAAGACCCATCATAATTAAAATGCCAAAGTTTAAATACAAAGAACATTAAAAGCAGCAAGAGAAAAACTGATAATTACTTATAAGGGAACACCCATAAGATGGGCAGCTGATTTCTCAAAAGAAACTATGCAGGACAGAAGAGCTTGGCACAAAATATTTGACAGATGAAAACCCAGGATCTACAACCAAGGATACTTTATCCAGTCTACGGCCATGCCACCCTGTACAAGCCTGATCCTGTCTGATCTCGGAAGCTAAGCAGGGTTGGACCTGGTTAGTACTTGGATGGGAGACCACCTAGGAAGACCAGGTGCTGTAGGCGTAAAAAATAAAAAATAAGGGATTGTAAGCTGACAAGGTCCTTGCAATCTGTGAGGTCAACCAAGGGTTGTCTTGCCAAAAAAAAAAAAAAAAAGGATACTTTATCACCACCAAGCCAGTATTACAGGAAATGTTGGGGGGACTTCTTTAAGAAGAAAACATACAAAAGACTCACTTCCGTGTAAAAGACACACAGACTAAAAGGAAGAAGATGGAAAAAGATATTGCTCTGATGGACCTAGAGGTATTTAAGTAGAGAGAGATATATAAACACTATTATGATTTCACTTATATGTAGAATCTAAGGAACAAAAAGAACAAACTAATCAAAAACAGACTCACAAATATAGTGGACAATTTGGTGAAGGAAGAGGGGAGGGGGGTTTGGGGGAATGGGAAAATAGGGTGAAGGGCTAAAGAAGTACAAATTAGTAGCTGATGGACGGTCACAGGAATGGGGAGCACGGCAGAGGGAATGCAGTTAGCATTAATATGTTGGCTACGTGGAGGGTCAGGGGAAGGAGGGAGCAATTGGGGGGATCGTTTTATGAACTATATAGATGTCTACCCAATGTAGTGTATACCTGAAACTAATTAAAATAAATAATAATAATAAAAAAGAACAGCCAAAAAAAAAAGACAAAGAGGAAAATTTTAAAAGCCAGTGGAAAAAGAGATGTAATATCTTTAAAGGAACAACAATTAGACTGATAGCTGACTTGTCAACAAAAAAAATGGGAACCAAGCATCTTCAAAGTACTGAAAGAAAATAACTGCCAATCGGTTATTTTAACCCAGCAAAAAATTCTTCCTAAATGCAACAAAACTAAGACATTTTAAGACCAAAAAGAAAAAAAAGAAAAGAGGAAAAAGTTCACTAACAATAGACCCACAAAGAAGGATGTTCTTTATGAGAAAAGAAAATAATTCTGGACGGAAACATAATCGGGAAGGAATAAAATCATAGAAAGGCTAAGTAGGTAAGTAAATCTCTTATGAACGCTGAACTGTATAAAACAGTATCTTCTGAGGTTTAAAATATATGAAGGAAACTACGTGAGAAGAGTTGTATATCCACCTAAGATGTAGAAAGTTGGAAAGAACACTGCTTTCAAGTTAACAAAAGCAAATATATTATGTTGCTTTCAAGTTAACAATAGACTAAATAAGCTACAAAATAACTTTTCTTAAATGCATCAGAAAGTGGAGGTCCCAGGGCAACCAAGTGGACTGAAATCTCATCTGTGGCAGAACAAAGGAGGAAAAGATGCAGGACACCAGACAACTAGGTAATAAAAATTCAGCTAAAATGGTAACAACTTTATAAAGGCTGATCGTGGACTAGCATGAGCATATAAAACCCCTGGGACTCAGACACAAGAGGACTTCAAAACCACTTTACAACCAGGTTCTTCTCCACAGACCTCAACCAGATACTCGGGGGAAAATGGAGGTGGGACCGGAGTTCAGAGAAAACCTCTTTTGGTGGTGGTTCAGTCCTGGAGAGGATCACTCTGGGCTGCAGAAAAGACACAAAAAAGCTGACTGTACCCTTTCTTGTACTGAACAAAACTGTGTGGGAGGGGCAGCAAATCATGTTATCTCCAAGGCGCACGTTAAGACCCACTGCTGTTGTAGTAAAGGTACAAGAAAAAACCTGTTTCTCTACACACTGGTTCCCCCACCAACTTTTGGGCACCCAGGACCAGTACCTGATGATCCAAGGTGGAGCTGAAGCGGTGATGCTAGCGCTGGAGAGCGGCTCCAAATACAGACGAAACTTTGCTCACTCACCGCCTTCCACACTCACCTCCTGCTGTGCGGCCCGGTTCCTAACAGGCCATGCAGGTACTGGTCTGTGGCCTGCAGGTTGGAACTCTTGCCCTACAGGATAGGGCGTAAAACAGTCTTGAGCCCATGCTACTATACCAATGTCACCAGAGGTCTATCACTGAGGAAAGGGGAAAAAAAATTTAGACCTGACAGATGCAAGGCAGAAGTGAATGCTGGAGAGGAGGACAGGATCACTCAGAACTGCTGAAGACTACGGCAGACCAGGGCAACAGGGAACATTCCTGTCCCCCACTCTCCCATACTAACAAATAAACAAACATACTAAACACATCATACTCAAACTCCTGAAAGCTAGAAATCAGGAGAAAATATTGGGCGCAGGAATTCTTTTACATTACTACCTAGGTAGCTTGACTTGTTAACAGCTCAATTTTACAACTTACTGTTTTAATTATTTGAGCCTTTGTTCATCTTTTCTAATAAACTGTAAACTCTTCAAAAATAAAGAACCTTAATTATCTCTGCAGCTCAAATTCTTTGGCTATCAGAGGCACTTAAAGTATATATTTTAAAAAATGAAATAAAAAATACTGTATATATTATTAAATAAATATAAAGCAAAATGACAAGATACCATATCTCCTAAGTCTGTGTGTTCCCAAACATGAAGCTCATCCTTTCACTAGGTAGTTCAGATACTTAATGGACTGGGAGTCAGCTTTAAGAATAGAATCTCACATGTTCAGAGAAAGGGCAACAGAGAACAAGCAAATCAGTTCTCTACGGATAAAGAAAATAAAGTCCCTGAGAAGATGACACAATTTTCATTCAGAGTCTTCATTTGTAGAACTTAATTTGCTTTACACAGATGAAGCCTTGATTTGGTTTTGTTTTAAATACATTTTATTTTAGCAATGAGAAGCTCAATATTTTCCTAGCTAAAATC
Organism: Pteropus medius; assembly: GCF_902729225.1. Classification (NCBI taxonomy): domain Eukaryota; kingdom Metazoa; phylum Chordata; class Mammalia; order Chiroptera; family Pteropodidae; genus Pteropus; species Pteropus medius. Next base: position 10,059,034 of record NW_024356249.1, on the reverse strand, counting down.
TGAAGATTTAAAAATTTCAGAAAAATTTCAGCGAAGGGGACCTTAAAATGTCCCCCAAATCGGAGTCTTTTCTGGAATGACCTTACTTGAAAACATTACCATGTGGTGACGGAAAGAAATCTAACTATGGGAGGTGAACACATGCCTTACTGTTAAAATGCATAGCTGAAACTTAGTGGATATCGTTAACCAATGTCACCGTTAAAATTAACAGTATTTCTGAAAAGGGAAAAAAAAAAAAGGGCAACTAAACCAAAAATACAAACTTGCACCCTCTAATGCCTATTATTATCTAGGTTTTTTTTTTTTTTAAACTAAATGAAAATATAGGTGGCTACTCTATGAATTTCCTTGGACAATTCTATGAAGAATGGGACTTAGAAAAATCCCAAATTGCTTCTTGTGCGAATGTAACAAGTAGGGCCAAAGTGAAAGAAGAGCTGTCTTCTCATTCCAAGGGATCTATTTGTCTTGATGCTGCCTCACACACTGGTCAAATGTGCCTCTTTTCAAATATTTCTATTTTACAATAAGAACAAAAGATCGGAATGACCGCTAAAGAAACTTGGCAAACTTGAATATCACACAAGCTACTAAGTAAACTATCAATGAAAAATTACCCAGGACGATACTGCCAGTACTATATATTACAGGGTCAAGAATTATGACTTTAGCTTGAATTCCAGAAGGGTTTAAAAACTGTTGGCATCCAAAACCAAGTTATTTTGTTTTGGTCACTGAATCATAATGAAAATGCAACCAAATCCTGATACTCTCGGCACTACAGTATAGTGCTCACTTTTTCTCCCCTCTGCTAAGATGCAGAAAAAAAGGAAGAAGGAAGAAAAGGGGGTCTTTACAAGGAGAGAATAAAGCACTTACACTTCATAGGACTTTCTAGCCACAGATGCCAGGTGCTACCCACTGAAATCCAGGCTTGGATTAAGCTCCACATTTCTGAAAGGACCATCTCAACCGAAGCCTGGGGCTCAGTCAGCAGGAGGAAGCTGCAGCTCCCACTAACAGCACATTTCAAAGAGGCTGCAACAAGAGAACATTTTCCATTTAAGCATCTAATTCCAATCTCCCGTTTCACAAAGCAGTAGCAGAACAGGCCTTTATATCAATGTGATGAATATGAAGTAGGCTAGAGCCCAGCGATCCTTTCACTAACATACTCTAAGTCTTTAAGTCTTTCATTATACTTTACAGCAGATCCTAAAAGTACTTGCCTCTTTTTCCTTTTATGGTGTATTGTTGCTCCAAGACTCACTTCTACACCAACAGTTAAAAGTGCCGAATCAACCAAAATCACTGAGCAGGCCCTCAACAATGCAAGCACACACCCAAATAGGAGCCCCTAACGATTCATTACTTGCCAAGAATTAGAAGCAGATTAGGGTTGCTAGTTAATCCTACACAAAAACTCCTCAAATTAAGCAGAATTACTTAATACTTAACAGAGAACAGAAGAGCTCTGGCAAACAGAAAATGAAGTTCTCAAAATACAAATATTTCAGTAAGATTTGAAAAGTAACATTAAGTGTCAGGTTGCTGTACTTTCCTAAGCAATATATTTATTACTTTCAAATATTTATAGCATATTGCAGGAAGGGAAACTAGGTCAGAGTACAGAGTGAAAAGAACTCCTTAAAAAAAAAAAACACACTATCAGTAAAACAACACTGTTTTAGATTATGCCCTGTAACAATGTGGTATAGAGCTAGAAAATCCAAATTTCCCAAATCAAGAAAAAAAAATCATTTGCTTGAGACAGGTAAAAAAAGAACAATTTACCTGAAATAGAGAGTGACTTTTTAATTGGTCAACTATCTTCAGTTTCTGTATCTAATCCTTTATAAGAATTCTACAAATTGCTAGATCTGTCACAATTTACTTTCTCATGGTTCCTTTATAGATATCAGGAAGAGAAAATGGCTTGAAGTGATACTAAGAAAAATATAAGCTATGGGGCTCAAAAGATAACCATCAGTGTCTAAAAGTGATATTTTCTAAATCACTTGTTTTGCAAGATGGCCTGAAATACAGAAACCATGATGAAATAAAACTTAGCTAATACTTTTGAGACAGGAGGGCAACTTCCTACTGTTGAGGTAATCAGAAAGGCAACAGCAATTTCCACGTAAAGATGGTGGTCATGTAAGGCTTCCAATAGCTTCCTATTACTGAAACAACCCCATGGTCTCAACTTCTAGGGCCCCTAGAATGGACTTCCAGAAATTTTTATTCCCAACAGGCAGAGACTATTGCCCTATCTCAGCTGTAGCTACAAAAGAAGTTAAAGACAGACCTTCGTCTCTCAACATCCCCTTAAGAATAAGAGAATAAAATCTCTGAGGGGGGAATAATATAGGAAAGAGGCATGAGAACTACATGAATTAACTAAATATTAAACCAAGTGGAATTCAGGCCTGCTATTTGCCAACACTCAGAACCTGGTTGATCAGCCATATAGCCAGACCCGTGGGGGAACCTACAGAACAAAGGAAGACTCCTGCGGAGAGAGTACTAACAATTATTTACCCATGCAACAAAAGAAAAACAGGAAAACAAAGACTTTAAGCTGTACCTTGCACAAGTTAAAGATAAACTTGACCATTCATTCCATTCTTTACTCCTATTTATTATCGGTAATTTTGCATAGAAACTAAGAAACAGATATAAATCCAATTCCCCAAACACTCAGGGTCTCATTCTCTGAGAGGAGATCATGCTCTGTCTATGGAGCATTATTCCTTCTCTAACAAACTTTCTTTTGTCTTTAACTCCGGCTCACTCTTGCATTCTTGAACGAAACCAAGGATCCTCTCTCAGCGGCACAGGACTTAAGTCTGCACTGGTGGGGGAGGGGGGAGAATGGACAGGGTTCGCCCCATCCTGCATCACCTTTACCACAGCAGTAATGAGCAAACAACTCCCATCTCCAAAAGCAGAGTGTAAACAAACAAAAACATAAAGCCACTAGCAAGCTCCAAGGCCCACAGAATATCCCTATATGTGTAAAACTTTTCTGGAAACAAAAAAGCTCACTTATAGAGACAAGTTCAGCCAACTTGTATTTTCACAGTCACCTCCATAATAATTGAAAAATTAAAAGGGAGTTATTTCCTTGATGAGAGCTAAGACATTCCTAGCTAAAAATAATTCTTTAAAACACCAGAAACTATTGCAATAAATACTCGAACACTCAATACAACTTTGGAAGACTATAGTGCCCATATGATTGTTCTAACAAGCTCAACGAAATTAATAGACCAAATAACAGCATTGCCCACTGTGGTCTCCTCAGTTTCTGATGAAATGTGTTTCTGAGACAAGCGTTTTCAAACAATCCTATGTTGTAATGACCTCTGGCAAATGAATTTTTACTCAAATCTGTAACCTGGTTACACATAATGGTACTGAGAAATCTTGCCAAATTTTTTCATGACAAGTGTAAAGAATTTCTATCCAAATTTAAAACTCTCAGTCATCTATGTATGTAAATATTAACTTGAAGAATGGTTCTAAAAAAGACCAATTTGGGTCCATAAAATCCACTTGGGTTGGAAGTGACTGAAGCATTCATCCCTTAATAATAGCTTCACTGTGGGCCTTACTTATTACACCAGGCAGCCCTGCTTTAAAAGTAGAAAAAGCCAAGTTTGAAACCATTTCATTTGAAGCAAATGGGTAACCCATGTGAGGGCTTCCTGAAAGACAAAAATATAGAAAATGTATTTCCTTTAATCACACTGGTCTCTATTCTTGCCTATCTGAGCAATTTATAACAATTCATATAAACCAGAAGAATGAGGATATTATCAGACCTATTCAGCATGTTAAAACAAAGGTGAAGATTCAAGTTTTTCAATCTTATAAAAATGTGAGGTGTCTAGCTTGAAGTACTGTAAAAATACACTGAAGTGTTAGAAAACTCTTCATGTAAAAACTCTTTATGTAAAAACATATATTTTCAAGTCCACTTTCAAGTATATACATCTTTCTGTTTTGGATCTGTTTAAATGGAATTACATAATGGTTGAGATTATATGCCAAACAATGAAAGCAAATAAATATGAAAAACTAGAAAAAGAACAAAAGGCGGTATTATAGTGAAAGTTTGAAAAAATAATGAATCATATTTGTTATTGTGAGCATGTGCTTCAGAAACCATACCAGAAGAAACGATGAGGATATTACTGAACTTTACCATCTAGCCTGTATAGTATTTTTTTTTTTGGGGAAACTCACTGAAAGAGCTACGAAGAAAATTAAAAATATTTAAAGTCTTTAAAGACATCAAATATCATTAAATACCTCTCTTATAGCTTTCTGAAACTTTTAAGAGAAACTGCGGCTGTAAAATAAATTTTCCTGGTCATGTCCGGCTAAAACACCTTCATAATATCAGCAACGTGGGAATAAACAGAAAACATAGAGGCAACCTGCCAATCCAACTCTGCAGAATTTTAAATTATTTTGTCTTAGAAACTACCATAAAATCTAGAAAACTTGAAAACTGCATGATTTCAACACACAAATACACACACAGAATTACCATATAATCCAGCAATTCTCCTTCTGGATATATATTCAAAATAAAGGAAAGCAGGAATCCTTATTTTTATACTCATGTTCATAGCAATATTATTTATAATAGCCAAAATATGAAAGTGACCCATGTGTTCATTAATAGATGAATGGATAAACAAAATGTGGCACATATATTATTCAGCCTTATAAAGGGGTGAAATTCTGACACATGATACACATGAATGAACCTGAGGATATTATGCTAAGTGAAATAAGCCAGTCACACAAACACACACAAAAACAAATACTGTATGATTCCACTTAAATGAGGTACCTACTCAAATTGAGGAATACAGAAAGCAGAATGGCGATTCCTAGGAGCTAGAGGTATGGAGAAATGGGGGAGTTAACTGTGTTTAAAGGGTACAGAGTCTCAGTTTTAGAAGATGAAAGAAGTCTGGAGATGGTGATGGTTGCACAACAACAAGAATGTACTTAAAGCTCCTGAAATGTACTTTTAAAAATGGTTAAAATAATAAATTGTTATGTTTTGCCACAATTTTTAAAGAGGAATGAAATTCTCACACATGCTACGAGACGAGTGAACCTTGAAAACATTATGCTAAGTGAAATAAGCCAGATACAAAAGGACAAATATTGTATAACTGATTCTACTATAAGGTACCTGGAGGACTCAAATTCATAGACAAAAAGTAGAATGGTCTTTGCAGGGGCTGGAGAAAGGAGGAAATGGAGAATTATTAACAGATATAGAGTTTCAGTTTGGGGAGATGAAAAAAGTTTTAGATAGGGGTGGTGGTGACAGTTGCACATATACTTAATGTCATTGAACTGTACACCTAAAAATGGTTACAATGGTAAATTCTGCTATTAATATTTTACCACAAAAAAATCTATTAAGTACATTTTCTATTCCCCTCATAAACATCAGTGCAATCAACAGAAAGCAATGCTGAAGAAATATTTGGAAGGCTTTGGAAGAAAACTGTGTTATAATTAGAAAATGGAGCCAGTGTCTTGATAATTTTATATTCTGAATCAAATCATCTACTCTGGTCCAAGTCCTGGGAAGACATGAAATAAACTAATCCATATATGGATGAATGCCACCAGATAACATACTACCATGTCCACAGAAATACTGTCACAAGTTTTCATTCACAAGCTCCAATACACCAAAGACATAAAATGTCTATATTTGCACTATCCACGACCCGATTTTAACTTTTATTTCATTTTAATTAATTTGAATATAAATAGCCACAAGAGCCAGCTGGCTAATATCTAGCAATCATATTAGATGACATAGCCACACTGGTAAACTCTTTGGGAAAAAGGTCTTTGGTTTTTATCATTTACTTACATACTCATAGTTTCCAGCAATGTAAGACATATAGCACAGATGACCCTTTGAACAACATGAGTTTGAACTGCATGGGGCTGAACTGTCCACTTATACATGAGTTTCTCTTCAGTAAATACTATAAATATATTTTCCTTATCATTTTATTTTCTCTAGCTTATTTTATTGTAAGAATACAGTATATCATACATACAACACACAAAATATGCGTTAATCGACTGTTACTGGTAAGACTTCCAGTCAACAGTAGGCTATTTGTAGTTAAGCTTTTGGGGAGTCAAAAGTTACACGTGGATTTTCAACTGCAATGGGTCAGTGCCCCTAAACCCCCGTATTGTTCAAGGGTCAACTGTATTCCTATGTTCATTGGAACTGATCCATGTAAGTTGTTTAGGAATGTTTTCTATTTTCTAGAAGGCTTTCCTTTCAAAAGCATGTTATGTTTTAAGGATCACTTGATTGGAGAATGAAAGAATAAGCATTAAAAAAAAAAAAAGCCTAGATTTTCAAATAAATCAAACCAATAACTACAATTGCTAGAAAAAGACAAGACCCTATATTTTAAAACTAGGCTAAAGAATCAAATTCCAAAGAGGAAAATGACTAGGAAAGAAGTTTAAATCTGATACTCCATGACCCATGACGTTCTGGATATTAAGAAAATTCCCAAGGATATGTGATAAATCAAATGTGACAATGCCAACTTAGTCTATCAAAGCATGATTTGATGTTATTTGATTTACATTTTATGTTTACCATTCCTTTTCAATATCCAGATTGAACTATAGAACGTTTGAAGTAAACTCTAACCCAGATTCTGTAAAAGTAGTCTCCTCCTTATACTGTAAGTTAGAAACTCAGAAAAAAAAGAGTAGCATAATTCATTCACCTTATAAAAAGATGGTCTTTCCTTCCATTGCTTTCTACATTATCTATTAATTTTGGTTACTGGAGAGAGACAAAGGAAACTGCTGGGTGTTAGAATAGCCTACTGATAGGCTTCCTTTAAGATCTGTCTCAAAAATAATTCCTTTCTTTTAAAACACTTTGAAGATATCAGTAATATCCACCTATCAAATAAAACAAAACCATAGCTATAGGTTGTTTCCAAGAATTTCTGGCGGATAAAAAGTTTAGAGTAATGAATACAGATTCTTCAGAAAATGGCTGTTGTATGCAAATATTAGTGAAAGAGAAAAGATGCTAACCCATATCCAAATTATACTATTCTATCAAATCTACTGTCACTAGGTGTCTATAACTATATTTAATGACTAAGATTAGTAAAGAGCAGGGTGGAGAGTAGAAAGGATAATAGTTTTCAAATGTGTTTTCTTCCTTCAAAGTGGTTTTAAAACAAACCAGGTAAATTGTTCCTTACCAAATTAAAACTGATAATTAAAACATCATGCTTACTACTATACTAAAACACACCTTTGGTTAAAAATGTCACTTAATGACTACTTCGAAAAAGCCTTGAGTCAAAAAGTTCCTCTCCCTTTCTATACCCAAGTCTTTCAAAGTATATAATGAAGGCAAATATAAACATCTCATAAAGGTGTTTTTTTTGTTTGTTTTTTAAAAAGGATGAAAAGACTGAAAATTCCAACACAGGAGGCTGAATAATATTGTTTATTTTCAATTACTCATGCTATGGTAGAGTAGCTGCAAAAACAAATGAAATTCATAAAGACAAATTTGAGTTCTCCAACTGCCCCTTTGGAGGTGCCTGCAAGCTGCTATTCATTCAACAAACACTTTTAAGAACCTCTGTCAGGCATCTTGATTGTTTCTTTCTATTTAATAACCATGGTTTATTCCTTCACTACAGATATCAGATTATACAAACAAAAGGGTCCTACAGTCTACAAAGAGAGACGAAACAAATTTTCAAAAGGTAAAAAAAAAAAATGATATAATTAAATAAAGTCCTCTAGGTGTTCAGTGGGGGCAGAAATGACTTTTGGTGAAAAAAATCAGTTAAGACTTAAAGAAGAAAGTGGAATTTAGGCTGGGCTTTGAAAAGATAAGTTACTTTCTTCATTTCAAGAAAGCACTGGGAAAGAATAACAGTAAAAGCACAGAGGCACGAAAGAGTCAAAGAAATCACAAAATTGGAGAAAGGGGGCATTCCCCTCACCACCAGCTCTCCCCCAAACCATCTGCTTACTATAGGAGATACTATAGCTATTTGAAAGCTGGTGGGAAGGACCCAGTAAAGAGGGAGTCTGAAGATGCCAAGTGAGACACAGGATAACTAAAAGATCAAGGTTCCTGAAAATTCAGAAAATGAGATGCAAAGTACCTAGATCAGAAAGAAGGGAGAAGCAGTTGGATATACCCATGCTGAAGTTTTACCAAATCAGAGGTGAAGGGTTGATGGTATATTTAAGAAAATGACTAGAATGTTACACCTTGGAATCCAAATTGGATAAAGTAATGGCACAACTTAATAAAGAAAAAGCAAGGGCCAATCAATGGAATAAGGTTTTGATGAAATTCAAAAACAAATGCAGGGACTTATGTTTAACAGGACTGAACTGTTTGACACATGTTTGCCCTAAGGTCCCTTCCAAAAATCCACTAAAATCAAAGTGAAGAGATTTAAAAAAAAAGAAAAAAGAAAAAAAAAAAAAGCTGGTTTGGGGAGGTGGGGGGAAGCCACAAGAACAAAGACAATGGAAACATGACTGATATTAACACAACTGTAGAAACTAGAAAGCTAACTGATGAGAGTTAACTGTTTTAACAAGTCTGAGAATGTTGAAATAAGCCTGGGGACTAAGAGGGAGGATGTGATGAGAATACCACCAAAGGGCAAATTGATACATCTGCAAAATCCCTGTTAGGCTAAGAAATTACAAGTACTAGATACATCTGAAGGCAGATGCACAGGTGGAACAGAAAACAAAGGAATGGGTTCAAAATCTGTATAAGCAGTTAGACGCCTAGATTTTCTCCCTGACTCAGAGTGACAAGGCTACTATCCTCCTACCATCACAGAAGACTCAGATTTACTTAGGAAAGATTGAAATAGAGGGACTCCAGACTCTTGGACAACACTCAACTAAGGACATATAGTGAAAACAGGAGATTAAGTTAAAGCCCCCTAGCTCATTCTCCCACCTGCCTCTGGCAGTCTAGCTTATAATACCCAGGCAAAAGACTAGAGGACTTCTCTCAGGGTTAAGTGGTCCATGAAAAAAGACTCACAGAAAGACAATGAGAGAGAAGGGGTGAAGGTTCCCTTCTCAATTGCCCATCAAATGAGGGAGTAATCCAAGAAAAAGATCATGGGATCCAGGATTCGGTGCATACAACACAAGAAAGAGGTGAAGGGAATTCCCTAGTTAAATAAAGATCTCAGAACAGTAATGGTGCAACAGACCTGGAGAATAACCAAGCTGGATTTGAACAAGGGGATGGAAGGCTCCCAAGAAAGGTTTCTTTCCACCAAAAAAAGGAAACAGATTGCCAGTTTGATCATACGAAGAGGATATTTACTGACAGAAAGTTTGGGATGAATTCCTATAGATATACAGAAAACGAAGCAAACGTAAAAAAGAGAAAAAGTTAATGTTTACGATCAAAAACCTGCACAAAAAAGGAACTATTACCATGGCATACATGCTACACAGTTCACAGTGTGTACTGACTTAACCAAAAATGTGATATAATTATGTCAAAGAGAGAGAAGAGGAAGTGGAGGAAGCCTAAATCCTCATCTTTCATGGGAAGAAGTCTATACATAATTGCTCTTTTTCATCCTAGGCATTTTTCTTGTAAAATTTCTATTTTAGAACTTTTTAAAAGTTTTTAAAAGTTTAAAATTTCTTAAATTTTTAAAAATAAAACTTCTTAATTTTGATAATAATTAAAATTACATAAGGCTTCAAAAAATAAAAACTATTATATGAGGTTACTTGAGATTCTTGAGCCAGCAAACTGGTTGAACTAGCGATCTGAGCTGGGTGACTTTTTAATAATAACAAGATCCCGGGTGTGACTGTGTGACCAGGTGGTTGAATTAATAATTTGAGAGGCTGGTGACTTTTTAGTAATGACAAGATCCAAGATATGACTGTGTGAACAGGTGGCTGAGAGAAAGAGGTAAAGGAATTAAGAGGCCAAAGTGTTATCTGAGTTGTCAATCCAGATGCTGAAGTTGCCTAAAAATGACATATGGCTGTTGCTAGATATTTTTCAGGTCCACTTTTCCACCCTTTCTACCATGTTTTCTGCACCAGAATGCTGAGCTATAAGGACTCTATCAACAGGTTCCTATGTCCCCTAGTTTCTGGTTGGGTTTGCCCAATAGGGAATCCCAGGAGGTTAGAAGAAGGTCAAGATATTTATTCTCAAGCTTCCTCCTTGCAAAGTTGCCTCATGCTGGCTGTGTCCCTTAAGCAAAAAATTACTGCTCCTCTAAAGATGACCAACTCCATAGTTTCCTTTAGAGTTCAACTAACCCATTCCCTATTGTATCCCTTCTAAAGATGTTAACAATCTGGCTACACACACTATCTCTTTAGGTACCACATGATGCTCGCATCTTTATAAATAGTATCTTTATAAAATAAACCCTCCTCGAATTATCCTATTTCAAGTGTGCCATATGTTCCTGTTGGGACCCTGATTATAAATAGTGGTGTTGGTGATGATAAAAGGTTACAACAGAGAATAGTGAAAAGTAGTAAGAGCAAAGCGACTACCGTTTAAATAACAATTACTAACATATTTTGAGGTCAAGGTTCCAAGAACTTTTCTAAGCTCTTTGTAGGTATTGACTCATTTAATCATCACAAACATCCTGTGTGGCAAGCAGAGATTTGTCCGGTTCATTTCCATATAGCAATGCCTAGCACAGCTGCCGGTACATAGTACGGACTCCAACACTGATTTAAAATACACATACGCAGGTTTGGTAGGGAAGAGCTTTGGTATGGTGTAGAATATCGCCTATTTATTTTTTATTATTTATTATTATTTATGCCTACAGCACCTGGTCTTCCTAGGTGGTCTCTCATCCAAGTACTAACCAGGCCCGACCCTGCTTAGCTTCCGAGATCGGACATGGGGCTTGTTCAGGGTAGCATGGCAGTAGACCAGGGAAGGTGGCTCCACTGGGGCGGAAACCCAGGACCTTCTGCGTGTAAAGCAGCCGTGCTAACTGCTACACTATGGAACCACATCCAAATATCGCCTATTTATACTTTGAAAACTATATGAAAATCAGGAACTTGTCACTTCTCAGATCACAAAAACTAAACACTGAATAAGACCGTATGTGAATGATTTTCTTGTGTAGCTTACCGTGAATTTTTTATTCCTTTATCTTCCCATAGGTTATCCAGGACTTGGGTTCCCAATTTTTTTTTAATGTGATATTCAAAGTTAAAGTTGCAAAATTTTAAATACTATGCACTTGCAACCTAGGAGCTGATTTGAAAGTGCAGAGCACCTTTAAGTACCAGTTACTGAGTTTTAAAAAAGAAATAAAGGGGAAGAGCAAATGTTTTTTAAATGTTTGAGTGTATAAAATGCAAAAATAAGAAAGGTAAAGTCAGCGAAATCAAGTACGCACACTCACAAAGATATAAAGTACAGCAAAGCTGAGCATGAAAATTAGAGAAGCATAAGACACACGAATCAAAGAATGCATAAATAGGTGTAAATTGCAATTAAATCCCTTAAAGGATGCTCACAGTTACGTGGAATTACCAAGGCATCTATGATGCTCATATCTTATCAAGAACAGAAAAGACCAGGTTAGAGAACCAAAATGCAGCAAAATGAGAACTGCAAAGATTCTTCTGAAACCAGAATTGATTATCTTTTTTACATTACGTTGCACTCCAAAAAACGGGGAAAATTCACGTGAATAGGAATCTAGAAACCTGAGAAGTTTCGAGATTAATTCAAACTAGAGTGAAAAATCAGCAAGAACAGTGAGGTGTAAGTCTACGACTTGGACACAACTTGGACGCAACACTTGGACACCAAAGGGAGACAGATAAAACATCTTTAAGTGGAAGATGCAGAAAGACTGGGATTGAATTTGGTTGAAGGAAGATAAAACGGAAAAGCAGGGCCTAAGAAGCAAGTTGCAGGAGTAAAACTTAAAGAGAACCACACATTGATGCCACAGCAAAGTATAGGACCTACAAATCAGATTCTACGGGGTGGGGAAAGGGCCAGTTCGCGACAGACCAGCTGCGACTAGTTTCCGAAAAGCCGCGTAGATGTAGCTTCGCAGCCCCACCCCGCGGCAACAGCTCCTCCCCAAGGAGGACCTCACGAGGCCAACTGCCGGGCTCGGGCTCAGGCTCAGACTCAGTCTCAAGCTCAGGCTCGAGCCTAATTCCCACCCCGCCCTTGCTCCGCAGGGCAGAACGGCCTCTCTGGGCCCCTCACCGAACGCTGCAGCTCCCCAAGCCAAAACGAGGCACGCTCCTTTCCGCTAGGATCTGGGTCGTGGTAAAGCGCCTGCACTGCCTGGTACACAAGCTGCAATGTCGGCTTTGCCCCTTCCATGGTGGTGGCGGTGGTGGCAGCAGCGACGGCTCTGGCTCTTCTCCCGAGGCTTCTCCCGTTGCTCCGCCTTCGCGCTTCCTCACTGTGTCGGCCACAGCCGCTCCCGAACTGGCGCCATCTCCTCTTTGGCCGTTACCAGGGCAGAGGGGTTCCCCGTGGAAGTTATCCCCTCGGAAACAGAGGTTAGATCGTATTCAGGTTCCTGGCCTTTTTTCACATCCTCCCACTAGACTCTAGACTTTTGAGACCAGATTCCGGTGCTCGCCTCTTCACTGGCTGACTTACCCTCAGAAGTCTATACTCGCACGACACAAACCACGCAGTGTATCTAAACCGCGTTAACCCGGACCGGAAGCGGCAGCACCGATACCTCCTGTACACTTCCGCCTGGTGCAGTGCAAACGGTCTCCTCCCCTGTACGCCTCCTCCTAGTCTCCCCGCCCTCTCCCGGAAGTGGCCCTGCAGGGACAGGGACCGGAAAGAAGCAGTAGCATGTGGTTCTCTCGGTTCCTTGCGTCGGCCGGAGCTTTAGGACCGACGTGTGTCCCACACCTGCGCTGTTCTCCTCCCTTTGGCGATGGATCCGAGGTCTTTCTTCACCTTCAGACTTCTCCCTTTCCAGAGAATCCTTTCCTACCCCAAAATGCATCAACCCAACCATCAGATTGTCTTCTGTACTGGCAATCTAAAGATGACTTATGACAGAATTTCTATGCTAACTCTAGTGGAAAAGACAGACACATAATCAAATAACTGTTGTACAAACTTGAAATATGTACCACATTGAAATAAGCCCACAATGCCTAGAATGCCTGTTCAGCCCCTTTCAACTAAGTTCTTAGCCCCAAAAGGGTATTTCTATTGTTCAAGGAAACAACTTCAGAGTATTTGCATACATCCTTAGGGTCATTCTCACATTGAATTATATTTTTGTGTATGCCTTTCTGAATTAAAAAATCATTGCCTAACAACTCTCAATTCACTAAATAGAAATCTTGAAATCTGTACTAGGAAGAAATCTGGGACAAAGGATAGCAGTATGTCAAATTATTTCCCAGCAATTTCTTATTGCTATTCCTTTGCAATAAAAAATGCTACTATTTAATGAATGCTTGCAGTGTGTAAAGCACTGTAGTTATCAGATCTCATTCTTTTAATAACTATACCAAGTAAATCCCCATTTTACAGAAGTAGGTAATATAATTTGATTTAGTTTTTTGATTTAGTGATTTAGTTTTTTTCTGAATAGTTATTCTCAAGGGATTTTCATTGCCAACATCACAATGAAAACAGTGTTACTGCACAGTTGATGTAATTTCAGAGAAGAAACAAAACTTAGATATTTTGGTTACCTAATTTATCTGTTCATTAAAAAGAAATTTAGTAAAACCACCTTGGTCTGCCCTCATGGAATTTACAGTCTAATGCAAAGAAAAACAAGCAATTCAATTCAGTTAAAAAGTTCTATGAATATCCACAAGCAAAAGAATGATGTTGGACCCACCTTGTACCATACTTAAAAAAAAAAAAAAATTCCTAGAACCTAAATGTAAGAGGTAAAACTTTTGGAAGAAAACAGGAATATAACTTTGTGACCTTGGATTAGACAATGTTATTATTATTATTATTATTTTAGATATGGCACCAAAACACAACAATAAAATGAAAAATAAATAAATTAGACTTGATCGAAACTTCTGTGTGTCAAAAGACACTTAAGAAAAATGACAACCCACAAAATGAGAGAAAATATTTGCAAGTCATATGTCTGATAAGGGATTAGTGTCTAGAATATATAAAGAACCTTTGCAATTCAACAATAAAAAGAAAATTCAATTTTTTTTAATGGGCAAAGGATTTAGATAGCTATTTCTCCAAAGGACATATGTAAATGCACATGTAAAGAAGCTAACGTCATTAGTTAGGGAAATTCAAATTAAAACCATACCGAGATACCACTTCACCCTCACTAGAATGGCTGAAATAAGAAAGATAGATGATAAATGTTGGCAAGGAAATGGAAAAATTGGAACCTTCACATACTGCTAGTAGGATTGTCAGTCGGTGCTTTAGAAAACAGTCTAACGATTATCCCTCCAAAGTTTAAACTTAGTTACCATATGACCCAGCAGTTCCAATCCTAGGTATATACCCATGAGAAATGAAAATATAAGTCCATACGAACACTTGTATGTAAATGTTTATACCAGCATTATTCGTAATAGCCAAAAAATAGTAATAATCCCAAGGCCTTCAACTGATGAATGGATAAACAAAATATGGTACATCCATACAGTGGAATATTAACTATTAAAGGAATGAAGTATTGATACATACTACAATGTGAATAAACCTTGAAAACATTAGCTAAATGAAAGCAGCCAGACAAAAAAGGCCACATATTATATGATTCCATTTATAGAAAATGTCCAGAAAAGGCAAATCTCTAGAAACAGAAAACAAATTAGTGGTTGTCAGGGGGAGGGGAAGAGAAGAGAGATGAAATGTTCTAGAATTAGATGGTGGTAATGGTTGCTCAACTTTGTGAATATACTAAAAACTCTTGGAAGAAAACAGGAATATATTTTCATAGTATGTGCATTATATATTATATATAGTATGTGCATGAATATATTATATTCAATAAAAGCATTTTTAAAAGTTCTATGATTAGGAATTTTTAAAATACCACGTAGATGTTTGGCCAACAGTTAGAAAAAAATTACAATAAAAAAACACATTGTATCTCACTCGTCTTTGTGCCCTCAAGCCATTGTCTAATATATAGTGGGTGCATAGTAAATGTTTTAAGTGACTTTTCTCTTAGCTCTATCTAGCTGCAACGTGAAATGGCTTAGTGGGTGGGAGGGTGGCAAGAACAGAAACAAGAAACCGTTGTGATAATCCTTGTGCAGAGTGATGGTGACCTCGAGAGAGCTATTGGCAGTGTGTATGGTGATATTTAAGATGAATTTAGAAAAAACTTTGACTAGTGATTGTTTGAGCTGTAGGGTTTGAGGAGAGGGAAGAGAAACCAGGTTCCTGAATATGGAACCCAGAAGAAGAAACAGCTTTTATGGTAGTGAGGAGGGGTGCAGGGGCAAAGATGATGAGTTTAATCTTAGACATATTGAATATTGAGGCACCTAAGAGACGGCCAATGTCAGCAGACAGTAGCATGTGTGAGAATGAAGGCAGGGACAGGGTTAAAGATACAGCTCTGCAAGTCATCAGCGTATATATACATGGTGAGTGAAGGCAAAGAGATGGTTGAGATGAACAATGGAGAAGAGGGACCAAAGCAGGTCCCTGAAGGTAAGTATTAAAGGATTGACAGAAGTAGAGGCTAGGAAGAAGTGGCCAGAGGGGAAAGTAGAGCCCAGGAGAATGTGCTGTGGACAGATCAGAAAGGTAGAGAGAATGGTATAGTGAACACATGTACTCATCTTTAACACATTACTTGTCTTGAAGCAGCATCAAATGCCCCCGAGAAGTCAAATATTGTTAGAATAATAAATTTGAAATAGAATACTAGAAATATTTGAAATACCAAAATGTCTATAATTTTTGTCCTTAGGTACAATGGCCATACTAGGAACACTGCATTCTGATGCAAAGTTGGATGTACCCAACTCCACTCCCAACGAAAAAGGCCCCCACTCGCTTCTACAAGAAAACGAAATACATTTTCTTTAAGCAAGAGGGTGATTTCCTGAGGGAAAGAAGAAAAGTGAGAGTGAGTGTTTCCTTTACTCACTAGTGGTGAGCTTACCCAAAGGTTGAATGTCATACCTCAATAAACAAGATCCTCTCCAGTTTCATACAGTGCTGCAATGGGAACTTCCATAAAAGCTTAAATCTGCCATGGGATGGTGCTTGTGACTTGTGGTGAACTTCGGGTTACACTAAGTATGGATTGCAGCCCCAGAAAATCTTTCTTAATTCTCTTCTCTCGCCCCCTGACCCCCGCTCCCCCATCTTCCAAATACCAGGGTGAGACAAGCCCCTGCACTTTAGGGATAAGCTGTCTCTTAAGAAGAAGCATGGCAGAGGCCAACGGTTTCCCCCCCAAACCTATTCTCTTTTTGTTTGGGTTGTTCAAAACCTTCCTAGAGTTCCTTGAAGGAATACTCTTTTTTTTTTTCCTTTCCTAATTCAAATTGAGTTTCTGTCACCTGCCATCAAAAGAATTTTGATGAATACTCTGCTGTCTTAGTTCAGACTGCCATAACAAAACACCATAGACTGGGTGGCTCAAATGACAGAAATTTATTTTCTTAGAGTTCTGGAGGCTGTAACTTCAAGACTAGGGTGGTCAGGTTCTGGTCAAGTTCCTTCTGGCTTGCAGATGACCGCATTCTCACTGTATGCTTACATGGCAGAGAGAGAGAGGGAGGGAGGGAGGGAGGGAAAGAAACAGACAGACAGACAGACAGAAATCTTCCTTTTCTTATAAGTCCTATTGGAATAGGACACCACCCTGATGATCTCATTTAACCTTAATTACCTCCAAAAGTCTTTATCACCTTATCATCAGATACAGCCTCATGGGAGGGCGGGGGATTAGGACCTTAATATATAAATTGGTGGTGGGAGGGTTGTAATTCAGTCCACGGCATCTGCCATTACCTCTATTGGCCTTGGAGAGCTGAGAGAAGGCCCTCATCTTCACCCAAAAGAATCAGATAACATCAGACTTGTTTGGTACACAGTTGATAGTAAAAACTCAGGCACAGCTGGGCTGTCTGTGCCAGAAGCAGAGATAAGCTATTCTTAGCTAGAGGACAATACCCTTAGGTTGGATTTTATAGCTCCCTGCTGGAAACAAGCAGTGACAAATTTCTCAGGTAGTAAAAAGACACTTGCAGTTTAAAAAGGTATATGTATAAGAATGTAAGAAATTAAATTAATTGAAAAAATAAATTAAAAAAAAAGAGAATGTTCATCCTAGTGTGGTTTACTCTAGTGAAAAAATGGAAATATCTTGAAGAGCCATCAGTAAAGAAGTGAACATTAGGGTATATGGCTACATTAGATGAATACTAGGTGGCCATTGAAAATAAAGTCAGAGCTACTATTAATTTCATTACAAATTTATAGTAGTATTTCATATCAACAGATATTTTGATAGTAGTATTCTGGCTATACAGGAAAAAATGTCCTTATTTATTTAGAGATACATACTGTTTAGGAATGATGAGGTACAATAAAGGAAATATCTGGTGATTGTCCCTAGTTCCTGGCACAGTGCTTCAAAAACTCTTGGAATTTACTAAGTAATAAGAATGTCTTAGTTATTGTAGTAAAGTCAGCACCTAGATAGCTTCAGGATGGGGGTTGATTGCTAGAAAGACCAATTAAAGGATTGTAACTTTGGGCCAAACTGACCTCCCCAAAAGAGGAGAGTTGGAGATTAAGCTTAATCACATGACCACTAATTTAATCAATCTTGCCTAGTAATGAAACTAGGATCAAAACCCTGAACATTAAAATTCAGTGGAGCTTCCTGGTCAATGCACAGATTGATGTGCTAGGAGGGTGACACACTCTGACTCCACCAAGAGAGGAACTCTGCCTTTCTCCCAGAACTAGCCCTTTGTGTAGCCTTTATAATAAAACTTTAATCATATTGATAGCACTTTCCTGAGTTTTGCGAGTTGTTCTAGCAAATTATCAAAACTGTAAGGGGTTGTGGGAATCCCTGAAGTTGTAGCCAGTTGGTCAGGAGTACGGGTGGCCTGGGGACCCCTGAAATAGGCTTTCATTGAAGTGAGAGCAGTCTTGTGGGGGACTGATCCCTTAAGCCTGCGGAGTCTGATACTAACTCCAGGTAGACAGTGTCAGAATTAAATTGCAGTTCACCCAGTTAAGGTAGAAATGAAACCAGTACGATGTCTATAATTTTGTTTAATAGACATAAACTTCACCCCCAACACCCACAAAATAGATGAAACAAATATGACAAACTGTCAACAATTGTTAAATGTAGGGAATAAGTAACTGTGTTCACTATACTATTCTCCCTACTTTTCTATATGTTTCAAATTTTCCAAACTGGAAAAAAGTCAAACTGTAAAAAAAAAAAAAAAAAAATCAAGTCAATTTTTATTTATTGACATGAAAAGATGTCAGAAAATATTTTGGAAAAAGATACAGGTTATGACCCAGCATGTGAAAATAACTATTGATATGAAATTATATCTAACTTTATATAGAGGCAAAAATAGATGTCTGGAAGAATGGTTGACAAAAATGTTAACATTGGTGATCTCTGGTGATAAGAAATTGAATATATACTAAACAAAGTATAGTTTATACTTTGCGTGTGTGTTTCATCATAGCACGTGTCACCATTTGACATATTCCATATATATATTTTTTTTATTTTTGGGCTACTCCCTCCATTAACATGTAGGTTCTACACAAACAGGGACTTTCTGTTTTAGTCACTGTTATTGATGCAGGACAGGACAAATTCAAGTCCTGCACTGAGAGAGAAGAGAGTTCTTGGCAGGACATAAGAAAGAATTCAAGCACATGCCAAAGTTAGAGTCAAAAAGGACGTTTATTAGAGAAGGAGTAGCACTCCATAGACAGAGCGTGGTCTCCTCTCAGAGGCAGACAGTGAGAGCCTGAGAGACTCAGAGGGACGGACAAGAGAGACAAGGACAGTGAGAGAGACAGAGTAAAGGCACTGAGAGGGCCCCGGAGTGTGGGGGATTCAGTTTATATATAATTCTTTAGTTCCTGTGAGTGACATTTAAAGACTTTGTTTACCTATTTTCCTGTGATATGGACATATGGTGAGGAAGGATAAGAGTATACAGCATGAAAAGACAAGAATACGCAGTGTGAGAAAGGCCTGCTGGCAATTTCCAGCCTTCGATCCATCGGTTCCCCATGGTTTCAGCCACAGAGAATGAATGATTTTACTTTGTGTAAGGCAACACTTAAAGACTCTGTTTTTCCTGTTTTCCCTTCAGAGTGTGGGGAAATGGGTTGTTAGCAACCCCAGCAGAAATCTTCCTTTGTTCTGCAGGTTTCCTTGTGATCTGGCTGCAGTGCTGACAGAGCATATTGCAGTGTCTGAATATAAGCTTGATTTAACACTTTAGTTCTCTTGCCTCCTCCCTACTGTATTATAACCCCAGAGCTTTGAATGGTGCCTGGCATACGGCAGGCACATAATAAATATTTGTTAAATGCATAAATATTTATATTATTTGGCTTTTCTTTAGAATGATTATTTACATTTTTAAGAAACATTTTATTAAAAACAACACAGCCTCCAAAAACAATGACATTTATAAACTTGAAGTAGTCATAACGTCAGGGGTCAGTGTTGACTGAATCTTGATAGCTGTTTTCTGAGAAAAGGCTACACAGCTCAGACCTCTCCTGGCCCAACTTCTGACTACTCAACAACTCTTAGGGCATATATTCTAGCCCAAATTCCTCCACCTGCACAACTGGAGACAGCCCTACATCCAGCACCAAACAAACCTCTTTTCCCTCAAACCCATATTCAGACTCATGGGCTGAGGACAACATCTGCCTTTGACTTTCCAGCTCAGAGCTGCCCTCAGTCATGAACAGCTTTTCACATGATTTCACTTGCAAAGCAAATTCAAACTGGTGGGAGGGACTGGGAGAGGAGGATGGTGAATAGAGATCATGAATGTCTATGGAATTGTGAGAGCACAAATTAGCTGTCCACAGTTGAAAGGAGCCCTGTTTAAAGATGTTCTGAAGGACATTTCTGATATGCTGGAGTGGGAAAGCACTGAGTAGATGTGAATTTTTCTGATCATTAGCAAAGTGAGATTTATTACAGAAAAGGAAATATAGTACAGAGAACTCGGAGACAATCAAAGAGAAAAAACATACACAGTTCAGTAACGGTCCACCAAGCTGCCCTGACTCCTCCTTTCATCTCTCACTAATTTTTCCTTCTCCTGTTAAGCTCTTCCCTTTTGAGGAGAGGAAAAGTAGCTTTCTTCCAACAAGATTAATTTTTTTGTCATATTACATCCACAGTTTACTGACACGTAGCCCAGTTTTACTTCAGGGTGTTAAGCAATGCATTGGGGCTGGTGTGATACGGGCCAAACTGTTGCCTAACCAGGCTGGACACTTTAATGTGGAACCTCCAGTTCTCCACTTGTCCAGGGAGAAAGAAATAACTCTCTTGTATGGCATGGTGGAAAGAGAGCTGTCCTAAAAATCAGTCCCAGCACCACTTCTTTCTAGCCAAGCAACTACTTTCCTTGGCTGGATTCTCCTGTCAAAATGGGTCATGATACCTACCCATCCAACACACAAAAAAGATCAAGTAAGATCATGTAATAGTGCCTTGGAATTGGCTCAGTGTAAACACAATAAAGTAATTAAATATACTTTTACAGATATATGGAGTCCAACAGTCACTGAGATACTTAGAAATCACAAGTTTTTACCCAAAACCAACAGGCTTTGCAAACACTGGAGGAACAGTGTGTTTAATGAGGTACTGAGGCAGTAAATAAGCCAAAGGCTCTGCTACTGCACCAGCTAAGCGCCTGTATGTAACCACTGTCACACCTGTCACACGGAATTTACACTTCTGATATTGATGAAAGCCTCCTTTTACTTGTCTTGAAATAGTGCTTTTCAAACTTCCCACCAAAGATGCCCTAAGGGCAGAGAAGTGGAAATATTCGAGTAGTCCTATACAGTCTATGATAACATGAAATAGTTTTGAAAGATTTTTATCTCAAAAATTCATGCAAATTTTATCTTATACGCCAAGATAGAGTCATGTTCATTTTAATATTAAAATAATTTTTAAGATAACAAAAGAGGCCTTTTACCACACAATCCAGCAATTCCATTTCTGGGTATATATCCAAAATAATTGAAAGCAGGAACTCAAATGAATATTTGTACACTCATATTCATAGCAGCATTATTAGTATTAACCAAGAGGTGAGAGCAGCCCAAGTGTCAATTGACAGATGAATGGATAAACAAAATGTGGTATATACACTCAATGGAATATTATTCAGCCTTAAAAAGGAGTAAAATTCTGACACATGTTATGACATTGATGAACCTTCAGGACATTAAGCTAAATGAAATAAGCAAATTCACCAAAAAAAAAAAAAATACTGTATGACTCCACTTGTATGAGGTATCTAGGGCAGTCAAATTCTTAAAAACAGAAAATAGAATGATGATTGCCAGGAGCTGAGGAAAATGGAGACTTGTTTAAGGGGTATAGAGTTTTAGTTTTGGAAGACGAAAAATTTCTGGAGATGGGTTGCGTAAGAATGTGAATGTACTTAATACTACTGAACTATACACTTAAAAATAGTTAAGATGGACTTTTGAAAAAATGGCGTAGATGATAGAGGCTCTGTTCATTTCTCCAGCGACCAAATCAAAGTCGTGATGGAAACAAGGAGCAGCAGCAAGGAAAAATTGCCTGGGATAAACAAGCCATACAACTAGAGAGAAATCCAAGAAATCACCCTGCAACGGTAGAAAGTAGGACGGGACGAGGCTGCGTGGCTGCTTGGTCTCCAGCGGCTGAGACGGAGGCTGTGGCAGAAGCAGACGCCTCTTAAAGGGGCTGCGTCAGCCAGCAGATTTTCACAGTAACAGACCTGCTCACTCTGAGCACCAGTGTTGACTCGGCTGCGTGCAGGGGGCACCAGGGACTTACAGGGAGACATTGTCGGAGTGAGGGCTGAGGCGACACTCGCTCTGTACAGAAGTGCTGGCGGTATCCATTGTTCCCTGTTGAACCTTCCCCCACTACCAATGTGCTGGACACAGGGCCGCCATAGCCGTGATGTCATCAAACTGGATAATAGAGGTTGCTCCACCCAGAGGATTCCCTGAAACCCCACCTCTCCCAACTCGCAGCCCCACCCAAGCCACATACAGGTGTATCCTCAGCAAGTCAGGTGCTCCTTGCTGAGTAGTGCCTCACACTGGAGGCAGCTGGCCTCAGTTTCTAGTGTGGCCTTTTGAGGCAACTATAAGCACAGCATCTGTGGATTGCTGGCTGAATCTTAACAGGTGGCCCCAGAGGGGTAGAGGCTTGGGCTAAATTTGGCCTGAAGCTGAACCCCTTTCAGGATGTGACACCGGACACCTACAAATCCACACTAATAAGATGGGGAGACTTAGGAGCTTTGCTTAGTACATAGAAACAGACACCGAAAGGCAACCAAAATGGAAAGACAAAGAAGCAGAAACCATATGACAGCACAGAACAGAACAGAGATCCAGATATAATGGAGTCAGTAATCTAACAGATGCAGAGTTCAAAACGCTGGTTATAAAAATGCTCAATGAATTTTTGGGACATGTAGAGAACTTCAACAAAGAGATAAAAAAACATAAAAATGGAAATGGAAATTATAAAAGGGAACCAGTCTGCAATGAAGAACACATTATCTGAGATGAGAAGTATATTAAATGGAATAAACAAAGTGAATAAAGAAATGGGTCAAATACCTTATCTAAAGGATGAGAAAGCCAAAGACACACAATCGGAACGGCAAGAGATAAGATGCACAGACTATAAAAATAATTTAAGGAGAATATTGGACACTATTAAAGGTCCTAATATCTGTCTGATCGGCGTAACGAAGGAAATTAAGATGTTGAACAGCTGTTTGAAGAAATAATGATGGAAAACTTCCCTAACCTGGTGAAGGAAATGGATATAAAACTGCAGGAAGCTCAGAGAATTCCCCAAATCAGGGATCCAAAGAGGCCCACACCAAGACCCATCATAATTAAAATGCCAAAGTTTAAATACAAAGAAAGAATATTAAAAGCGGCAAGAGAAAAACCGATAATTACTTATAAGAGAACACCCATAAGACTGGCAGCTGATTTCTCAAAAGAAACTATGCAGGACAGAAGGGCTTGGCAAAAAATATTAGACAGGATAAAAACCCAGAATCTACAACCAAGAATAATTTATCCAGCAAAGCTATCATTTAGAGTCGAAGGACAGATAAAGAGCTTCCCAGATAAAGGAATTTATCACCACCAAGCCAGTATGACAGGAAATGTTGGAGAGACTTCTTTAAGAAGAAAAAACATGTATCAAAAACAGGAATAAAGAATGGTAACAATTACATTTCTATCAATAATTACCTTAAATGGAAAAGAATTTAGCTCTGACCAAAAGGTAGAGTGGCTGAAAGGATAAGAAAACAAGATCCCTACATATGAAAGGGGGATGGAAAAAGATATTGCTCTGATGGACCTAGAAGTTATTTAAGTCAGACAGAGAACGATAAACACTATATGATTTCACTTATATGCAGAATCTAAGAAACAAAAAGAACAAACTAATTAAAAACAGACTCACAAATATAGTGGACCAGTGTGGTGACGGACAGAGGAAAGGGGAGTTTGGGGGGCTGGGAGAATGGGGTGAAGAGTTAAAGAAGTACAAATTAGTAGCCGATGGATGGTCACGTGGATGGGGAGCACGTCAGAGGGAATGCAATTAGCATTAATACATTGGCTAGGTGGAGGTCAGGGAGGGAGGGAGCAATTGGGGGATCGTTTTACGAACTATATAGATGTCTAACCAATGTACTGTATACTTGAAAGTAATTAAAGTAAAAAAATAGTTAAGATGGTAAATTTCTGTCATGCAATTTTTTTATCACAATAAAAAATAATTTAGAAATTAAAAAAAAATTAAATAGATGTCCTTATGGTTTGGTCAAAGGAAGCAGTTAGCTTCTAGATTTAGCTAGAGCTGAATACACTTCCTTGGTTTAATTCATGAAAGTGTTTATATAGTAACCTTTTAATTATCCTCCAAGGACTTTTCTGCTGGGAGAATCATCCTAATCCTCAGGCTAACAATAAACAAGAACTGAGACAATGAGATAGACTGTATGACTTTCAGTGTGTTTCTGTCATGTCATATGGACCTTTCTAGGTTGTCACTACTGTGTTCCAGGATTTAGGATGCATTTTAATGTCACTCAACATAGGTTAAGAGTTAGGCTTTCTGAGGAAAAGGGAAATCTTACAAGGCTGGGTCAACAAGCAAAGAGAATGCAGGGGTCCCCATCCTTCTGTTATTCCACAGAGAGGTGTGCTGGGGACAATACGCTCTGCTGTATCCACGAGGTAAGTCCAGGTTCTGTGGAAGGGACATTGTCCTTGTCTGTTCTTCCTTGTTATGGAGCAAATTCCTTGTTATGAAAGTAGTCTGTGAGTGGGGGAACACGTGGATTGTTTGGGTCCGTAGCAGTCTGGATGTGGGGTACCAGGTGTTCAGAAGAGTTACCTGAACTCCTGGAGTTGAAACACCAGTTTCCCAGCCCTTAGAGACCTTGGTCCTGTGGGATGGTGCAGTCATCCTGTTGGAGGAGGAAGTCTTCCCACGCTGTGGGAGCTGAGTTCGGCACAGCTCTTTCTAACAAGAGAAGGCCCAGTTCCAGCTGGCTCATTGTCCAGGTAACCCCGAATGAGCTTCCAGGGCTAATTCCAGACAGTTCTGTTCATTGCACAAGAGTTTCTGAATTCGAAAATAAATATAAAACACATTTGTACTATCTGATGTTATTGTTTCTATGACTCTGCCTCTTTCAACTTGAAGAAACAATAATTTGCTTACTATAATTGCCTACGTCTTCTCTCATTTTTAAAAAGCAGCTCTTACAAGGAACATGAAATGGCTATTAAAGAAAAACAAGTGACTAAGAAATATGTGAAAAGTTGTTAAGCCTCACTAGTAGTCAATGAAGTGCAAATTTAAAAAGCAATAAAATAGCACTTTCAGCTATCATATTGAAAATGATTCACAGTACATATGTTGGTAAGGTTGTGGGGGAAAGGAGCACTATCTTGCAGTTCTGGAGGATATTCTGAAAACATATGCAAAAATTTTGAATATCTATAACCTCTGACCCACAAACTACATTTCTAGGAATTTATTTTAACTAGACAACCTGACTAGTGAGCAAAGGTGCATGTACAAGGATATTTAACAATACATTGCCAACATAGGTAAAAAATTAAAACAGCATGTACACACATTGATAGGCAGTTAAATTAAGGTACAACCACAGAGCAGAATACTATGCAGTCACGACAAAGAATGCTGTGTACTATCATACTCCATCAATTCAAAAAAATCATTTTATACATCTTAACACTTCTGAAACTACAAGCCTTCTCACAGTGCTGAGGAATTAGGGAATTAATTAATTTCTGACCAGAAAAAATGACTGGTAAAACCAGCTTTTGGAGCACTCAGCATACAATTTTCTTCCTCAAGTTCACATAACAGACGTTCAAAGGCTCAGAACAAATTTCCTGCCACTGCGCTAATGTTATATCTCCCCTTAATAACAGGTTTACCCCGGTTATTGTGTCTATAGGTGCCATGGAGAGAAATACACAACAAATCACCAACCAGAATTTTTAAAAAGAGAAGGGCCAGCAGCAATAGATCCTACCACAAAAGAAACTCGTGACGAAGCTGTTTCTTGAACAGCCTGAAAATTTTTCTCCCCTAGAAATACTTGTCCACCCAATTTTGGGCAAATCCCTATTCGAAAAATGAATTATAGCAAACATTTATCTAAGCTTACCATGTGCCAGGAACTGATCTAAGCTTCCTATGTATATGAACTCATTTAATTATCACACCAATCCTATGAGATAAGCACTATTTTTATGCCCATTTTGTATGTGAGGAAACTAAGGCATAAAAATGTTAATGAACCTTCTTATGGTTAGGTTAGAAAAACCAGGATTGGAACCCAAGCAATCTATCTCAGAGTCTGTACTTTTCACCACCATATTAACCAGAATGAAGATATCAGGCTAAATTCTGCAAGGGACTTAGCCGTACGTCATCCTGGGATAGGCGCAGCTTCAGGGAGAAGAGCACCAAGGTGTGTGGCAAGAAATAGGGCGAGTCCTGGAATAACACAGTGTGGGGTGGGAGAAATGAGAGAACATTGATGAGGTAGATGGGCAAAATAAATTTTAAGAAGTACAGTTGGGAGAGAGCTTATTTCAGGGTGAAAATATGGCAAAATGACAAACATGAAGCAACAGAGTATTGTAAAGTCCTTTTGATTTTTTAAAAATAGCTTTGAGGTATAACTGACATACAATACACTGAACATGTTTCAAGTGCATCATTTGATAAGTTTTGGCTTATATATACTCCCGTGAAAGCATCACACAGTCAAGATAAGAAACATAAACATCACCCCAAAAAAGTTTCCTCGTGCCCTTTTGTAAACCCTCCTTCTCTGTACCTCCGCCCAAACTTTTCCATGATCTGTTTTCTGTAATTATAGATTATTTTACATTTTCTAGAATTTTATAGAAATAAATTGTAAAGTATTTACTCTTTTGTCTAGTTTCTTTCACTTGGTGTAATAATTTTGAGATTCATCCATGTTGTATATATCACATATATACAACTCAGTAATAAAGAGACAAATAATTTAAAAATGTGCAAAGGAGGCAAATAGACTTGTCCCCAAAGAAGATATATAAACGAATGTGAAAAGATGCTCAACTTCATTAGTCATCAGGGAAATGTAAGTCAAAGCCACCATTGTTACTTGACACTCATTAGAATGGCTATAATAAAAAGTCAGATAATAACAATTGTTGAAAATCCATTCATGGGTATCATAGAAAGAATTCCTAGGACCAGGAAAATGGAGCCACAGGAGAAAAGGGGGCTGTATCTGAATGGCTGTGTGGATCAGAGCCTTCTATAAACCCTAACTATGAGGAAATGGAAGCATAAAGTTGGGTCGGAGGCTAAAATGGAAATGAGGATAGATGTTTTCTCAAACAAATATTGATGACAGTATTATTTGGCAATGGAAAAGGATAAAATATAACTACACCCATCAAGTTGGATGCATCTCAGAAAATAACAAGTTGCAGAATTCAGACAGTGATTCTGTTTATATCAACTCGAAACATTCAATACTAAATTACAGATTAAAGATATAAACTACAAAGAAAAGCAAGGGAATGATAACCCAAAATTCAGCGTAGTGGTTTCCTCCAGGAAGGAACAGAATGACATCATGGGTGGCACATAAGAGCCCTCAAAGGTGCCCCAAACACTCTTATTTCTTATTCTGGGTGGTAGCTGCATGGTTGTCAATTTTGTTGTAATTCATCAGACCTTATACACATGGCATAATTATTTTTTTTGTATCCATTCACTTTTTAGTAAAAACAATTGTGAAAAGTAGAGAACATGCATATCTGGATATAGAGTAAATTTTTCTCCTGTATTGCATATGTTTTCCCACTCTTTCTCTGTTTCTTTACAGAATTCCATGTTTAAGTAAATAGATGTTTTATGAGAAACATGAAAAAAAAAACAATTGTTGGGAAGTATGTAAAAAAGTCATAACCCTCATACACCGTTGGTAAGAATGTAAAAGTGTGCAACTCCTTTGGAAAACAGTCTGGCAGTTCCTCAAAAAGTTATCATTTGACCCAACAATTCCACTCCTAGGTATCTACCTAAGAGAAATGAAAACATATCCTGGATGTACACAACTTGTACTTGTATGTTTATACAGCATTATTCATAATAGCTAATATGTGTAAATTACCCAAATGTCTATCAACTGATAAATAGGTAAAAAAATATATGATATATCCATTTAATGGAATATGATTCAGCCATAAAAAGGAATGAAGTAGTGATGTATGATACGAACTGGATGAACCTTGACAACATTATGCTAAGTGAAAGAAGCCAGACACATACACACATAACATATTGTATGATTCCATTTATATATATATGTTCAGAATTGGCAAATATACAGAGATATAAAGATTAATGATTGCCTAGGGCTGGGGTGAGAATTAGGGGGAAATTGAAGGTGATTCCAAATGAGCACAGGGTTTCTTTGTCCTCAAATTGATTGTGATGGTGATTGCACAACTCTGTGAATATATCAAAAACCATTGACTTGTACACTTTAAATTGGTGAATTTTATGGTAAAATTTACCATAAAACTTACTAAAAAATAATCTATTCCTTTTTATTGATGAATATTCTGCAGTTTGTTTATCCATTCTCCTGTTGATGAATATTTGGTTTGTTTCCATTTTTTGTCTATTAAAAATAAAGCTGCTATGGACATTTATATTCAAATTTTTGTATGAAACATATGCTGTCTTTTCTCAAATATATAGGAGTAGAATGGCTAGATGGTATGGTAGGTGTGTTAACTTTTTAAGAAGCTACCAAATTGTTTTCTAAAGTGTTTGTATCATTTTACAGGTCCAGCCAACAGTGTAGAGAATTCTGGTTCATCCACATTCTTGTCAACTCTTGGAATGTTTTTTAAGTCAGACATTCTAATAGATATGTGCCAATATCACATTGTGATTTTAATTTGCATTTCCTTAATAACTAATGATGTTTAACATCTTGTCACGTGCTTGTTTGCCATCCATGTATCTTCTTTGGTGAAATGGCCTTTCAAATCTTTTAAAAATTGAGTAGCCTGTTTTACTGAGTTTTCAAAGTTCTTTATCAGGTATATATTTTGCAAATATTTTCTCCCAGTCTGTGACGTTTTTTCATTCTTCTCAGAGTGTTTTTTTAAGAAGAAAAGTTTTAAATTTTGATGAAGTCCAATTTATCAAATTTTTCTTTTATTGATTTTGCTTTTGGTTTCATATCTGTGAAAACTTTGTCTAATCAAAAGTCACAAAAATTTTATCCTATGTTTTCTTCTAGTAATTTTATAGTTTTAGATTTTACATTTAGGTCTATGATCTATTTTGAATTAATTTTTGTACATGGCATGGAGTACGGATTTGAAGTTCACTTTTTGCATGCAGATATCCAAGTATTCCAGCTTTATTCATTGAAACAACTATTCTTACTCCATTGAATTGCCTTTGGATCTTTTCAAAAATCAATTTTTATTATATCTATCTATATATCTTTATTTATATCCATATCTGTATATCGCTAGACTCTATTTAGTTCTATTGTCTGTCTCGTCAATAGCACACTGTGTTTTTTTGGTTTTGAGTTTTTTTAAGAGTTTGTGTGAGCCAAACTGATGACATATGCCAGAGATCAAGATCTCAAGCGCTTTGGAGAATAACAGTTTTGCAGCTTCTTCTATGCATTTGAAATCAAGGAAGGGCAATTGATTGGATTAAACATGGTGGAGTGAGATCTCTCCCCTTGAAACAGCAATAAGCTGAACATCTAAAACTCAACAAAAAACACCCAAACTGCACATCAACACATCTGAGCATAGGATCTGCACATAAGAGCTACCACAGGTCAGAACCCCAGGTTTCAGGCAGTTGAAACAGGGAGAAACAGGTCAGAACCCCAGGTTTCAGGCAGTTGAAACAGGGAGAAACAAAGAAGCTGCCTCTCGCAGCCAGAGTTCCCTGTAGGAGGAAGGGGAGTTCCGTGAACAATCCTGCCTGAGAGTGCTGTGAGCTCCATACAGCCGGTGGCAGTGCCCAGTCATCAGGGCAGAAGGCAGAGAAGTGGGGATGGCAGAAAAGCGGGGATGGCAGAGAAACAACAGTTGATTTTTACCAGTCACAGTTGCAAAACAGAGGCTGAGCCACAGTCCCCATTCCCCAACCCAGAGGGCTCCTCCCCTTATACCCTCCGAGTCGGACCACCACGGAGCTCCAGGGGAATCTGAGCAAACGCTACTGAAACTGTCACTAACACTGACAGGAACTGAGACTGAGGGTAGCGGACGTGATTAAACATCTATAAGGAAAAAAAAAGACATTAAGACTTTATATAAAGCAGAGATCCAAGAGGCTTAGATGCCATCTACTGGAAAGCAAACGAAAAACACCTTCTTTGCAACAGGCTAAGGACCATTACATAATAAATCTTTCTGGGAAAAAAAAAAAGCAGAACACACTTCCATTAATGTCCAGGTGGAGAAATAGTTCATTAAATACCATGAACAACCAAGGCATCTCAGAAAGAAAGAGGAAAATCTCCACAAAATAAGCTTACAGACATAGAAATATGCAACTTAAATGACAGAGAATTCAGGATGATACTTCTGAAAAATCTCAATGAGATCCAAAATGAAGCATATCAACAATTTCAGGAATTGAAAAAACAACTAGATGAGCAGAGCAAGGAGATTGAAACCCTTAAAAAGAACCAAATATAACTTCTGGAGATAAAGAACACACTGTAAGAGTTGAAAAATGAAATAACAAGCTTGGGAAATAGAGTCGACCAAATGGAAGAAAGGATCAGTGATATGGAAGACAGAAATCTAGAAGTAAATCAGAAGAGAGAGAAACTGAAGAATGAAAAATAATTAAAGAGAAATACAAGAACTAGCTGATACCATCAGGGGACGAAACAAGAATAATCAAAGAGGAGGAAAAGGAGCAGGGACTAGAAAGCATTTTCAGACAATAGTCAATGAGAATTTCCCAAATCTAAGGAATGAGCTGGAGCTTGTAATTCAAGAAGTCAATAGAACACCCAATTATCTCAACCCAAAACCCTTCACCAAGACACATTGTAATAAAATTATCAACAATCAACGACAAAGACAGAATTCTCAGGGTGGCCAGGGAAAAGAAGACGGTAACCTATAAAGGAAAACCCATTAGATTATCCTCAGACTTCTCAACGCAAACCTTACAAGCCAGAAAGGAGTGGAATCAAATATTCAAACTATTAAATGAAAGGAACTATCAGCCAAGAATAATGTATCCAGCTAAGTTCTCCTTTAGATATGAAGGGGAAATAAAGACCTTTCCAGACATTCAAAAATGAGGGAATTCTCCACTGCAAGGCCTGCACTACAGAAAATACTGAAAGGGGTCAGCTCACCTAAAACAAAATGACCAAAAAACCAAGAGAAGTTATATACCTGGGGTATGACTACCCACCATGCCCAGGTAGGAATTTATGGTCAGATCATCCCGTGAGGTTACTCTCCATAAAATCCCTCTTTTCACCCATAGTCCCTGCTTTTGATTGATTGATGACCAACCTTTTGGTCAGATAGTGTGGTCTCACAGCACTAGGAAGGCTCATTCCTAGGAAATCTCAGAATCTATGGCATCTTGTTGACCATTGGGGATGGTCATAACTATGAGATCTGAGTTGAGGCTGAATTTTCTCAAAATGGGAAGAGCAGGTCAATGGAAGGCAGTCAGGTCTTATGGCCTTTATTGTGGAAAAAACACTCTGGATCATTTCTACCTTGTGAACTATCATGATCTGAGTTTTGCCTTCTATCTCATTTTTCTGTGTTTAGTATTTAGTATAACATTTATGTAAACCATGAAAAGAATATCAACAGTTACTTATACATGTTCAGTAATCATAAACAGTTAAACTCTATAGAAAAAAAAAACAAAGAAAAAGTATAACTATTATTATGACTAATAATATTATTAGCAGACAGGTAAAGACAGTCAAACAAAATGGGTTTTGGGTTCAATATCAATCCACGGGTATACAGGCTTTGTCGATGTCTTGAGATAGCTGTCTACCTCTGGTGTCAGTGGCTTCTTGTCCCCAAGGAGTCTTTGATGTCTGTAGACGGGAGTAGATGTCCTGATAAGGTCCCTTTCAATGAGGTTGGAGAGTGTCTTTTATTTTATATCTTTTCCAACAAACAAAGTCTTCAGGTGGCAGTCCATGATCTTTAAAGTCTTTGTCTCCTGGGAGCTCACTGAATGACATATTATCTTGATTACTACTATTTTGTAAGAAGTTTTAAAATCCAGTAATGTTAGCCCTCCAACTTTACTATTTTCTTTCAAAGTTGCTTTGGCTATTCTAGGTGTTTTGCTTTTTCAAATGAATTTTAGAGAGCTTGTCAATTTCTACAATAGTTTTTTTCCTGTAAGACAGAGACAGAAATACAGCATATTAATGAAAAACCCAGGGCTCAGAGGTCATTCTGTCCAGGTTCAAGACCCAGCTCTACCTCTTCATAGCTGTTTGACTTTGGACAAATTTCCTACCTTCTCTGCATCTCTATTTCTCATTCATAAATTGAGATAATATTAACAATCTCCTGGGGTTATGGTGGGGCTTAAGTGAAACTGTACATAATGCTGAGAAACTGAAGATGTAGACAATGGCCAGACCATATATGACAACAGAATTCTGACCTGCAGCCTCTACAGCAAACAGTCCAGGAAGACAAATCACAACTTCTGCAAGCAATTGGCCCAGAACAGACAGGACTTGACTGAATCAAGCGCTGACTTCCCTAATTTTTGCCCCTACTCTCAACTCAGGACCAAGCAGAGAAAGCCAAGTATTCTCCCCAAACCCTAGAATGCCCCGTTTCTAGTCAGCCCACCTCCAGCTTCCCATGCCAACAACCTCCCATTGGAGCATCCTTTTTTTATTATTATTATAATACTTTTTCATTCCCGTGCCTGCCTTTGAATCTCTGCTAAATACAAGGGATGGTGGCTGACTGCTTGGCTATAGAAAAGCTCTGAACGAACAGCTTTATTTTTTCTCATTTGAGTGATCTTTGTTCATTTCCATAGTGCTTAACACTGTTTTGGAGTTTAATGGATGCCCAATAAATTTTATCTGGAGAAGCAGAATTGTTTTGTCAAATGAAATTTTACACAGCATTCTAATACATAAAACAGATGAAAGTGGCTTTCAATAGTTTATTTTATTTAAGTCAGTCAGTACTAACAGTGGGACTTTTGTGGTGATCTTGATAATGTTAAATGGATAACAGCTGCAGACACAGTATTTTTACAAATCCTGATTCACACCATAAGATGTTGCAGATGCTAACAGTTTTCTTTTAAGCAGGTTATCTTACAATAAAATATTTGCAGAACCCCTCAAGCACCTCTTCAAAACTCTAGGGCTCTCCGAAACATGGAGTAAAAACTTGGCGTGAGGTCAGGGTTCACGCTCTTGATTTAAGCGGTAGGGATGCTGCCAACCAGCTCCGTAACCTTGGGCAAGTCACTTGACTTTTGTCTGGGTTGTTTTTTCTTCTGCAAATTGAGGAGGCTGAACTAGACAGGAACTTCTCAATATTTAGTGTGCACCGCCCCAAGTATGCAGTGGCCAGAGCAATGGTGTGGGTTCCTGTTTAAAAATGCAGGTTTCTGGTCTAACTCAGGAAGTCTGGGATCAGGCCCTGGAGTCTGCATTTCAAATAAGCACCAAGATGATTTTGATGCCGGTGATTCACCATAATTTGAGAAACACAGAGCAAACAGTCTTTTAGTTCCCTTCTGGTTCTGGCGTGTCTGATTCAAGTGGCATTGGTGAAGTCGCAGGGCTGGAGCATGGGGAGAGTGAAAGTGGAGGCAGAAATCACTCCACAGGAAAAATGTTGATGGAAAGTATCTTGAAAAGCCTATTGTATCAATATTCATCCCTTTTGAGACCCCCCACGACTCTGGTTCAGAGAGGCTTGGATTCCTGTCGTTAGTCTCTGAGCTCTTTGCAAAGCTGTGGACTCTTTATTCTCCACTAGCCTGCCGAAGAAAAGAAAGCACTCCCAAACTTTCACACCCCATGCCTCAGATTTGAATACACCGGAAATAAAATGCAACGTGCAAATGCCTCCCTGTCCTTCTGCTCCACAGTTTCTCCATGGGTCGCTTGGAGAAGGAGGATTTGGCCAGCCTGGGATCTAGTCCTCAAAACCAGATTATACCCAGCCTACTCCCCCAGCATGCGGGACAGAATCCTCTCAGTTTCACAGTTGAGACTCCAGTTCAGTGTGGCCATAGCGCCCTCTTGCGACGGAGAATGGGACTCCACCTGGCGAGGAGATCAAAACGCCGAAGGCGGGGCGGAAACATCCCACAAAAATCCAAAACTCTTCCTTGATCCGAAAAGAGGCAAGAGATGGAACGAAAAAAAGATACCACCAGACGAACACTCTTCATTGTCAATACTTTACCTTTCCTTTCGGCCATCTAAAACCATTCCTCCCACATATCCTTGCCCTCTATTAATAACTTTTTCATAATGCCTTGCAGCTTACACGGTGTTTTCACAAACATCATTTCATGGGATTCATTCTCATTTCCTTTTCACTTCACCCCTCTTCCCCTTCCAGAATGAAAAAGGAAAAACTGAAAAATAGCAACCTATGTAAATGCCATTCTTGTTTTTTGTATTAGCATAGACCCGACCACACCCTTATTCTTGGGTTGCATGACCTTGGAGCTGAGGTCATGACCTTGACCCCTGTAGGGCTCCATTAACTTTGTTCTGTTCTGTGGTTACAAATAGAACCTTAAACTTGCCAGGCTCGTTCACTAAGAGAAGAGAGAATGAAGCGTATGATCAAAGCAGTACGGGCCTGGATGACAATTGTTTTTTTGTTCCATCAACTTTAAAAAAATTGATCAAATTATAATAAGAATAGAAAAATGCACAAATCATAAATGTTTTGTTCAATTAACTTTGGAATTGAGCACACCCGTGCTCCAGATCAAGCATCCAGATCAAGAAACAGAATATTATCAGCACCCCTAATGTCCCCTAGTGCCCCCTTTCCAGTCACAACTTACCCCCAAGGTCACCACTACTCTGACTTTTAACACCAGATTATTTTTGTCGGCTTTTGAATTTCATATAAATAGAATCCAACAATATGGATTTCTGTATGTGATTTTTGCTGAACTTAATCTGTGAAATTAATCTGTGTTGTTGCATATGGTTCATTCTCATTGCTATAATATGCCATTGTAGAAGCATACCACGATGTATCCATTTTTTTAATGGTAGACATTTGGGATGTTTCCAGTTTAGGGCTATTATGAGAAGGCTCCTATGAATATTCTTGTACACAGCTTTTGGGAATGTACGCATTCCGGTTGGCCTAATAACTAGGAGTGGAATTGCTGGGTCATAAGATTGCTTCGATTGATAATGACAGACTTCCAAAGTGTTGTATTAATTTACATTCTCATCAGCAATGTGTGGGAGATTTGTTATATATTGTCTTTCATTTTAGTCACTGTAGCATTTACATTTCCTTGATAACCAATGAAGTTGAGCACCTTTTCATGAACTTATCAGCCATTTGGTTTGAATATCTTCTTTTGTCAAGCGCCTATTCAAGGCTTTAAGGCAAACAATTTAAAGCCTACATTAACCCACCAGGAATGATAAGAGCCTTGTTCAGTATTAAATTTAATCCCAAATAAGTATGTTCTATTCATGCTCTACAGTGAGAGATTTTCACTATACTGGTGCGTTATTTACATGACATCATTTGGTTAATACAACAAGCACTCTGAAAAGTAGGAGGTGTATACTATGCTTGTTTTATAGAGAAGTAGGCAGTCTTGGGGAGATTGTGACATGCTCAAAATAAGCGGCAGAACCAAGATCCTCAATCAAGCTTTTGCTGTTTCTTGGTCAAGTGCTCACTCCATTACAGTGGTTCTCAAACACATTTAATCTCTCTGCCTTTTATAACAAATATTTTGTATCATTCGCCTTTTACTACAATGAAATTAAATCTGTAGATAATTTCGAAAGATAACATTTTGCCCCTACAGCATAAAGGAGAATTAAAAGAATAGTGATTTATAAGAAATAATTGCTGTAACTACAAATAAACTAAACTAATAATAATATAATTACAAATAAAATAATAATAAATGCTTGAGCACCATTATACTAGAACATATAATGAAATAATAGATGCTTTTCCTTAAAAGTGGACTCACAATAAATTCGAACAGCCACAAATACAAATACAAACACAAGTGGTTGTGCTGACAACTCCATTTCCACCCCTGACATCATTTTCCAAGTTTTTGAATAAATTTAAGTGAAATTCTGAACAAAACAAAGCACAATCATCTCTTAACTTACATAGTAGTTGTATTCTTGAGAAAGTCACTGTATTTTTAGACCAAATAAAAAATATTTTGTGCTTATATACAAAAAGGACTTTGATTTTAGGCTCAGATAATTATGGACAGTTTTTCACCTACATGAGTATCTGAGAGTACATTCAAAAGTTGGACAGGATGCCGACAATGCGTTTTGGGGATTCTCATGTTGATTGCAAGACAACTTGGCAGGCTTGGCCCATGTCCTCTAAATAGCAATAGTGTTCCCCAATCATTGTGACAACCCAAAACTCCTTGGGGCAGTACCTTTCCTACTGAGAACGCTACATACTCTGTACAGCAAAATCCTTGCTGTTCAGAAATGTGGAATGAGATCAAAAAGCTGGGGTTTGGACTGGGAAAAACCCGAGTTCGGCAGTCAGCCAAACTTCCCCTATGAGACCCTGAGCCTCAACTTCTCCTCTGCATCCCATAGCAGCAGTAGCAGTTAGTATGTCTCCCTGCACCGTGGCAGGCTATATGGAGAGAGCCTCTGTCCTTCACGTTTGTTGCTCAGTCTTCCTGTCTACCCCCAACCCCGCCCTGCCCCCTGCTGGCAGCACTTTGCAAGGTTGACCAGTTACTCCTGCACAAAGTGCTTTTGTCTTCCCAGTCCCTGTTGATAAGTGTGTTCAGCAGTAGACAGCATGGAAGATATTCCCATGAACTGTCAGAAAAGAAGTATAAAAACATATCTATTGTCTCTGCCGAAAATTTCCCTTAAGGCCTTAGCTATTGAAAAAATACACTATTTGACATGTTCCTAAGTCTGAATGAGTTCCTTTATCATGGCCAAAATCTTGATAGATATAATATCTTCCCGCTGGGATTCCAACTGAAGTCCTTGCCAACATGTGTCTTTGAAATTGGTGATAATTGACTGCTCAAAAAATAGAAGTCATATTAGTGAGTGATATCACAGTGGATCTAAAAGTATTAATAGAGCTTACATAGAAGGCACAGGGGCATAGAATATGAACACATAAGAACTACACTGATGTATAGTTTAAAACATTATTAACATAAACTTATGCAAATCTAAAATTAACATGTGTCAAAGATTTTGTTCAACTCTTAATTAATGAATGAAGGAACCCATAAAATGTTAAAAGCATTCAAATGAGAATTTGACACACTGGACAATATCTTTCCAGTTCTAAGAACAGAAACCATTTGCATTACTAGAAGGACAAGAAGTATTTATTGCTATCAATTTTCTACAACTTAATTTTTACCACTATAAGTCGTAAAATAACTTGGTATTAGTTTTTTTATTGCTGATGTAACAAATTACCACAAACCTGGTAGCTTAAAACAACACACGTTTATCATTTTACAGTTTCATTAGAGTACCTTATAGTTAGTTGGAAGTCAGAAGTCCAAAATGGGTCTCACTTGGCTAAAATCAAGGTGTCGTCAAGGCTGTGTTCCCTCTGGAGGCTCCAGGGGAGAATCATTCCTTTGCTTTTTCCACCTTCTAGAGGCCACCTCCATTCTTGGGCTCATGGTCCCCTTCCTTCATCTTCAAAGCTAGTAATGGTCATCTGAGTCATTTTTACTCCGCATCACCCTGGCTTCTCTGATTTCATTGTCACATCTTCTCTGACTCTCACTCTCCTGCCTCCCTCTTTCACTTATGAGGATCCTCGGGATTATATTAGGCCCGCCTGGATAATCCAGGATAATCTCCCCTAATTATTCATTAAAGGGGCAAATTCCTACAGAACTAGATAATCCCTGAAGAGTCCAGGACTACACCCTGCAATCCACCTGCAGGACACCCACAAATCTCTTTTGCCCTTTTCCAAGGCTCATAACAAGGGTGACGGTGCAAAACACAAGATCAGGCAACCCTGGGACCACAGTTCCATAGCAGGGAAGCAGCTGCTGCCTTAATCGGGTCATGGTCACGACCCCTGGCCAACCATCTTGGCTTGTTTCCCTTGGCTTCTGCCAGCATTCAAATTTTCCAGTCCTGGTTACTGATTGATCAAACTCCCTTTCTTCTACCCTGGAGGGATGAAAACAGAGCAGAAACATTTAGACCATAAACTGGGAAAAAGTTAGGAGACAAATATTGAAAAGAGGCGTACAGGTAGGGCACAGACAAAGCCAAAGCTCAAACATTACGATTGTGGGTCGACCTGGGCAGGGAGTGGGGGCAAAAGAGAGTGAGCTGGAGATTTCTCTCAACATTCTCCTTTTCCTCCCACCCATTTGGCTTTCATGGAATAAGGGGGAGCCAAGAGTTCCCCC
Organism: Pteropus medius; assembly: GCF_902729225.1. Taxonomy (NCBI): domain Eukaryota; kingdom Metazoa; phylum Chordata; class Mammalia; order Chiroptera; family Pteropodidae; genus Pteropus; species Pteropus medius. The sequence goes on along the minus strand of NW_024356249.1, from coordinate 10,020,416 downwards.
TACTGCAAGTCCAAGATGGCTTCATGCTAGGAAAGAAATGGCCACGGAGAAACGGTAAGTAACTGGCCACAAGATCGATCCAACAATTTTCAAATCACTCCTTCTCAAAGCCCTGTTTAACAGTGAATTTTCGCATTATGTATCTCATCTCTCCTAAGCAAATCCTCTTGAATAAATGGCAATTAACCAAGACACAATGAGGAGCTGCCTGACAGAGGCCGGAAGGTCAGTCACTTTAGTCAGAGCCAAAGCGGCTCATTTTTTCCCTGAGCAAACACTGATTGAGTCTCTGCTGAGTGCAAAGCAGCAGGTCAAGCTCTGCTGGAAATACAAGTAAGTCCTGTCTTCAAGAAGCTTTCGGCCAGGAGTGTAGAGGTAAGGGTCCAGGGGCATGTCCAAAAGCAAAGAGAGGGATGAAGAGAATTCTAGAGTTATGGGACAGCAGTAGAGAAAGCACAAAGATGTGGAAAGAGAGGATGTGTTCTTGACTGGGGATCTCAGATAGGAAGAAGTTCGATCTTACTAGTTCAGGCTCAGGATGAACGGAACTTTACCATGGGAGCGAGTCTTGGGTTGTGTCCTTCATTCACTGGGCATTTATTTTGCACTTTTTACCCAGTACCAAGTCAAGCACTGCTAGCACAAATAAAAATGAATAAGAAACAGCTCTACCTTCAATAAGCCACAAGTCTAGAGAGGGGAAAGAGCTATGCAAATTAACCCTTTCAGTACCGTGAGATAAGTGCACATCGAGATGTGTTTAAGTGCTGAGCAAGAGACCCACAAACTGCCCACAGCAATGGGGAGAGGCAGGATGGCCACTTAGAAGGTTTTACAAAGGAGTCTTATAATTATTAACATATTTCCTGGGAAGCAAGTAGAATATAAGAGGAGTTATGGAATGACAAATCGTAGTCCACTCCAAGGGTCTATGCTTATAGACACTAAAGGCACAAAAAGGCATCATGTCCAGTCTGACCGGGTCCTCAATGGCCTAGTTCCCGTTGTATCAAGACAATCAGAGGGCAGATTTAAACCCTGCACAAACTGGCTTCTCTTCTGTTCCGTTCATTTGCCTCCTGCATTAAATGCCTCGGACTGCTTTCTCTCTGCCTTGCAGCTCTGCAATTAGCCCAAGATTTGATTTCTCCCCACTTTTGACCTTGGACTCGCTGTCTGGCTGCAGCTCTTTAAAGTGCTGATTCTATGAAAGGCTCTAGGGTCACATCGACTGCCTCTACCAGTTACTCAGTAACTAACTCACAAACTCTGAGATTCCCAGTCAAGCGAGAAGGAAGAGCTTACGGGCACTCTGTATTCACTCCACTTGGCTAACTTGGCATTGTAAAGAAAGTTTCTCCTTCCAGAGGTGACTTCCAGCTTCTGCAGCCAGCGGAGTCAAAGGTTTTGAGCCTGTAATCACAGTCGTCACCCTCCCCCTGCACTGGCCAAGTCCGCAGTGTCTTCCCTCCACTTTCCCAGCTCCACCAAAAGACCCTGCAGTTTTATGGCGTCCTGCTATGACTGCATATTTTTTTGACTGTCCAGGCCCCATGTTTTTTGGAAAATCATAGAATGATTTCAGTTTCCTATCCTACTGGGAAACTCTGACATGGCTTGTGCCCCTCATATATCCAGAAAGACTCAGCAGGGAATTCACTCCACTGGATTCCTCATGGAATCATTTGGAGTAAAAAAGACCCTAACAGGCATTGGCCCATGGCCACTTTAGCTAAGGAAAGGATAAAGAAACCCTCTTTTACAAAATTCTGCTTCCTGGCTCTGGATTTGACCTGTATGCAAATCTCCAGGAAGGACCGAACATAATGGTGCTATAAACCAGCTTCATGCTGAAGGCGTGCCTTACAGAAATGGTGGCCTGAGGGTATGGCAGAAAGGTAGGCTGGCTAACTGCCTATACCTATTCACCAGTCTGGCCAAGCCCAGAACCTGGCTGGGTCCTGTCCACAGCACAGGGGCCCATGGGGACGACCATAGCTGTGTGTACATGACTGTAGAGATAAGTGTCATTTATGTTGGGGGTGGGACTTGCTGTATGCCTCTCTCCAATAACCTGCCAGTTCTAATCCTATTTATAATCCTCCTCTTTTTCTTCATGCCTCACCATTTATCTGCAGGAATTTATTTATGGTTCAAGCCACAAAAGTTTCTAGGTATTGAGCCACCATATCAACCAGGGCCAGCCCAGCAGGCCCAGATATCAACACACCCAGACTTCTGGTTTTGGTAAATATCAATACCAGATATGTTCTATTTGGGATAAGAGGTACAAAAAGGGTTTATCCAAGAGACCCCATGATATCTGGCAACAGAATTTATGAAGCTACCAACATTTTTGTTGCCCACTTTTCATGATAATACTGGCACTTAACTGTTTCAAGATGCCAAAGTAGGTCTGCCCTGAGACCTCAGGTGGCAGCCTCTCCTCGGCTCCCTGCTGCTTGGCAGCACCACGCACAGGCCCCATAGTCAGGCCCACGACCACCTGTTAGAAGAACAGTCTGAAAATACAGATGGGGTCAGACCTGGGGCCACCTCTCTCATACAGTTGTGCAGATTGCTCAGTGCACGAGAGTGAGTGGATAGTCCATCCAGCTCACGTTCTGCTTGTTAAACCATTGGCCCGGGCATGGAGCTACATTTGATGAGTGCAAAGGGAACCTTTTGAAATCACACTGTATGGACCTAGAAAGCCCTGGCCATCCCTCCGAAATTCTAATTCAAAAGACCTAGGGATTTGCATTTTAAATAGTTCCAGTAAAATATAAAATCTTTAATCCTAAAGAGCTGTGTTTTCTCCTCTCTCTTTTTTGCGCTATTATTGTTAGACGTTTTACTTGTAGGTATATTATAAATCCAATAATACATTATCATAATTATTACTGTCAAAGAAGCATGGGGAGAGCAAGTATGTATTCACAGAGTTTGTTACATTAACCTTCTGACTGACCCTCCTGTTTCTCTTCATTTCTTCCTATGGATTCGAGTTAACATCTGGCATCATTTCTTCACTCCCATACAGCTTTGTTCCTACCTGCCTCCTTTGAGCTGTTAGCTTCAAATGTATTACATTTTTATATGTTTTAGGCCCAACAGTATAATTCTATACATGTTATTTTATGCCACTGCTTTTTTAAAAAATGAGATAGAACTCAATACCATAAAATTCACCCTTTGATGACTATTGATGACTAGTGCTTGTTGGCTGTTTGTACATCTTCTGTGGGAAAATGTCTATTTAAATCCTTTGCTCATTTTTAAATTAGGTTATTCATCTTTGTGTTATAGAGCTGTAGTTCTTTAAATATTCTAGATATGTCCTCTATCAGATATATGATTTATGAATATTTTCTCCCATTCTGTGTGTTGTCTTTCCACTTTCTTGATGGTGACCTCTAAAGCATAAAAGTTTCTAATTAAAAAAAATTTTAATTTAGACAATTCCAATTTACCTATTTTTTTCTCTTGTTGTTTGTGCTTTTGGTGTCATATGTAAGAAATCACTGCCTAATCCAATGTCATGAAGATTTACCCCTATGTTTGCCTTTAAGAATTTTATCATTTTAGCTCTTAAATTTAGGTCTTTGATCTGTTTTGAGTTAATTTTTGTATGTGATGTGAGTTTGGGGTCCAACTTTATTCTTTTGCATGTGGATATACAGTTGTGTCAGCACCATTTGTTGAAAAGACTATGGTCTTGGCACTTGCATTCATTCATTTCCCAGGGACTGTATAACAACTTACCACAAACTGAGTGGCTTAAAACCACAGAAATTTTTTTTCTCTCACAGTTCAGAAAGCCAGAAATTCAAAATCAAGGTAACAGCAAGGTTGATTCCTTTTGGAGGCTCTGAGGGAGAGACCACTCCTGTCTCTCTCCTAGCTTCCGGTGGCCACTGGCAATCCTCTGTGTTCTTTGGTGTGTAGATGCATCACTCCAATCTCTGCCTCCATTGTCACATTGCTCTCTCCCTATATATTTGTGCCTCTGTAAGTCCTTTCCTCTTATAAAGATACTAGTTATTGGGTTTAGGTTTCATCCTAATCCAGTATGACCTCATTTTAACTAAGTGCATCCTCAAAAGCCCTATAGTAACTCCTCTTTACCTGCAGGGATACGTTCCAAGACCCCTAGTGGATGACTGAAACCACAGATAACTCCAAACCCTGTATATACTATGTTTCTTGCAGTACTTATATACCTTTTCACTTAAGGGAAGCACTTCTCTTTGGCATATCCGAAATGCCAGCAACACTACCCTTGTGCTTTGAGGCCATTATTAAGTAAAATAAGGATTACTTGAACACAAGCACTGCAATATACCACGATAGTCAATGTGATGACCCAGACAGCTACTAAGTGACTAATGAATGGGTAGCATATACAGTGTGGATATGCTAGATGAAGGGATAATTTATGTCTTGGGCAGGATGGAAAGGGATTATGCAAGATTTCATCTTGTTACTTAGAACTGTGTACAATTTAAAACTCATGAATTCTTTATTTCTGGAATTTTTCACTTAATATTTTCAGACTGTGATTGACTGCAGGTAACTGAAACTGTGGAAAAGCAAAAGTGTGGTTAAGTGGGGGCTACTGTATTTCTAAGTAAGATGACATTCTGAAGTTCCAGGTGGACATACATTTTTGGGGGACACTATTCAACCCAGAGGAGTCCACCTTCTGGTCCCCTAAATTCACATCCATCCTGTGTTCAAAACACACTCCCTTCATCTCAAGAACTCGCAAAATCTAAATCCATTTCAGCATCAACTCTGGTCCCCTAAATTCACATCCATCCTGTGTTCAAAACACACTCCCTTCATCTCAAGAACTCGCAAAATCTAAATCCATTTCAGCATCAACTCTAAGTCACAAATCTCATTTAAATATCGACTTTAAAAATCCCAAATCACATAATCTAAATTATCTAAACAAGTATGGGTGAGACTCTAGGTATGGTCCATTCAGGACAAAATTTCTCTCAGTCCACAAACATGTTAAACCTAGAAAATAAGCTATTTGCTTCCAAAATACGGGAGTCATCTTCCGTGACTCAATGCTTTGTCCTCTGGGTCCTCCAGGGTGACCCCTGTTTCTCTGATCTCTGCCTCCACGGTGCTATCCTTAGGATCTTTTTCCTCCATTTCATCCCATCTGTGTCCCTTTCATTCCAGGCAGTCAGTATTTCTGCTGGTGTGAAAGTCTCAAAAACCTTGTCTGTCTTCTGTGATGTCGAGGAGATCCACACCATTAGACACAATCGTTCTCCTGAAAAACCCATCTCTATGCCTGGCTTCTGCTGAAATGGCTGATTGGATCCATAAATCACATGCCTAATCTCTTTAGCAAATGGCTGTCCAAGCGTCATTGGCGTTCTCTCCAGAAATGTTTTCTCATCTTTTGCAATATGGATAGGCGGAGAGTTTTCCAAATCATTACGTTCTGGTTCCTTGTTGCTTTACAGGTCCTTTTTCAATTCATCTCTCTCTCTCTTTTTTTTTTTTCAGTTCAATTCATCTTGCATTTTACTATAAGCCACAAGGAGAAACCAGGCCATGGCTTGGATGTGTAAATTTGTGCTTTTCGTCAAATTTGGGAACTTTTCAGCCCTTATTTCTTTGAAATTTTTTTGTCTTTTTCTCTCTCCTCTCCTGGTACTATCATTACACATATGTTGGTCTCGCATTTCTCCGAGGCTCTGTTCATTTTTATTCATTCTTTTTTTTTTCTCTTTGTTCTTATGAGCGCATCATCTCTATTGATCTATCTTCAAGTTCATTGATCCTTACTTCTGACAAATCAAATCTATTGTTAAGGCCCTTAAGTAATATTTCATTTTGGTTATTGTACTTTTTGACTCCGGAATTTCCATTCGATTCTTATAGTTTCTGTTTCTTAACTGATGTTCTCTATTTGATGAGACATTGCCATCACAAATCCTTTACATCTTTAGGCATGATTGCTTTTAGTTCTTTGAATTTATTTATAATAAATGCTTCGGAGTTTTTGTCTGCTAAGTGCACCTTCTGGGCCGTTTAAGGCAGTTTCTGTTGTCTACTTTTTTTCCTGTGTATGGGTCACACTTTTCTGGTTCTTTGCATGTCTCATAACTTTTTATGGAAAAGTAGACATTTTAAATAATAGATTGTAGCAACTATGGATGCTGATTTCCCACTCAGGGGGTTGGAACTATTGTTATTTGCTTCATCATTTATTTGTTTAATGACTTGGCTGAACTAATTTTGCAAAGTCTATTTCTCCTCTGGCATGCAGCCTCTGATGTCCCTGCTCAGATATTTTTTTCCTGTTTTTATCTTCTAGCCTGGCTACCTCGGGGGTCTCCCTGGGTTGGCATAAGCTACTTATCGGTCCAAGGTTGTATTTAAGTCCCCTTAGCCAGTTATATTTTTACTCTTTGTTGTTGGATACATGTTTGGCTTGGAAGGCTGCTATTGCAGTTCAGGGAGTTTGCTTTTTTGCCCCATGTTCATCCAGGACCTAGCAGCTTGAATGTTCCCTCTCCGCTCACTCCTAATAGGGTACAGCCTCAGGCAAGCCCACAGTTATCCCAACTGTCACAGATGAGTGTGGCCTTTCGTTTTAAACTTGATTTTCTAGGAGCTTCCCTTGGTCAGCTTATTGTTCAATAGCTTATTGTTCAGTCAGTGTTTGGTCAGAGGTTGTATTTAAGCTTCTTGTTCCATAAAGGGCCCTATGTCAACAAGCCTGTGTGTGGCTTGGGGACTATTTTCAAGTCTGCTCATGCTCTGTTCAGATTGCCCTTGAGCAGGTACAGCCAGACACGTGCGCGCAGCCTTCTGATCCTTAGAGTTAAATGGGCTTCCGGGAAGGCTCTTCTTGGCGTTCTCTTTCTCTGGTTCCCTGTTACATTTCTAGCTGCTCTGCCATTTTGCTTGTGTCATGCAGCTACCAGCCTCTTCTTACTTGTTCTACATGAAGATGTCTTTTGTTTTCCACACATCTTTAGCCAGAGTTCTCCAGGCTCTATTTCGATAAAGTCAATGTCTCAAGCAGAGGTCTACAGGTCTTCGTCCTTAATGTGTACAAGTGTTTGTGTGGAAATGTTTTCCTTTCTCGTGAGGATTTTCCTTTTTCTCTGAGCAGAACTCCTGTACCACTCCATCAGAACTGGAGGTGGTCCTGCTTTTCTTGGAGTGATACCTTGCTCTGTGAATGGGTGAGGGTAGGGGATGGAAGCTCCTGATCTTCTGTGCTTGTTCCTCCCACAGTAGAACCTCCACTCTACGAAGTGGCTTGAGGGGAAGGCGAAGTGGTGGGGCTATGGTGTTCTCAGTCTGCCATGCCTAGAGTAGAGTTTCTGCAACAGAGGACTAGGAGGATGAGAAGCCCTGACAGTCTGCCTCTCCCAGGGTGAAACTGTAGCCACAGACTGTGAACTGTGAGGAATCTTCTTGTTGAGAATAGAGTCCTCAGGTAGAACTTCCATAATAAGGAGTCGGGGGAGAAGGGCTCAGGGAATAAAGGGTCATGGCTCAAATGCCGTAGATTCTTCTTGTTCTTCCTAAGATTTAGGTTTTTTTGTATAATATTTCTCCATTTGCTCTATGCCCTTAGAACAATATCCAGGGATTTTAAATGAATGCGTTGCATTTTGTTTTCATAATTTTTACCAGTTAAGTTGTTGTTTTGCTCAGGAGAAGGTGCACCTAACTCCTTACTCTGGCATCCTGGAAGTTCCAACCTCTTTGTACCATATTTAGAACACTTCCCGTCAGGGTAAGAGCTCAACAAATGATAACTGTGTTATATTTTTGGTTCTCCTGTTTATCCTTTAGGATTCAGTGATTTCCATTTCCTCACTGAAGCCTTCCTTAGGGTGCACAGCCCGTGACAGCCAGCCTGCCTCTGAAGCCGGTAGCATTTATTATGTGCTTCTTTGTCCAGTTACTTACCTTCTGTTCATGGGTGCTGCCTTCTTGGCTGGGCCTTGAGATGCTCTTCCACTTTTTAATATTCCCAACACATCTGATGCTCAGTTAATATTTGTTAAATGATGTGAAACACAGCTCAGTATTAGTTTGTACCTGACAACTATTTAAATAATCCCATCGATACATTCACTTACTAGGTTATTTTTTTTAAAAAATAACAGTTTATCACAATTCACATACCATACAATTCACCTGTTTAATGTATCCAAGTCAATGGTTTTTAGTTTATTTACAGAGTTTCAAAACTATCATCACAATTTTAGAACATTTTCATCACCCCCATTAGTAGTCATTCCCCATTTCCCCCCATTTCTTGACAAATCTACTTTCTACCTCCATGGATTTGCCTATTCTAGACATTTATACAAATGGAATCATACAATATGCGATCCTTTGTGACTGACTTCTTTCACTTAGCACACTTAGCACACTGTTTTCAAGGTCCATCCAAGTTATAGTGTGTTTCAGTACTTCATTTCTTTTTATTGCTGAATAATATTTCACTATATGGATATACTACATTTTGTTTATTCATTAATCAGTTGATGGACATTTGTGTTGTTTCTACTTTTTGGCTATTATGAATACTGCTGCGATGAACATTCATGCACAAGAGTTTGAGTGGACATGTTTTAATTTCTCTTGGACATATGCCTAGGAGTGAAATTGCTGGATCATATGATAACTCTATGTTCAACCTTTTGAGGGACTACTAGACTGTTTTCCAAAGCAACTGCACCATTTTACATTGCCATCAGGAGCATGTGAGCGTTCCGATTTCTCTACATCTGCAGCAACACTTATTTGTCTTTTGGATACAGCCAACCTAGTGAGTGTGAAGTGGTATCTCCTTGTGGTTTTGATTTACATTTCTCTGATGGCTAGTGATGTTGAGCATCTTTTCATGTGCTTATTGGCCATTTGTATGTTTCCTTTAGAGAAATGTCTATTCAAATACTTTGCCCATTTTTAAATTGGGCTATTTATCTTTTTACTTATTTGTAAAAGTATTTTATATATTCTAGATACAAGTCCCTTATCACATATATGATTTGCAAAAAAATTCTGTTCCATTCTGTGGGTTATCCTTCTACTTTCTTGATGTTGTCCTTTGATACATGTAAGTTTTTAATTTTGATAATATCCAATTTATCTATTTTTTCTTTTTGTTGCTTGTGGCTATTGTTTATCCTTAAAAATATGGACATAAAGATTGTATAGAGAAAGAAAAATGCTTTTGGTGAATGTGCTAATTTGTTGACACATGACATTTACCCAATTCAAATAAATTTTAGCAGAAAATAAATTTATTGGTCATGAGAGGTTGAACAACTAAAGCATAGGAAGGCCAAGGTCATAGATGAACCTCAGAGAGGGCTAGATCCAAAATCTCTAATAGTACCAGGGCTCTCCCTCCAGCTCTCCTGTTATTTCCTTTAGTTACATGGCCAGAAACACCATCCCTAGCAGCTCTCAAGTTTTAAATCTTGCAATTCTGACGGTAGGAAAGGGCTGCTCACAAGGTTGATGTGTCTACACTCCTAATAGGAGCAAATCTACTGCTTGCCCCAAGCTCCTTACAGCACACGCCACCCCCACTTGCTAGCCACACACCTTATATGAAAAGCTATTTTCTGGAAAGATATTTAGGATTTAACAGTGGTCACTAGGAGTAAGGGTGAAGGAGAGAGACTGTTACTTTTTATTATGAACATGAATTACTTTTTAAAAAATGTAAAACAAAATGAACCTTTAATGTTTAGAAGGGAAAAAAAGTGTGTATAGGAGAAAAGATGAGAAAGAAAACCTGCAAATGCTAGAAGGTGTTGGATGCATTAAGAAGATGGAGTCTTGTTTGATTGTTTTCTTTCTTCGATTCTCCAATTCTTAATTTTTGGTAATTATATGATTTTATACCAAAGATAATCTTAAAAACAAAACAAAACAAAACAGAACAGAACCACAGAAAAGCTGAAAAAAGCCCTTCAGAGGTGCTTTAGTAAAGCAAAAATTAATTTAATTTATTAAAAATACATGATCACCTCCCAAATTAATTATTTAGGGGGGAAGTCTGAATTTCCATATTTCAGTTTTGCATAAAGCAGAGCTGACCCAGAATCACTCTGCCGTGTCGGTGCTGGCGGTCGTGACTATTGCTGGAAAATGTGTGAGTCAGAGAACTGAGCAAAGAACCTTTTCCGTAGCCTGTGTTAGCTCAGGTCTGGTTCTGAGGTAATAAACTGGGAAACAGTGATGAGGTTTGAGAAGCCTAGAGGCGATGATAAAGCTCCTTCACTCTAAGAGAAGTGGGGTTAGGAACAAAGTCGGTTTGGCTGCTCCAGTTTGGCTGCTGGGCAAGGTCCACCTGGATCCACCCAGCTGCAAGAATCTACGGAACCACAGACACAGCTGCAGGGACGACCTTGGAATGTGCCTCACTGGTTAGCAGATTTCCTTCATCCTCGGCTCTAGCCTTCCTCTTTCTTTCTTTCTTTCTTTCTCTTCAGTAATCTCTCTTTTTATATGGTTCCCATAAGTCTCTCAATCATTAATTATTAATGAGGTTTAATCACTAATCTCTACATTGGGACCTACCAGAGGGTTCTGGTACTTCTCTCTCCCGAGGGCTTGTCATGGCTTTTGCTGCATCGTCCATCGAATCAAATTTAGAGAGTAGAAAGGGCAAGATGACTGGACAGATGACTAAAGTGACCACATCACTAACCAGAGAGCTTAGGTGCGAACCCAGCAGAGCCAGGCAAGATGAATCAGGGGCAGGAGGAGAGAGACTCTTTCCCTTCTCTCCAGCTCCAAGACTTAAGCTCCGGCTTTGGCAGTGGAAAAGGACAGTGGATGGGGTGGTATTGGTTTTTCAGTGGAACTTCCTGTTATTTTAGAATTCCAAACTTAAGAGGGACTTTGACCTTCCTTGTACTTGTTTATTTGCATCATTACTTTAGGTTGGCCACCATATTTTACACATCAGTGCAAATTCCTTCATAGTTTGCCTTTGCTTCATGCGAACACCAGTACAGGCTAGCAAAAACCAGAGCATCTGATCACTGAAGGTCGTTCCAGAGCTGGGTCTGACCCTTCTAACTCTTCTCCTCAAAGAATCAAGCAGACTTCCAAGTTGAAGGAACTGGGCCAGTTCCAGATCACAGGGACATGCTTAACCTTGTTGTGGGGAGTCAGGTGGGATAAGGTGAGTGGCAGAGAGCACTAGTCTGGGATCAAAATTCAGAGTGGGCAAAACTGCTGGGGTAGAAAGTTGCCCTTTTGTGACATAGATCTGGAAGCTCCAGAGACTCAACCAGTCTCTTGGTATTAATTCAAGTTTGGTTTTACTTCTTGGAATTGTGGTCCCTTTTTTTAGTCCTGTTTAAAACTCAGGAGGACTAAGGGTTGGAGAGTGGGAGACTCTATAAGGAACATAGGAATGGTGTGTCGGAGGGGTGCAGGGCAGACAAATTGAGGAGTTCTCAGAGAGTGCCAGGATCCATATCCCAGCATCAGGCAGTGTAGCCCAAACAGAGCCAGGGGCTACTGAGGCTGAGCCAGGATTTAAGAAAGAAGAGAGAAGATCCCAGAAACAACAAAATAACCTTTGAAATGCAGGGAGGCTGGCCAATGCAATGTCAGATTTTGTTCTGAGTATGAAAATTGCAGGTCTGATTATGCATAGAATGTTACTGCTAGTGCAAGGGAAGGTCTGATTGGCAGACTGTTCTCCAAAATCCTGACCTCACTAGTACCCAACTTCCTCTTGATAACTGGAGGAACACAAAAGGTCCTTCCTTAAGGACAAAAATATCTCCCATAATAGGTCTGATGCTCTTCCTTTAATGGGAGTGTTTCTGCCAAACTGGATCCAATTAAATACGAATTCATATTCACAGTGGCAGGGGGATGGGTAAGAATTAAACCTTAGCAGCTGTCATCACGTTAGCATGAATTACTTTAGGAACAAAGAAATGTTTCTAAGAGATTAAGATACATAATGGGATGGTGTGGGGTTTCATTGTTGTTAGTGGTGACGATTGTTGATTGTTTTGCTTTTGTGTGTGTGTGTAATGAGGAGGGGACAGCAGAGCTGAGTAAGGTAGGAGGCAGTCTGACGTATCATAGTCCCTGTTCTCAAAAGCTACATAACTGAGGCTCCAGTAAGATAAGAGAAACCATTGACATCCTAGTGCCTCAAAGTAGTCGGTGAAAATGAAAGGAAGAGCCAGGATACATTAGAAAGTGTAGTCATACAGAAGGGGTTCATGAGGGGTGAGAGATCCCATTCACCTCCGCACTGGGCAGAGAGTACTTGCTTGAGGAAAAGGTTGTAAAGAGAAGATTGAACTCAGCATGAAAAATTTGGGGGCCAGTCTCTGCTAAGTAGGGCCTACTACCTGGCCTGCCAAGACCTACACAGGACATGTCTCCAGGAAAACGCCAGGTTCCACTTCCTTTCTGTTCCAAGAACCCATCTGACATCTGTGGTCCCACAGGCCACAGGATTTCCTGGTCTATTTAGAGGCCAGCACTTTGTGAGTGGTCAGGCACTCACCCTTCATTTAACCATCTAACCACCACCGACCAACCACAGCTGTCAGAGGTGGTCCAGAGGGAGGGGCTTGGAGTCTCTGGGAAATCAGCTATCTTTAGCTCTGTGTCCCCCAATGCATGGCTCTTGGCCAGCAGAAGATAGAGGCTGAATAGGGGCTCTCATCTGCACACCCCAAAATAGCATCTGGGCTTATTAAAATGTGCCAACTTGCTTATAAATTAGTCCCTTAGGGCTCTACAATTCCCGAAGCCATAAATCCTCAGAGCTTTAAAGGCCTTCAGAAAATATCAAGACCAAACTCCTCAGGGAATCTCAATGCCACTATTTTACAAAGGAAGAACCTGAAGTGCAGAGAGATTAAGGGGCTTGTCCAAGTCACACAGCTGTTTAGTGGCAGATTTGGAACTAGAACCCAGGTTTCAACTCCCACTCAATGTTCTTTCCTCTAGAATCTAGCCTCTGCCCCTTTATTATTTTTGGCATATGATAGAAGGATTACATTTGCGGCTCTAGGAAAGCTTCACTCTTGGATTGAATTCTGATTTTCTCCTCTCGAGGCTCATTGAAAGCCATATAAAAAATTTCTCTGCTGGATTTGAGTTGTTTTTTTTTTTTTTTAATGAATTTGAAGGAAAAATAGCAAATCTGGTATCCTAATGAGATAATGAATGTACAAGTACTTTGAAAGAGGGGTACAGCACTCGGTGCTTTCAAATATAAGGTATTATGCTCTTGAAAGAAATGCATAGGCCTTACTGGTGGCTGGGACAGCGGGGGGGCGGGGCAGGCAGGGGCTGGTAGAGATGGTGAAAAATAGACTGTGAGAAGGAGGGTTTTCTCCAGAAAGCTGACTCATTTCTAGGTTGTCCCAAGCACAGAGAGCCAAACTTCTTGGGATTATTTCTCACCTCAGTAAAAAACTGGTGGTGGGTTCTTTCCAGAGTCTGCCGCTTCAAGAAAAGCTGCCCATAGTATAGGGGTGGGTCATCTGCCTCAGAATCGCCCAGGACAACTATGGCTACCCCAGTTAACAGTGGTTAGCTGTTAGCATAACCAGCCTTTGGGATCCAGCTTTTAAAGAGCCCTACTGTGCTTCTCTCTGCTGGAGCTTCTGAAAGGAGGTCATCAGGCAATTATCAGAGGCGAAGAAGTCAATGGCTAAGCTGTAAAAACAGGCTCCTAGATCTGGCTACATCATGGTGATTTTGCATATGGGGTGAATTCTTAAGAAAAGGTGGACATTGTTAATTAATGATCACAGCTGTCAAGAAAGTTTCCCAAAGTGTACTGGAACCAACCTCCGAAGGAGGATGAGGCTGAGAGACCAAAACGAGGCTGACAACTCCAGAATTATACAAAAAGCTCATTAAAGGAACTCATGCACAGAAGCGGAGTCTCGGGTGGCAACAAGACAGCGAATCTCCACGCAGAAATGGGGGCTTGGTATGTATAGCCTCCAAGACCACAGGCGACTTGTAGCCAAGAAGCACGTGCTTGTTAAGAGCTGTATATTCCAAAGCAGTAAACAATTTAATGCGCCTACTTATCTATGTAAGAATATACCTTTCAGGTGATGTGGGCCCACCCTTGCCAGGATGAATCGTTGGTCACTGAGAGTAACTTGCTTCTTAAGATGGCCTTCGTCATGTCAAGCAACAGAAATCATTTTACCTAACAACAGCACATGACTGGGTGGAATGGTGTGCCAGTCAGTACTTGTCTTAGTCTGTTTAGCTGTTTTAACAAAATACCACAGACTGGGTAGCTTAAAAACAACAGAAAATTAGTTCCTACACGAGAAGCAGAGATCAAGGCGCCCAGCAGATTCGGCATCTGGTGAGAATCTGTTTCCTGGTTCATAAACAACCATCTTTTCCCTGTGTCCTCAAATGGTGGAAGGGGCTAGGGAGCTCTCTGAGGTCTCTGTTATAGGGACATTAATTCCATTCATGAGGTCTCCACCCTCATGACCTCCCAAAGGCCTCACCTCCAAATACCATCACTTTGGGCATTACGTTTTGACATATGAATTTGGGGGACACAAATATTCAGTCTATAGTAATACTTTTTCAGTTGCAAGGTGACTGAAAACCATTTCAATCTGACTCAAGCAAAACAAATCAATTTATTGACTTACATAACTGAAAAGTCTAAGGACAGGGCTAATTTCAGACCTTTTGGATCTTGGGGTTCTAACGATGTCATCAGGACTTAGTTTCACCCTTTCTCTCAGTTATGCCTCCCCTCCGTGTCACCTTCGACTGTGTCATGGCCCTCAGCAGCAGTTAGTAACCTGTAATGCTAGAGGTCCCCTCTGAAGAGAGAGGGAATCTCAGTAATTTTCCTCTTTCCCACCAAATTCCAGGATTCATTCTGATCAGACCAACTTGGATCACGTGTCCATCCCTGTGTTCTAATTAGCCAGGACAGTCATATGCTCCAACTCTAGGGCCCAAGAGTAGATGTCTCCCTTATACCTTTAGCCTGAGAGGGAAGGTCGGGTGTTTTCCCAAAGGAAATCTAGAATGCTGGTACTAGCAGGGGGAATGGATGCTGGGTCTGGAAAATAAACAGGGATTCAGTTCTATTCATTTTAACATTTGAAACTGTTTCTTTTCAAAATCAGAGTGACCAAATTTCAAACTCTTGAGATTCTGTCTAAGCTCTATTATCCTGTGACTTCTGGATGACTAGAATGGAGGATACACAGAATGCATGTTTTCATAAATGGATGACCTCTATGGTATGAAGTGTAGAGATTGGGCTGAGTATCCCTCTGAGGAATACCAGCATTTAGTAAGTGATTCAACACCTTATTCTAAAATGAGGTTAGATTATAGTTAAATTAGAGAGGAATGGGAAGTTCAGGCAAGCTGATAAGGGTGAGAAATAAGGAAAGAGAAGCATTATGGAGCCCCTCGAATGACACAAAAATGGACAGTGCTCTACCCCTGCATGGTGTAAAGCTGCTCCTCATAGGAAATGTTCCCAACATCCTTGTTTGTGGTCAATAGCTCCAGTCCCAACTCCACAGAATCATGCTTCCCCTGAGGTCACCACCGGATTGACCAGTTACGGCCTTGACCAGACAGTCTTCTAACAAAGGCCAACCTTCCTCTGGATTCATGGCTTTAGTTCCCCTGATCCCCTCTTCTGTGTCTGCAGCTGCTGTTCTGACCTCTCTCATGTGCTCTAAGGCCACGTGTCCTACAAACAGAACATCTCCATGCACCCAGGGCTCCAGGTTCTAAACTTTATTTGTTTCCCACGCATACAATCTGAACTCTTGAGCCTGTCTTTCAAAACCCTCAACAAGCAGCCCCCAAAGTATTTCTTGCTCCTCCCCAACACAATCTGTTCTGGTTCTCGAGGTCCCACTATTTCTTTGGCTCTTCCTCCTTCCAAAAGACACACACAATCTCTCATCTCTTTACCTTTGCCCACGATGCTCCTCCCTGCTGCCTCACCGAGTTCTACATGTTATCTCTCCTCCACCTGCTGTGATCTAAAAGGATGACATTGTCCAGCTGAGCACAACTGGAATTTTTCACGGGATTCTCAGTGCCTTGACTTTTCGAGTAAATACAAATGAACCTGGAACTTCGCCACTCACATATTGGTTTGTAGTCTTTCTGCTTAAGAAAGTACTCCAAAATCTTCCAGGGTCTGTTTACCAAGTCACGTGTTCATCGGGATCATCTTTTTATCATTCCTACATGTTAAATTTTTTTAGACTCCTCTATAATGTGTTCCCATCCTCTGGACCTTACCTCTCACTAGTCTTATGTGCACTAACAACGTGCCCCTACTTACTTTGAATCATTCTTCACTGACTTCTCATTGGCTGTATCACTCTAGCAGCATAAACTCTTTCTACCTCTCTGTGTGTCCTGCTCTTCCTTAGTAAGGAATAGTTCTAGCACCGAGACTATAATCTTAAATGCTTTCTAGGGTGGTAATGCAATGCTTGAAGCTAGCTGAATATATAATTAAGAGTGGTGGAGACTGTAGCTAATTGGAGAGGGTAAGTCAAGGTTAAAAGCATTCAAATTCAAAAATTTTAAGACACTGTGGGACAGAGAAAACTCACATATTGTCCGAAGAGGCTAGTGTGCAAACCACTGCTTAGGCTTGTGTTGAAGGTTTTCTGTTTTGCAGGACCTCTCACCTGGTGGAGTTAGAAGGTATTATTCAAAACTCTTGTAGAAAATGACAGTAATTAGAAATGAAGACTGAGGAGGAGGCATATGCAAATATTAGAATATCATTTCTTTACCATTTTTCATTAGCAATGCATTCTGTAATCATAAGTGAGCTGTATGAAAACTTCAGTTCAACCTGGAAATCCTGAATATTTAATATTAGCTTCCTTTCCCTTCTTCAGAATCAGACTCTGGATCCTGCATGGACTCAGCTCCAAGTATCTACTTCAAACACTTTTTTTCGTTAAGAGGCAGTCAAGTTCAGTTGTCATGAGCACAGATTAAGAGCTAGTCTATCTGGATTTAAACCTAGACTCTACAGCTTCCTGGTTGTGTCTGCCTGAATGACCTTGGACATGCTAGGCAACCTCTCTTGGCTTCAGTTTCCTCATTTGTGAAGTATGAATTATAGTACCTACCTCATGTCATCACTGAAAGGATTAAATGAATTAATACATATAAAGTATAGGGTGTGTGAGAAGCCTAGAAACATAGGCTGAAGTTGTTAAACAGTATGCTAGCTTTTAAAGTAATATCATCAGTATTTTCTTTTTCAACACTTGGACAACCCCCAATTTAAACTCCCAATTTATTGTAAAAGTACAATAAATACACTAAAGAACGTCTGAAAAGTATGGAAGCATAGGAATAATTATATAATTTTTATATATTTAAAAAATTATATATACATTTATCTATAAAACTATATGTGAAATAAACTTTTTCCACATTAACATATGTATCTATTGCTTCAAATTTAGAGACCTTTCACTGAAAAGATGTCTTGTGATTAAAAACAAACCAAAACATATTATTTGAAATGCTAAATAGCATATGATTTAAAAAACAGTTTATCCTGTTTCCTAACTTTTTAGACACCCTGTACTTAGAACAGTACTTAGTGACTGGCGCTAAGAAAGCGCTGTTACAAAGATCATTTTCCTTCGACTAGTTAAGTCCCACTACCTTTGCAAGAAGGATCCCCTTCTCAGGCTGAACCATTGTCTGGTCCAAAATTGTCACTTTGGAAACTCTTAAAGTAGCATGTCTCCACAGAGTTTGGCCTGTCTATACTCTTCCTTGCTGTTCCTGGAGGGTAAAGGGATATGTGTAGAAAAAATATTATAGACACAGCTAAAAAGCGTTAAGTGAACAAGTGATACTAGAACCATTGATTTTATAAATAACCAATAAGCTAATTGTAGCAGATACACAGAGGCCCGAAATTAATGCTGACCAGTTTTTTTTTCCAATAATTTACTGTATTTATTTTTTGCGTAGATGATATATACACGTGGTTCACAGTCAAAAGATGCAAATGGATATGCAATGAAAACTCTCCCTTCCTCCTGTTTTCTTCCTGGGGGAGGAGAATTTGAACCATTACTTGTGTCTCCTTCCGGAGACAGTCTATGCACATCCAGGTCCAAAGTCCTATGTTCCAAATCCTTGGGGACAGATGGGTTTCAGAATCCAGAACTTTTCAGCTTTTAGGCTGTAATAAAATGTGTATAGTATATATTCTATAACACCCCAGACTCTGTCTAGGATGACCAGACATCCCAGTTTGTCCTAGACTGCCCTGTTTACAGCACTTTAAGTCCTATGTCCCGGGAACCCCCTCAGTCCCAGGCTAACAAGGCCAATCTGACCTTATTTTATTTTAAGCATGTTTTTATGAATGGCTTCTTTGCCTTTGTTGTTTATTAAAATCCATTCAGGTTTGTTATAAGATTAATTTATTCTTCTTTTCTTTTGCTTTTCAGAATCAATCTCTCTTTCAAACCACTAAGCAAAACATACTCGAACAAATATAACAAATTCCACATCAAAGTGGACATTCAGTCTTAGCTCTTACTAAGAATTAACACACAAATAGTACATAAATAAAATAAGCAGAATTATCAGAGGACGGTTCAAAAGACAATTACAGAATTCCTTCCCTTGTTCTTTAAAAACATCAACTATTCCTCATGATGTTGTCTAGGTCTCCGGAAAACATTAACTATCAGACTTATTTCTGTGAAGAATACTTGTTTGGGTATGTACATGCACGTGTCCAGAGAAAACTCTAGGAGGACTTACAGATGATTTTTCTTTTCTTTTTTTTTTATTGTTCGTATTTTTAAAATAATGAATGTGTTCTAATTGTATAGTAGTTGGGAAGTACTGTTTTTTCTTTTTGAAAAGGCGCTGGTATATTGTTTCCAGAATTACCTCGATCCTTTTCAAATTTATTTTCTGTCTCTATTGATAAAGCAGAGCCCAATTTCTGTTTTGAATCTAAACAATTTTGCTAAGCTTGCATGTAGATTGTGTGCTCCTTAGTTTATGCCTAAGGTTGTATCTTACCTGTACCCCAACACAATGCTGACATATAATGGGTGCCCACAACATGTTTGCTATACTAGGTTTAAACACTCCTATAAGTATAACTTCATTCTAGATATAAGGATCCAAGTTCTTTTCACAGATTTATATAAAAAAATAGTGTAAACCTATTATCACAGGTTTTCACTCATGGTAAATGCCCACAAAAAGTACCATGGAGAACGGCGTCCTATTACAAATATATCAGCTTGAAAAGGTGAATCACAAATCAGTGTGACACAAAATCCATGACTAATAGGGGTTTAAATTGCCAGTGGTAATTTCTACCCTAGTAATCGCTGTCACAAATATGTGGATTTCATAATAGAATGGCTGGTCTACGAAACCTAATTTACATCTAAACTCTCTTTCAAAAAGAGACAAATTCCATTTGTTTTTATGTCATGAAATCTTATCTTTAAAGAACAGATCATATCTGAAAAGCTAAATTCAATATTACTTTAATATTTTTATTTTTTTTATGTTATCCCATTATGAATTTGCCACAGACTCTCCTTGCCTAAAGAACTCATAATAGCCTCCCCCTTGCAAGGGACTACAGGTCCTCTGAGGACCCATCCCCATGACTTTTTGGTCCTAACCAGATAAAATTTAACTTACAGCGTGCCCCATAGGATGAGGTACAGAATATAATCTGTGAAGAAGTGAGATACGTACTAAAGAATTGCATTATTTTACCAATTTATATCAACCAACCAATCCCAAAATTCAACAAGTTCACAGACCCAGAGTCCCTTGCATGAAGGGGAATCCAGGTCCCCTTGGAAGTCATAGCTACCTAGTCAAAAATTTATATGTAAATTGTCTTCTAATTAGTTAATTAAGTTTTCTCTAACAGGAACTGCAGTCATTTTCCTGGATGATGATACCTTGGGAAAGGAGAAATAAACATTTCAGGGAAAACTGGATACTAGTTCTAAACTGATACTAACATCTGAACACCCAAAATGCCACTGTGGTCCACTAGTCAGAACAGAGGTTTGTGTTTGTCAGGTGATCAATGGAGTTCTCCCTCAGGTTTATTTCCCAGTGGGCCCAGTGGGTTCCCACAACCACCCTCTGGTTATTTTCCCAGTTCTGTAATGTATCACTGGCACAGGCATACTCAGCAACTGGCAGAATCCCCACGGTGGTTTCTTAATTCATGGAGTGAGAGCTGTTTTGGTAGGAAAGGCCAAGAGGAAGTCTTTAGAACTGCTTCTACCTAACAGTATAGTAGCCTAAAAGCAATACCAAATTCCTGAATTCGGTGTCACTCTCAAAAACTTGAGCAATGCACTGGTGACGATTCCTAATATGTCCCCATTCAACTTGCTTATTTGGCCTATGAAGACTGGTGGATCTCAGAGAATGAAAGCAATTTAATTTAAACTAAAGCATGTGGTGACTTTCATTGTAGCTGCTCTTCCAGCTGTGGTTTCTTTGCTGAAGGAAATCAGCCACTTCCCTGGCACCTGGCAGACAACTATTGACCTGACAAATGCTTTTTCCTCAGTACCTGTTAGTAAAGGCCATTAGAAGCAGTGCGCTGTCAATCAGAAAGACCAGTATACACCTTCTTTGTACCACCTCAGGGCCCTATCATTTCTCCAGCACTATGTCGTGATCTAGTCTGCAGGACTTTGATCACCTTTTCATTCCACAGAACATAGTGCTGGTCCATTACATGGATGATATCATGTTGATTGGACCGAATGGACGGGAAATGGCAACTGTGTAGACAGATTGGCAATGCTCATTTGTATCATAGAGTTGGAAATAAGTCCCATAAAATTTTAGGAGCCTTCCATCTCGGTAAAATTTCTAGAAGTCCAGTGGTCTGGAGCATTTGAGATAACTCTTTCAAAATACCTGGTCCCTCCTATCTCTGAGAAAGAGGTACAATGCCCAATGAACCTCTACAGATTTTGGAGGTAACATATACCTCATTTGGGAGTGCTATTCTGACACATTTGTTGAGCGACCTGAAAGGCTGCCAATTTTGAGCTGGGCTCAGGTCAGGAAAAGGATCTGAAATAGGTCCAGACCACCATGCAAGTTGCTTTGCTACTTGTCATAAGACCAAGCAAACATGATGATGTTCAAAGTGTCCATGGCAGACAGAAATGTTGTATGAAGACTTTGGCAGACCCCTATGGGTGAGTCACAGCATAGACCTTTGGAATTTGGGAGCAAAGCTGTGCTAGCCTCTTCAGATAACTACTCTCGCTTGGTGAAACAGCTCTGACTTGCTACTGGATCTCGGTAAAGATTAAATGCTTGATCATTAACTACTTTATCGTCCTGAGCTGTCCATCCACTGAGCCATAAAGTTGGGCATGCATAGCCGTAGTCCGTTAGCAATTGGAAGTGGTATGTATGAGATTGGGAGGTTGAGCTCAAGCTAGCTCTGAAGATAAAGTCATTTACATGAGCAAGTAGCACAAATGTCTACGCCCATACTCTTACCACACTGCTTCCTCCTTCTCTACCTGCATCTATGGCTTCATGGGGAGTTCCCTGCGATCAGTTAACTAAGGAATAAGATTTTTAGGGTTAGTTTATGAATGCTCCTGTATGATAGGCTGGCTCTACTTAAAGTGGGTGACTGCAGCACTACAGCCCACCCCAAGGTGGCTCTTAGGATAATGTGAAGGAAATGCTTCTCACTGGGCAGAATTTCAAGCAGTCTACCTGATTATTCATATGTGAAATGATATTTGTGTTCCACGTGAATGCTTACAAAGAGCAACCTCAGTAGAGGTGGATGTTAATAATCAGATGGGCAAGAAGACTTGTCCTGTGGCTATTAATCAGCTTCTTTCTCTAGCCATCCGTGTCCTTGCCCAGTGAGCTTATGAACAAAGTGGCCATAGCCAGTGAATCAATAGGCAAAGAATGGTGTTACTGTACTGGCTGCGGTAATTGATCCTGACGAATAAGGGGGAATTGAGAAGCTGCCATACAATAGGGGTAAAGAAGAGTATGTCTGGAATGCAGGTGGTCTCCTGGGGACACATAGAATCACACATTACTGTGTGAGTAAAGTCAGCGAAAAACTATCATAACCCATATAGGCAGGACTGTTAAAGGGCCAGACCCTTCAGGAACAAAGGTTTGGGTTTCTCCACTAGATCACAACTAGTTGAGGTGCTTACTGAGAGCAAAGGAATGCAGTAGTTGAAGAAGGTAGCTCTAAATAACACTGCAATGTGTGAATAGTATTTAGACTTATATCTCAGTATTTAAGGTACAGAATATGAAAGGGGAGGATGTGAATCAGGTAGAAAAAGGATAAACATTACCCAAAGATGGATAGATTTTGTATGCTTTTGGGAGAGCGGATTAATACGTTTTCTGTTGCACAAGGGATAGTTGTATTTCGTTAAGTGGAGGTATGATCTTGCTTTTGTCTTTATTTGGAAGTTAGGTATCCAAAAGAGGTGTACATGGATGCCAAGTATACAAGGGGTGGACTGTGGTGATGAGCAGCACTTACTAACCTCTCATTTAGGTGTTTATTATAGATGTCATCTGGTTACATGATTTTATTTCTATAAATAAATTCTTTACCCAAGTAACCTAACAAAAAAGTATCAATTTATATATTTTCTTATCGTGATTAATAGCCAGAGATCAATGTTATCATAATTCAATCTATTCTGCTATAACAGAACAGTTCACCTCTCATTCATTTAACAGTTATGGAATACCTAATGCATGTCGGCACAGCAGAGATACAGAAATGAACAAGATATGGCCCTTGCTCTTACAAAATGTACAGTTTACTCTTTTCTGAACTGGTTGAGGAAAGCTATGAAAGACCTCTTCAGGAATAAAACATCTTGTAAAGATCTATGCACCCCTATGTTCATGGCAGTACAATTTACGATAGCCAAAATATGGAAGCAACCTAAATGCCCATCAACAGATGATTGGATAAAGAAGTTAGGGTTCATATATATAATGAAATATTACTCAGCCATTAAAAAAATTAAATCCTACCATTTGCAATGACATGGATAGGCCTAGAGGTTATTATGCTGAGTGAAATAAGTCAGACAAAGAAAGATAAATACCATATGATTTCATTTATATGTGGAACCTAAGGGAAAAATAGAACAAATTAATCTCACAAACAGTCTCACAAATATAGAGGACAATCTGGTGATGGTTTAGGAGCTGGGAGAATGGGGAGAAGGTTTAAAGAAGTACAAATTAGGAGTTGATAGATGGTCACGGGGGTGGGGAGCACAGCATAGGGAATGCAGTCAGCATTAATGTAATGGCTAGGTGGAGAGCCAGAGGAGAGAAAGAGCAATTAGAGGGATTGTTTTATAAACTATATAAATGTCTAACCAATGTACTGTATACTTGAAACTAATAATAAAATAAAATTTTTAAAAATCCCATAAAAAAAGAATCGGGAGTTGGAGAATTCACACTCGTAATAACAGTTTTCTGCAGAAATTTCAATAATGTTTTTACAGCTATAAATGGATAGCTATAAAGTGTAAATATCACTGAGAAAATCCAGTGTTTGGTCACATTTGTGTGGTCGCCTTTCTTTTCCTATCATCATCAGCATGACGATTAGCGCAGGCTTCAAACCTATTCTCATTACCTTTTCACCCAGCATTATGATGAAACGAGACCAGAGCTATTAAAATGAAGCAACTATGTGTTGAAAGTAAAGCTCTTTTTCTGCCCACAGGGTTAGTTCCTGAAAGTGATCAGGTAATAACTGATAGCAGTTAATGTGGTGAAAATAGTTTTCATAATTACTTGTTTCTGTCATACGCAATGTGTGCTATAACGATGTTTTAGATTTATTTAAAAGTAAACCAGTGGTGGGGTTAGTAAGTGGGAATGGCGATGGAATAAGAATAGCCGTAAGTTGACAATCGTTGTAGCTGGGCATTGAGTTCATAGAGGCTCATTTTCTCTATAAATATATTTCCCTCTCTCTCTCTCTCCCTCCCTCCCTCCCTCCCTCTCTGAAATATATTTTAAATCAACTTTATTTTCCTCTTTAAGCTTGTTTGTTTATTTCGAGTTGCCTCTGCCTATTATTTCAAGTTCAAATTACTCTGATCTTATTTTGCTGTTTTTAGCCTAAATTTTACTATACGTTAACTATACTATATGTTACTATACGTTTACTATACTTAAACATGTAGAACCATGGTGACAAGAACAGATATGCTTGTTTTCTTACCCTAAGGACCATTCTGGTGCCAGTCGCCCTCGTCAGCCTCGCCCCTTTCACATACCCTGTACACTGTGTGCACTGCTTCCCATGGATCACGTTCTTGCATACCTCCAGACTATCATGCATGACCCTCTTTTCTCTGTTTAGCAAAATCCTCCACATCCCCCTTGGCCCAGATCAAATACTACTTCTTTCTCTTCCCTGTAGCCCTTCCTTTCCCTTTCACCCACTTCCCTTCTCCTAGCAATATCAAGTTCCCTTCCCTTCCGCTCTAATAGAACTTTGCTCATATTTCCATGATAACTTTTATTGCCTTCTGTAGTTTGCTGTTATATTAATAGGAATTACTGGGTTGAAAGAAAAGATAATCTAGCTTAAACTAGTTTAATAGGAAACCCATCGAAAAAATAACAAAGTAACTCTTAGAACACTAGAGCAAGCGGGCAACTGAGCCCCAGGAAGGAGCTAGTACCGGAAGGGCAGAGACCCCCTCCCTCCAGCCATGTCTTTTCTCTGCTCTTATCTGGGTGACTGGTTCGTTTACCTGTTGAGGAGCAATGCTTTTTGCTCTCTGGTCCCCATGGCAAAAAACATGGCTGTCCCTCAGTGACCAGGTTCATCTGTTAGAGGTTTAGCCACACAAAGAGAGAGTGACACTCTCTCTGTTTTGAGAGGGAAAGAATTAACTGACCCAGGTTAAAGGTCAGGATGCATCTGGTGAGGTGGATGGTGGGCAGGCGGGAGCACATCCTACAAAATGGCCACCACCACTAGGAATGAAGGGAACACTTCAAGGTAACTGAGGACACGGTAGATTGTCCAAAGGTTTCATCAGATTTACTTACATGTCTGATTCCCCAGCTAAACTGTGAGCTCCTCAAGGGCAGCGATAGTGGCTGATTCATCTTCACATGCTCTTGCCAGGAGACAAATATTTATTGAATGAATTGAAAACCAATTCTGTTGACCTTAACTCTCACATTAGGCTCACGCAAACATCCAAATTAATACATACAGACATATTCTGATAGACACTCTAACATGCAATAAACACTGTGACAGACATTGTTCTATTTTTCTACCCATCTACCCATATCTTCCCCCTCCCCCGCCTTTTTTTTAACAATAGAGTTTTTTTTTCCCTTCAGAGAAATAGTACATTTAGTTAATATTACTACTTTTCCAGACCCTTGGCAGCTAAGGTGGCAATGTGAACCGTTCTGGCCAATAGATATATGTAGAAGTTGCTGGTAAAGCACCTGTGAACACTTTGTAAAAGTGACAAGTATATCTGGCCTTTGCCTTTTGCTTTCCTCTTCCCCTACGTGGAGAGTAGATGTGATATTTTGATGTGCAGCAGCCTTATTATCACCATGAAAGTGAAGGTTGTACCCTAAGACAAAGGTAGCAGAAAAATAGGAGCCTGGCTCCTTGAAGATATTATAGAATCTCTGAGAGCAAGACACCAGCGCTGGACAGTTTTGTTTACCCCCAGACTTCTTGTTGCCTGAGACAAAAACAGACTAAAACTGACTGTTGCTTGTGTTTTTTGTTACTTGCAGCTGAAGACAGTCATAACAAATTTTAAAAAGTCTTTTCACTATCACTCATATTTTAATTGTACCAGTTATATTCTTACCTAAGGAAAGATAGTAAGTCCTTTAGAGAAGTTTCTTGAAGCATGGTCCATAGATGATCTACATCAGAATTACACAGGCTATTTGTTTATAAAGGTAAATTTCCCCTGTGCTTGTCTGTCCAACCTGCCCACTCAATCAAGTATCAGAATGGATGGGGCTAGGGCCTGGGAATCTGCCTTTTAAACAAACTTCCCAGGTGATTTCTATGCTCAGGAAATCTTGAGAACCACTGCCAAATAATCCACACAAGCTTGAGTCATTTGCTGGGCGGCAAGGTAATGTAGTTAGCTTTTTTCTTTTTATTCCAGTCTATGCCAACCCCCACACCTACCAACTTTAACTTAAATATAATCAAGGAGGGTCCATCTTCCTTCCGGAAGAGGGATAAATTGTCCAGCTTCGATGAGAGTATACAATTTCCTATGTGGTTTTCAGCAAATGTTCTGCTTTCTTTATTATGTTTATTTTAACTAAATTTGCTAACACTGCCAATCATATTCCCATTTCATATGTGCAGCTGTACTCAGTATCATATTTCAATTGTTCAACAAATTTAAAGTGAACATAATCCAATATAATTCAGATTTAATATTCCCTTTGTTTAGGCGTCTTTGAGTTATTACTTCTTTTCAGTCTCAGAATAATCTCATCCAATTTTGTCTTTCTTATTGTACTAAAAGTTTTTCTTATATGAAGGAACATAGGTAGATACAATTTTTAAAACCCCCAATCTTGAATTTGAGGATGATCAAAGGTCATTTAATCAGTGACAACAGAAATTCTTGACCACTAACAGACCCCCTGAACCATTCCTGACCTCATCTTTTGGAATCTCAGTTTTCAAAGCACCCCAAAATACATTCTCCTCCCATGGTGGGGTCCATCGACTCCAAGTTAAGACCACTGGCAGAGAATGACAGAGCGTCCACGATGAAATGCCTGGTTTCCTAGATGACCTCAAGGAGCAGAACCTGCTTCGACAGTTAAATGAGAGAGAAAACCCCTGTCTTATTTGGGTAACCACATTTTGAGAGGTTTTCGTTTTTGGTTTTTCCAGCAGTTTGGCCTGCCTACATCTACCATTAAGTGTTTTTTCAATTTGTAGTCTTTTTTTCCATAATCAATATTGCTACCTGGTACAGGTATTTTTTTTAAACTTTATTGAGGTATAATTTGTATACAATAAGAAGGTATAATTTGTATACAATGCATTTTAAGGGCAGTTTTGTGAGTATGTATTAACAAATGCATACGCCTGTATAGTATCAATATATAGAATATTACCATTACTCTAGTTTTCTTTTCCCATTTCCCAGTCAATTCTTTTCCCTACTGTGCTTTATTATTTTTATGTATTATATTTTGGTATCAGCACACATCCAGAACAAAGATGATTAGAAGAGCCTGTATTGGCAACTTTGATTTGTTTTCATTGTTAATTTAAATATTTCACTATGTTGGATTAAATGTCTGATGTTTGATGTAAAAAGAAAATACATTCTCCTCATTTGTCATTTTACTATCTTTGACTCAGTCCTGACTCTTCATCTTTACTTATGCTGTTTCCCCATCTAGTTTAAGCAAGCCCCTGCTCCTCTACGAAGCCTTCCCCAGCACTCCAACCCATTCAGCTAGCTCTCTTCTCTAAATTCTTATTCTACTCACCATCATTACCAATCAGTTTTCTAAATCTTTCCAAAGGAGATTTTTAGCATGTTAGTCTCCAACTAAAAATCTCTCAATAGCATCATGTTTCTGACAATGAATACACTCTGAGCACCCCACAGGGTGCACTCTGCTAGGTGCCAGAGATACAAAGGTGTATAAAACACAGGCACTGTCCTGCAGGAGTTATGGATTGAGGGATTATTTACACCTGGGGCACACTTAAATACTCACGTGCTCTACAGAGTGCACTGGCACCAACTTCAAGGCCCTCCGTGATCTGTCTTCAATTTATTTTGCTTATGTTATCCCCCATTATTCTCTTTCTTTTGATCCAAAATAAATTGGGCTAAATACTGCTCTCCAAACACATCTGCTACCTTTCTGTCTCTCACATTTCTCACTTTGATCTCTGTTCCTGAAATGACCTCCTCACTTCTCTCCCATGTTGATTCTGTCATACCCTTAAGGACTCAGTTTCAAATGATGCCTTTTCCATGAAATGTTTTAATTTCCCATGCAGTTTCAATTAAGTCAGGTTTCTTAAAAAGAACTCCATGTGACATCAAATGCAATGACTAGTTCTTGATTAAATTCTGGTTTGAACAAACCAGCTCTCAGAGATATTTAGGGGTAAATTAGGGAAAGTGGAGTATGAACTGGGTACAAAGTGATGTTAGAGAATTATTATTAAAATTTTCAAGAATTGTGTTATTGCAGTTTTGTTTTAAAAAGGAGTCATTTTCAGCTATGAAAACTAAATTAATCAGAGTGGAATGTTATGATAGCTATGGCTTAGAAATGGATGAAGCAAACAAGGCAAAACGTGAAAATTTGGTAATGGAAATATAAATGTTTTTAGATTATTCTTTCTACCTTTCTGTGTATTTGAAAATGTTTCTAATCAAAGTGAAAACAAGAACCCAAAACATTTTTTGCCTATAACAAGTAAAACATGTTCACTAAAGAAAATTTGGAGAAAAATAAAAAGTAACCATTATCCTACTATGCAGAGGTAATCATTATTTATATTATGATACCTTTCCTCCTATACGTTTACAAATATAATTGTTTTTATTTTATAAAATTGTGATTACTCTGGACACAGTTTTGTAGTGATCTCATATTTTAAAAGAATATATACAAAAGGTAAAAGAAAAGCACAAATATAAAAGAGAATGATGCGTTTCGTAGGTATATTATATATCAATAAAAAATTAAAATATAAATTTTTTTTTTTTAAAGATTAAAAGGAAATTTGCAGACAAACCTTCTAATTCTCCTAGACTCTCATACCAGTTAATTCTCTTACAATGCTAAATCCCACAGATGGGCTTTTCAACGGTGCATTTCAAACCATTCCAGAATCACTTGCCTTTTTGCAGTTCGTAGCACTTGTAATTCTCACAGTGGGCTCTCCAGGCTACCACATATTTTTTTGAGGAAATCACCAGCCTGACTAACTGGAATCACTGCCGTTCTCAGCCACCCCAGCTGGGCTATCACTGCTGCCAAACCATCTTCCTTCCAGTTTCCCGCTCTGCTCTACTTCCAGCTTCTTCTTCCTAAAGCTCTTAACTAATCCACACTTCTTCCCCTTGTCACTGTTCCTTTCTTCACACATCATCTGGCCAATGTTAGCTTCAGCCACATGACTCATTTTTTTGCTTTACAGAAATTTCATTCAAATATTTTTATTCTTTTAACAAACACATATAATAATATTAAATATCATTTTAACAAACATATAATATTAGATATAAATTTAAATATAATTTTAAATATTAATAAAGAATATTAAATATAATTTTAGAAATTTCTACACATCTCACCATATCAGTGCAATTGATTTTACCTTTACGTTTTCTTTGGTTCATCTCTATTGATATTTATACATATTTCATACTGCGAATATGCTGTTTAGAATTTCTTACTTACATTGTAAAAACTTGTACATATTATTACATAATCTTCATGATTTTTATTTTTAAAGTCCACATCATATATTCCAAAGAATTAAAATGCCTTTCGGGAACCTGAAATAAATTGAAACCATTTCCTGGTTACTGAATACTTTATATACTTAATTCTACAATCTGCTTTTTATGCTTCTTATATCATGGACTTCTTCTCAAGTCAGTACTTATATTTTCTACATTATTTTAAATGGCTGCATAGCATTCCATAACAAGAATATAATTTTTTAATGTAATGCTTTAAATAATCAATACACTATGTTTTAAAATCAGAAAAAATCAAATGTCTCACAGTGTAAAGTCTCTCTACTCACATCTTAATTCTCACCCTCACTTCTTTTTTAGTGTCTTTTGTGTCTTTCCAGAGTTTAGGCAGGTGCAAATGTCATTCTTATTTTTGTCTCTCTTTCTCTCTTTTTTAAACCAGAATGTAATATATTATATACAGTTTTCCTCACTTTGCTTTTTTCGCTTAATAATTTATCTTGGAGATTGTTCCAACTCAGTAAACTCTGTTTCCTCGGCCTTCGTTACACAACTGCATGGCTTCCTACTGTAAGGGTGTCATCCCTGACTTCCACATGATGGGCATGGTGGTTATCTCATTGACTCCTGATCCCATTACTCAAAACCTTGTCTCATCCTTCATCTACCTCAATCTCTTTTTACTGGCTTTTTTTTTTTTTGCCTACAATCACGTCAGGTTTCTTATCTGTTTAAAGGAAACTTTCCCTTCATTCTAAGGTCCATTAAAGCTCCTGTAACCTTCAAATCTCTAGATAGAGGTGTCCCCAGTTTTCATCTACCACTTCCATTTCATCCCTCCAGTCCCTCCTTGACCCTTTCTGATCTGCCCTCCTTTTCTTGTCTGTATTAAAACTGATCTCTGGACAGTCATCTAATAGAAATATTCAGCAATTTGGTCTTTTTCTCAGTCCTCACCCCTCCAACAGCTGAAAATAGATACCCACCTGTTTACTCCTTGACCTCTTGTAAAATGACTTCTGCCAGCCCCGGCCCCTTCATACTAAAACAGATCTCCAAGTGGTCACCTAACTCGTTAATGACCAATCTCCCCATAATGGCCTTGGCTCACTTCTTCGATCCCTACCCGTGGTGCTCCTGTCACCCCTACCCCCGACCATAGCCTAGCCCTAGAGATTCTGTCTTCCCAAAGGCTTCAATCCTATGCTTTCCTATAAATTCTGTCCATTACATCTAGATAATCAGATCCTAGTTTCTGATTATCTAGACCATTAATAGTGGTCTCCTAACAAACCTTTCTCTCTTTCCGACTCTAACTGAAAAATAAAGCCGGTCTTAAATCATCCCCTTCTTCAAAACTCTTATTTCCAAATCAATTAATCACTAATTCCCCAATCTGACACTCAAGTCCTTCCACAGTTTTAACTCAATTCAACTTGTATTGGCATCAGTTGGCGTTATCTTCCACTGCTATACTAAGCATATCTTCTGCTCCAGCCAAACCAGTCTGCTGATTTTTCACTCAATGCAGTATGCCTTACACCTCCAGGCTTTGGTTCACGCTTTTGCCCACCTGGATTACCTTTCCCTTCCATCTCTGCTATTCTAAATCTCATCCTTCCAACTAATTCCATTTGCCATGATATCTTCATTAATCGTCCAAGAAATATGTTATAGTTATTTGTGCAGTTAACATTTTTTCCTACTGGAATGTAAATTCTGTTAAAATGAAATACTACATTTAGTGAGTCCTTTTGAGTGTCAGCCTGTGCTAAGCGATTTGTATACATTATCTCATTTAAGCCTCACATCAGTGTTGTTAGGCCAGGACTTTCCCCATCTAACATTAAAGAAACCGAGATCCAGGGAGATTGAGTAGCTTGCCCAGGTCATGCAGCTGATGAGGGTGAAATCGGGTTCCTCCCTCATGTTCATTGTCTTAGTCCATTCGGGCTGCTAAAACAAAAATACCATAAGGTGAATGGCTTATAAGCAACAGAAATTTATTTCTCACAGTTCTGGAGGCTGGGAAGTCCAAGATCAAGGCACCCTGATTCAGCATCTGACAAGAGTCTGCTTCCTGGTTCATAGGCAACTATCTTTTTGCTGTGTCCTCACATGGTGGAAGGGGCTGGGGAGCACGCTAGGGTCTCTTTTATAAGGGCACTAATTCTCTTTATGAAAGTTCCATTCTCAGGACCTAAGTGTCTCCCAAAAGCCCCATCTTCTAATACCATTACCTTGGGAGTTAGGATTTCAACATATGAATTTGGTAGTGGTGGGGATAGGATACAAACATTCGATTTACAGTATTCATGTTTGTATTATTTGTGGTAGTCAGCACATTGCTACCATCTACACTGCCTTCAACCTGTGTGTGTCGGATCAACGTGTTAAAAATGGTGTCTGCGTGTAGACCAAGACTCTAAGGAAACAGGGAATGGGGATTGAAACGCTAATGAATTTAGACGGCAGGATTGTTGGTGATGTTTCCAAATGTTCACTATTGGGTTATAGAGCTTTTGAAATAAGCATTTAAAACATATAGCTACTAAACAGGATTGCAGCTAATCAAATATTCTTTACTTGTTATGTGTAAGTTAGTTTTGTCTCTCTGATTTTATTGTCACACA